>NW_028262342.1:962812-1283750 GCF_047370975.1 Nipponia nippon
TAGCACGATTTGTGATTACACCTAGGGGGGTGCTAGCAGAGATGCCCTCTGTATTTTTCTCTACAGCAGAATCAGTTTGTTGCCTGAAAGGGGCTCTGAAATAGAGAAGACATAATGGAAAGCAAAGCAAGTGAACTCGACTGCTGACCGAGACCAGCCCCCTCCAGGGAGCATTGCCAGTTCATTCTCCTCGTTCCAGACTCGTGTTTTTGTAGAGAGCAGCACACATTCAAATGAGGTTTTAAAAACTTGAAGAATAAGCAGGAGGAATTCATAGTCTTCACACCCCTGTTTGTAGCAAAAATGATTAGAAAATGTACCTGGTGAATAAGCAGAAGGAGTGAACTCCGAGAGCTTGTGCACTGAACGCCCAAGAGCAGCCTGAGCAACACATTGCGTCTCTAACAGGGTAGCAAGAGGGCACAACCACCCGCTCCGGTGGGTGAAGAAGCTAAGGTCACACACGGGCTGCGAACTGCCTGCTGGTGCATAGGCACTACTGAAACCGTCCAACGTAACCATTCTGGGCTTTCTTATCGGCGCTTCCCATGTGGAAGCACATTTCCAATCCATAATCCACAATCCACTCCAGAATTCAGAACTTCCAACCCAAATGCTGATTTTCTGCAGCGTTACCTCAGCTGTGAGCCGTTACCTGGTATATTGGCGGGCTGATGCAGTAGTGTTCGCACCGAGAGATGTGGGACAGGAAGAGACAGGTTGCCACGGGGTGCCCAGTGAGGTAGATGAACCCATGGTAGTGGGTGAGGTAGCTAGAGATGTATTGCGACTGGCTGAAATGTAGGGACTGCTGAGGTCACTACTTCTACCAAATGAAGCACTGTAAAACATCACAAAATCACGTCCTTCAGAGCACAGTAAATATTCAACAGAACATCACCACAGCTGGGCTCTCAGCTGGAAAGGGAGCAAGTATTACATCTTAGCAAAACGTTTGCAAGGAGATTAGAGAACAGCAGAGGCGCCGCAGGTTGCTCACGCAGGCTGGCGCTAGCAGCACCCCGCTTAGCTAAGCCCAGCGGAGTTTCAGTGAGAGAATAACGGCGTGGAGGTGAATCGGTGAAGATCAGGGAAGGGAAAAACCCTATGGCAGTGAAAGCGGTGCACAGAGAGCACCCCTGCGTACTGGGGAAAGGCAGAAACAACGAGCAAGGATGAGGTTGCTTAAAGCAGGGAAGGAGAGAGTGACATAAGCAGGTCTGGCTGCATCACCTCCTAAGGATGCCCAGGACTTCCAGTTTTAAGAACTTGTCTTCAGTGGCTTAAAGCTTTGGCAAAGATGATCGGTTCAGGCTTTAATTTTCTTTAAGGCATGTTTGGCACAAACTCTGTATTTCTGGAAAATAGCTAGCAAAATTGTCCAAAAATATTCAAGAATGAGCAACGGAAATACATATTTTGCCAGTTTAAAACAAACGCCTTAAAACCGTTATTACTGAAAAGCTCTAAGTGTTTAAGTGCTCCTACTTTGGAGAAGAGACAGGAGAAAAGGAGGAGGGCTCTCCTACGAGGACGCACCCTTTCGCTTTTTCAGAGAAAACCCACCCCAAGTGGGTGAAGTTGCACAGACTTGATGAAATCTGGCAAAATCTCCTTGTTGCATGTGCCGGAGCCCCACAGACGGGCTGCTCGCTGTCTGCACAGAGCAAACGAGCACGCATGCATGACCTAGGACCCTGCCACGCCTTTCCCAGCAACTGGTATTCCTGGTTGCTACTGGTCAGACTGGGCTGTCTGCAGGATCAAAGGCTAGGAAGGCTGCCTCTCACCTCCTGCATCCTAATGACTCCCATGCCAGCACACACGGAGCATGGAGGAGAGTGGTTGTACCAGGAATAAAAGCTGACCTAGAGCAAAAGAGGACTGGGACAAAGAGCTGCAGGTTTCTGGGAAAGCCAGGGACAACAGACGGGAACTGGAAGTCAACACTAGAGCAAGAGTCTGAGAGAGCAGCCCAAGGCTGAAATAAAACTTGAAAGGGGCAGGACAACAGCCAAGGACAGGAGGTCGGAGGAAGGATCCAGTCCAATCCACTTCTGCACCCAGTTTATAAATCAGTTTTATAAGCCAAGGCCCCCAGCCAGCCCAGAACAAGCAGCTGGTCCTTAGACAGCCAAAGGAGAGACTGGGGCATCCTGGAAGGCCTCCATGGGGAGGAACCTTAAGTTTGGGCTCTTCAGTTGATGGCTGTTTGCCATATCGAGGTCACAAAGGAACAAGTAAGTTATTGTCACCAGGTAGCAACCTCCACCGGACACTAAACAAAGCTTCCTCTGGAAAGCCGGCCCCTGCCCGGAGCACCGGGGAGCAGGAAGTCCTGTTGGAAGCAAGTGCCTCCCTTCTTGGCGCTCTGCACCAGAGGAAAAGGCCAAGCCCTGGAGACGGGCTGGGAGGAGGCGAGAGCGGGGAGCTAAGCCTGGCTGGTGTGGGCGTGCAGAGCAAGCAGCCATGAAGTTGCAGAAATGAGTGTACTGAGAAGACGATGGTAGGAGAGCGTGCGCCAGGGCAAGGAACAAGAGGAACGGCAGGGGAAGAGGTGGTGGCAACCCTGGGGGGAGCCGGGTTGATGTGGCGCCATCCTAGGAGACCCCAAGGCAGAGGCTGTGGCACGAGGGGTGGCTGCAAAAAAGAGAAGGAACTTGGTCAGGAAGGGAGGACACGGGAGGGTTACTAAGTAAGACCTGACAAGGACTGTCTTTCGGGTGGGAAAGGTGAGACAAGAGGGTGGAAGCAGCACCAGGTGCCTGGTAGAGCAGAGATGTGGGGGAGCTGAGAGGGGAAGACGGAGGAGGAACGGAGGAAAAGAGCGTGGTGATGGTGTTGTGACAACTCCTACGTGCACATGCCCCGGGTCAGAGAAACGTGGTGCTGGGGCATCGTGCACACGCTCCTGCTCACGAGAAGGGAGCCGAGGCATTGCCAGCTCTACAGGAATTCACCTCCCCACCCCGTCACCTTGCACGGGTGGCACTGCACACGTTGCGGAGGACTCTAAGGCATTTATTCAATTGTTCACATTTGATGTGAACGGGACCAGAAAATTGCAAGAAGGTGGTTAGCTGGGGAATCTTGTTAATTAACAGCTGTGTTCATATGGATCTGCAAAAAGGAAGATTATGAATTTATGCTAAAGAATTTAATGTTAGAAATAAAAAAGGCACTGACACACTGCTACTCGTTCTCTAACATAATCACCATAACATAACCACCAGGGAATGAGCAATGAAATGGAAAGCAACATTTCAAATCAATAAAAAGAAACACTTCGGAGAACAGCTAAGGCAAGTAGAATTCAAAATCTTAAAAGCCTTCAAAACCTTAAAAAGCTTCCACAAATGCTAATAAAAAAGGTTTGCACAAAGCCCCTAACTATTTTTTTGAACACACTGCCATAGGGCATTGCAGAGATCAAAACAGGATTTGCTTATGGAAGTTGGCCACAGCGGTGGCTATTAAGAACAACGGTTAAGTATAACCCCTGGCTCCTAAAATCACGATTGCTGGAAGCAAGGAGAGCATGGGAGGTGGAAGACTGCTCTGAAGTTATCCTGGCTTTTGCAACTTGTCCCTCAGAACCAGCTGCTGTCAGAAGCAGCATCTGGGCTGCACGGACTGTTGGCCTGACTCGCTGTGATGGTTTTTATGCAAACAAAACCAGTAAGAAGGTGTATCTGCAAATATGTAAAATGAAGGAGAAGCTAACTGTGTGAAAAAGCTATTTCATTTTGGTGTGTGCAATCCCTTCCTGTGAGGCATCCCTTATGGCTGATGTCAAAGGAAGCACGCTGAATTAATCCAATCTGCTATGCCAGTTTTCCTCCAAATCCTTTCATATACAGGAGATGGCAACTGGCTGTTTGAAGGCCAATAGGCACTGAAATGGAGAACAGGCTGTCGGAACAGGGTTCTGTGAATTTTTGGGCTACTGGTACCCCCACAGAGAAAGCAGAATGAATGACAGTCGCTACCATTACAGAGAGCACTTTAACATTTGCTTCAACTAAAGCACGTTTGCAACATTGCTGCACGTTATTTTGTCCCCTTTTAGAAGAAAAGCCATTTTCAACATCTTAAGATGATCTGATGCTGTTGTTTACTCTTTGTTTGGGAGTCATTTAAAGCACTTACAGAACGTAACTAAGTACCTTTATTGAGATTAGTTAAATGCTAAGGTAAAGGGTAACTGCAGATGTACAGAAGTCATCCTCTCAGTAACATCCAAGTACGTCGTGTTCACTTTAATTCTTCCTCTCTCAGAACAAGCTCTTATCTTTTGGAGTTGCGTTCAGAGTTTTGTTAATAGTTGGCAATGACAAAGAGCTCATCCTTTAACAGGCAACCAGGTTCCCTTCCTCATCTTAGAGGCTGCTGCACAAGGCTGGAGAAATCAGGGGTTCAATTCAATTACATTTAATTTCTCTGTGCTCTTCTGTAGAAAACCATACGTGATAGAGGTCAAATTGATCATGGTTTTACCGTTTGTGCATACAATGCAAAACCATTGATCTCTAAAAAAAGTACACTTTATTTCTACCTGGCAAAGCTATTCTCTGTAATTGCTCGTAAACCAACGCTCTCCTATGAAAGGCCAGAATTCAGCCTTTGTGACAACAAATCGGTATTAGTGAAATACCACTGCCAGGCAAAGCCTTCGCTGGTCTCTGTACTGTATTTCCTTGGTAAACTGTACAACTATGCGAATGCAATCACTAAATCTGGTTCGGGATTAGCCGAGATAAGCAGTCAATGTTTGTAAAGTTTAATGGACAGCCACGTCAGTGATGTTAGCGACTGGACCGTCTCTCAGATTAGGGAACAGTAATGCATGCCAGCAGCAAGAGACAAAGTTTTCCAATGTAATCAGCCACGGCTGGTCGGACTGCCTTTAGAGAGAGACAAGCTATGGAGGCTGGCCTGTCATCATGTCCCAGGATAGATGTGAAGTCACTGGAATGGATCAGCAGATCCGGAGTCTACTGCTTGAAGTGGCTGTTTCACCTTTTGTGGAAATGGGTCTGCCTGTGCTCAGCAATTGGACAGACATACCCTTGAGCACAACTTACCTTTACCAGCCTAAATACTAGAACACAAAAAATCCGCCTCTTCCCAAATATCTCAAGCAATTGTTCCATCTTCAGGACAGTTATTTAGTTCAGGGTCTGGAATTTGGTGAAACACAATCTAAAACCTTGAAATATTTCTGCCTTTTTTGTTAAGCACAGATCAAATGGCTTTGCAGCGTGACATGTTTATACATGCTGTTTTGACGGTTTCCAGTATTAGCTAAAATAAAAGTGAGGTGATGGAACTGTACTTTGCACAAAGGGCTGATCCCCCTCCTCACAACCGAGAGGAAAACTCAGTAATGTATTATTTGCCTTAACAGAGCAGGGCATTCATTCCCCTCATTCAGAGACAGCCATTATCTGGCACTTGAAGGAAACTGAGCCTCTGCCTTCCAAAGGGGTAAGAGATACTGGCAATTAAAGAAGTTATGCACAGGATTGCTTTCCTGATTCTGCTTGCCTAGTTTACCAACAATCAGCCTCGACAATTTCACATACGCTGTGCAGAAACTGCTTCCGTACTCCCACAAGAAAATGGTTGGAGCCATCAGTCTTGCTGCTTAGCAAGTGCTGTAAGTCATGCCCAAGAACACTGCCACTTTGCTGATAATGGTGTCATAAACATGGACTACTATAAACCCAAATTAGAGATGAGCTACAACTTACCTGTCAATAGCTACTTGAAAAATGCTTTCAGACTGTAATTACTTTATTCTCTTTTTATGACCAATTTTTGCTTTATTATCTAACCATAATACTAGCATAAAACTGAGAAAACACTTTGCATTTGAATTATGTGAACGAGAGTATTTAAATTCAGTTTAGCAATTTACAAATCAACAAAAATGATGGTCTTTAAAAATACCCTTTAGCATGACAAATGTCGGCAAATCTTCATTTTTATTCCCTGCTCTCAGCAGAAGAGTGTCCCAAGGCCAGTTACGCTGATGCAGTAAGCAGCAAGCAGAAGGCTGAAGTTGGGAGGCGTGTTAAGAGTAGAACTGGCTGCCTGGGAACCCAGGTAAGAGAGAATTGGACATACCTTTTCAAGTAGGTAGATACGTAGGTAGTAGGTGCACCAGAATGGGGAGCTTCATTTCCCTTTGATTCATCCCTCCACGGCTGCCGGGTGTAAGAGCCGCTCCGCACTAGGTTAACAGCTGATTCTCTAAGGCAGGAGAGAGCACACGGTTTGTTTAGAAAAACTTCGGGAGTCTGCTTTTGGCTCCTTTACAGTTCCACAACACAAATCCTTCCCGTACACCTACGGGCACCGTTGTCACAGGTGACACAACTCACTGGAACGCCTCTTCTGGCCTTAACATCAGTTTCTGTTATTGCCAGCTGCATTACTTAAGGATCGATGTTTTGCATAATGAGGAACAAGATCCTTTTTAGTCAGAAAACTTGCAATTGAAATTTAGATTGTCCATAAAAGTAATTTAACATATTAAATAACGTCATTTTATATTCTCTCTGTTGTACCAAACAACATCGCGTAAACGGACAGATATTGCAACTGCAGGGGAAGTTTTTATTCTTGAGGCATCCAGGCAATGACAGTAAAGCAATGCAGTATGGCAAATCCTTTGCAGCAGAAAACAACAAACAAAATACTTAGCAATACCTAAAACTACTTGACAAGTTATCAATAAATTACTAGTAGTCCTATTTATCATAGTCATCGAAATCAGGGCTCCTTTTCCTAACACGCACTTTGGCAGTACGGCCTAGTCTTTTCTGGTCTCGGACAGGACCTCGAGCTCGTAATGCAACACAATTCACTCATCAGCCTGCAATTATTTTTCAATTGCCGTGTCCATGTCGATGCTCTTTCAGACACCTGTGGGTTCCGTGAAGTGAAACTCAGCTGCTTTGAAAGGAAAGAATATTGGGAAAAGTCTGTACCACACAGTATGTCTGGGCACCATCTGTTCATGGAGGCCAATTCTCCTCGTTCCCTACTTTACCAAGCAAAGGACACTTCTCAGCAGTCAGCTGGATATGCCACTCAATACGAGCCACTGCCAAAACCGCTCAAACTTATCAGCGGACACAAATCGTCTGCTAAACTCCAACTCACAGTGACTGGCTGAGATTAAGCAAGAACGCAGCAGGGAGGTTCAGTGACAGATCAGCAAAGAATCCCGAACTGTGCTGAAATTCTCTCAGGGTGGTCATCTGCCGTGACTGCTTCACAACAATTACAGTTCACGATGGCTTCTCTATATGTGCCTTTCTACCAGGATTGTGGAAGTGGCTGGAAATCATAGAATCGTCAAGGTTGGAAAAGACCCTTAAGATCATCGAGTCCAACCGTTAACCCAGCACTGCCAAGTCCATCTATACCATGTCCTCGAGCACCACATCTATCCGTTCTTTAAATACCACCAGGGATGGAGACTCAACCACTTTGCTGGGCAGCCTGTGCCAATGCTTGACCACCCTTTCGGTTAAGAAGTTTTTCCCAATACCCAACCCAAACCTGCCCTGGCGCAGCTTGAGGCCGTTCCCTCTCGTCCCATCGCTTGTTCCTGGGGAGAAGAGACCGACCCCCACCTCGCTACAGCCTCCCTTCACGTAGTTGTAGAGAGCGATGAGGGCTCCCCTCAGCCTCCTCTTCTCCAGACTAAACAACCCCAGCTCCCTCAGCTGCTCCTTGTAAGACTTGTGCTCTAGGCCCTTCACCAGCTTCGTTGCCCTTCTTTGGACACGCTCCTGCACCTCAATGTCCTTGTTGGGGTGAGGGGCCCAACACTGAACACAGTACTCGAGGTGCGGCCTCACCAATGCCGAGTACAGGGGCAAATGAGGCTAAGCTCAAATTTTACTCCTTCTAACACAAACTGTGAAGAAACTGTTTGTAGAGATTAGCTCCTCAAATGTATCTTGAGATACTAGATACTTATCCCATTTATATGGTGGTTCTGTCCAGGGGCAACTACACACATTCACCGTAAAAACAACCCCTGCGATGGAAACAGTTCCATACACAAGAGAGTTCACAAACTCAAGTGAATCAAAAACTGACAGATGTGTGAACAAAGGGACTGAAGGTGACTGCTGAGCAAGTGACAGACGTACAAGTGTAGGTGCCAGCTACAAAATGAGGCACTTGCATATAAAAGGAAAAAGTATGCATAAATCTGGTTTCCTGGATGGAGACCATGTACGTATGAACACAGGGGTGGAGAAACCAGCCTGTTGCCGTGCTCACTTCAATGAAAAGCAATGTACCAGAACTTCTACAGACCATAGACTCATAGAATGCTTTGGGATGGAAGGGACCTTTGAAGGCCATCCAGTCCATCCCCCTGCCATGGGCAGGGACATCTCCAACCAGATCAGGTTGCTCACAGCCCCGTCCAGCCTGGCCTTGGATGTTTCCAAGGATGGGGCATCTGCCACCGCTCTGGGCAACCCCTGCCAGTGTTTCACCACCTCATCCTAAAAATTTCTTCCTTACATCTAGTCCGAATCTACCTTCTTTTAGTTTAAAACCATTCCCCCTTGTCCTATCGCTACAGGCCCTGCTAAAAAGTCTGTCCCCATCTTTCTTACAAGCCCCCTTTAAGTACTGAAAGGCCGCAATCAGGTCTCCCCGCAGCCTTCTCCTCTCCAGGCTGAACACCCCCAGCTCTCTCAGCCTGTCCTCACAGCAGAGGTGCTCCAGCCCTCGGATCATTTTTGTGGCTTCCTCTGGCCCCGCTCCAACAGCTCCATGTCCTTCCTATCTCTGATCCTATCCTATAGATCAGAGATAGCTCTTGATATTGTGAATTCCCATGTACTTGGGACTGCTGAGAAAAATATATGAAGCATGAATATAGAAAAAAGGTATTCCGGAGGAACTATCGACAGGACAGAAGCTGAGCATTAAGTTTAGTCAGTCTCACCTGTTTTCTTTTTCTTCTATATCACTCATACTGCTTAGTCTTCTGGGGGCTATTGTGGCAAGATAGCTCTTGTTGTCTTTATCCTGGTGAAGCAGAAGAAGTACTTCAGCTGCACATCTGTTACACTGCCAGCATGTTCAGTGACAACTAAATTCATGTTCAAATTTCTTCAACTAAGAAAGCATTCTCCTGCCTAACGACAACTGGTTTAAGGCATTTTCTTGGGCAACACGTACCACAGCATAAAAGTATCACTTCTGAAAATTTCCTGAAGAGCACGCCAGTGAATAAAAGCAGCTTCTAACGAGAACTACTTACAAATCACAGAATAGTTTGGGTTGGAAGGGATCTTTAAAGGCCATCTAGTCCAACCCCCCTGCAATGAGCAGGGACATCTTCAACTGGATCAGGTTGCTCAGAGCCCCATCCAACCTGACCTGGAACGTTTCCAGGGATGGGGCATCTACTCATGGGCAGCAAAGTTACAGCTAGCAAATACGTGGGATGGGATTCACAAATACAGCTGGTGGATACAGGAGGAATCCATATAGATGACAGTGAAGGAGAATTTCCACTACAGGTATGTGCTACACTGTCTGGATTAGATATTTTCTGGTAAGGAACAGGCCATGCCAAACCAGCAGCCCTTGTTCACTGGCAGCCCACTCCAAACTGAGCAGGAATTAGGTCAAAGGGGCACCGAACTCCTGTTCTGCAACAACAACTGATAGGATAGGAATAATTTTCAGAAGAAAAAAAAAGAAAGAATGAAAGAGACCTAAGTTTGTTATGGATACAAAACCCAGCAATAACTCAAAACGAAAGGGAAAGGGTCTTAAACCTGTGAGGTAAAGTCTGCTCAACTGGGATGCACTAAAACACCTTTGCTGAGAGCCAAACCTTTTCTTTGTTGTCTAATAATGCAGATATCCGAGGACTTGACGAAGAACGATAGATAGAAGAAGTCTTATCTCTCTGTGCCTCACGAGTAGCAGCGACTTCACTCAACATGTTGTGACTGCCAGTCTTCCGTAGCCCCAGCCGCCACGATGAAGGTGACTCATCCTTCTGCTCGTCTGACTTGCTGAGCCAACTGAACTGTAGAGGAGAAAAAGGGACATTTGGAAGAAGCAAGAGCACTGCAAGGCACAATCTAAGTTTTGAAAGTGTTTCAACAAGCCTGTTTTTGTTGGGCTACACCTGTAAATGTAAGACGGAGTGACTTTGATTTCCTGCTTGGCTTAATTACAGGAGCTGAAGGTGAACTCACAGAGATGCAAACTGCTGTAGTGCCCTCAGCCCCAAGGACAGACCATGAAAGAAATCTTGTGTCATTGTGCAGCTCCCTTTGCCTACACAATGCCCTCCTGCAGCTTTGCAGAAAGAATATAAGGAACAATGAAGCTTTTCTTAGCACCTGTTTAGGAAGGGGGAATTATTCAATAAAGGCAGAAAACCAAAAAAAGCAATCGACTCTTTTGGGACTAGCTGCAAATAAAACCCTTACACAGATCAAACTGGAGAGAGTCCAGGAGAAGCCATTAAGATCATCAGGGAGCTGGAGCACAAAACACATAAAGGGAGAGACTGAGGAAGCCTGGGTTGTTTAGCATGGAAAAGAGAAGGCAAAGAAAGGATTTAATTGCTCTGCTACTTGGGGGGGTGGGGTTTACAGGGGATATGGAACCAGACTTCTTCTCAACAGTCTACCGTGAAGGGAGAAGAAGGAACAGATACAAGTTCCAACGTGGGAAATCCCAACTGACATGAAGGAAGACATACCTCCCGGTAGGAGCGATGCTGCACTGGGACAGGGAGCAAGAGAGAGGGACATCTCCATCCTCAGAGACTTTCAGTACTCGGCTGAGCTCAGGTAGTTCAAAGCAACATGACATAGGCTTGAAGTTGGCCCTGCTTTGAGTAAGAGGCTGGACTACGCCCGTTCTAGCTTAAACCTTCCTATGGTCAGGTAACTGCATATTCTATACGTACTACAGAACGGACCTTCGTGCTCTTTGTTACACGAGGCACTTCTGACAAGCATATATCATTCCTCAAATATACAACTGCTTAAAATGTACAACTTTAGTTATAGTTATCAAGTCTTACAGAAAGATGCCTACTGCCATTCAAGAATGGAGCCTGGGCACCGCAAGACAGGGGCTCAGCACCGAGTTGTATAGGAAATAAAGCAAACAGAACATTAGGAATTATTGGAAAAGGATAGAATATGAAACACACCATTATGCCTCCGCGTTACTGCAGGGTACAGTCACACCTTTGATATCATGCACAGCTCGGCTCCACAACTCAAAAGCAGTATAGAAGAAGGGGAAGAGATTCAGAGACAGGCAACAAGAACGAGAAGAGCAAGAGAGCTTTTGTATGAGGAGTTACTCAGTGTATCGGGAGTCTCCAGGCTGAGATATGACCAAGGAACACAAAGCCCTCAGTGGCACATAGAAGCGTGAATTAGGCTCAATTGTTCCTTGTTCCTTCCCATAAAGGAACTAGGGGCAGCAAACAAACTCAGTGTGTGGCAGGCTTAAAGAAAGAGGTGCTGGAAGCTCTGTATAATATGTAATTAAGCTGAAGAACCCTTTGCCCCTGGACATTATGGGATCCCAAACATTATGGACACTCAAAAAACGACTGCATAAATTCATGGAGGAAAAGTCTAACAGGCTACTGAATACAAGAAATACCACAGGTTCAGCCAGTCCCTGAAATGCAAATTGCTAGAAGGTGGGAGAGAAGTCCAGTTAGATTCTGTCTTCTCTAGTATCTTCTGATGGCCACCGTCAAGGGCAGGATACTGGGCTAGAGAAGGTTTTTGGTCAAAGCTGATACAAGCGTTATTATACCATATTCTACATAACACAAAACATCTGACATTATCCAGAATAAATGAAGCTACCGGGGAGCTCTGCCCTCAAACTCATTGACTCAAGACTGCAAAGATAAAATTATCACTGCAGTATTTTAGCAGTGTCTCTTAGCTAATGTTATTTTAATGCAGATGCACAGTTAATCATCTCCTGTACTCCACTAATTCCAGTACTTCCAGTCTACTGAGCCACACAGCTCTAACGCTTTAATGTAGTTTTGACACTCTCCTTGGAGAAAGCTCAAATCCACAGCAAAAACTGCCTTCTGTAATTTCTGAACAACACAGGAACAGCAAATATTAATAATTCCACAAATAGAGGGCAACACAGGCACTCATATTTTCCCATATAAAACCCAATCTGACAAAGAGAGGTACAGAAGGATCAAAGATGTAAGAGAAGGTAAAGTAGCCGATTAAGTGACTGAGGTCAAATCAATAACTGCTGTGCACACAGGCGCTCTTCTGTACCCTAAGAGCCTTATTCTGGGTTAAACAGCTCAAATGAGTGAGAACAATACTCTGCAGCTGCGAAAAGGTTAACTGCGGTGCTCCCACTTCCCAGTATCCTTCTACCTTTAATACTTCCCCTGCTAAGTCAGCCTGAGTTGAGCAACGCCCAGAGGAACTCTATTTCACTTGATCTAGACAAGAAGTTAGACTTAGTAGCATGTCAAAAATAAAAAATTGTGACTAAGCAAGAAGCATTTTCCCTCTAACATGTACCTAGTGCTTCAGACTTCGGCAAGGTGCCTGCATTGTATAGCTGTCCTCCATATTCTAGTGCAAAAAGAAACCAGAAGCACAAGATACCAGTCCTCAGCAGAACACAGAGTCTCCTGGTGCCATCTAGCTGAGTGACGTGAGAGCTGGAGAATTCAGATAAGATTTCAGTAACTCTACTTCACCTTTAAAAAGCTTTCATAGCCTAGCTATCTAGTCAGATGCAAACTTTATCCTCTCTGCTTACTGGGCCGTAACATCATGCCACTAAATCAACCGAGTTTGGCAAGTCGGAGGCACTTTAGATGATGATGCCAAATTCACTGCTGATACATCAGCAGGAACCAGCTTTGGTGAAGGATCTCCTGCTGGTAAGAGATTGGCATCAGCTATCCCAGAACTGACAGCGACACAAAGCACTTGCAGTAAATAGGGTTTCTCTTGTGAACGGCGCAATTTGCTTCAGAGGGTAAGAGATTCAAGAGGAACCTTATCATACAAACGTCCTCCTTTGTGCCAGTACTGTACTGCTGTTAACACAGCCTCTTTATCAAAATTGCATACTACCACACTTTCCTAAATTCACGTCTTACAACTCCTCCGAAAATCAGTTTCAGAGCATCCATTTCCCAGAAAAAACTACTGCTTTCGAGCTCTGCTGGAGTCCCCATTGATTCCAAATTCACTTACTCTTCTGGCAGATGCAGTGAAGGAGTTGGGCTCGGGTGGTGGTATTTGCTCAGTGATGCTAGGCCTGGTTTCATGGCTGGAGTGGTTGGCAAAGGGCTCTTCCTTCCTTTCTACAATTTTAAACAAGAAGAGAAACCAAACGTTTCAGTATTGCACTTCCACAGCCCTTCCTTACAAGCACAATGTGCACTAAACTCAAGTTCAGAGTTGCTGTGACCTCCGTACGCCTTAGATCATAAGGATGTCGTCAGTGCCAAGGCTAAACAGGTCTTTCTGCAAGGAGGCTTTCTACTTCCTAAAAAATATGATGGATACATTTGCCAGGCAAAGCTTTTGAACTTCATCCCCACAGACAAGCAAAATCTTTGCAGAAAGCACCTCAAGAAGGACAAACAGATTTGTTGTTTATTCCCCATTTTGTTTCCTCTCAGGGATTGTTCTTCCCTTGTGACACCCGGGAAGGAAAGCCGAAAAGTTGCTATTGCAGTGCGGGGGTGCGCGTTACAGCACACGTCCCCGAGTGGGCCTGGCGGCGGTGGGTTTCATTGCATGGTTCTGCTGCAGTTGCTTATGCCGGTGGGCAGAATTTCTGGTCTTCTACAGCAAAATCCATTTTTCTACACGAAGCTAGGACTGATTCCCAAGAAAAATCTTTAACAGGGCTCAAAGCAAGCTAAGTAAATGCTACCAAAGCCCACAGCTGGCTCCCTGCTTGTTAGACAAGTGCAATCATCCAGTATTAAATTTTTTTTTGTATCTATGCACCATGCTTGACATAAGAGCATCCACCAGACATTACCGGGGGAGAGCACGCAGAAACTACATCTCAGGCAATAGGTTCAATTGAGAGGAGCGCACAGGGCTCTAAGACAGACTATTTACCAAGCACAGGCACATGCAAGGTGCCCGAGAAATGATGTACCTACACCAACAAAACAATGTTTTCCTCTCCCAGCTGTGAGTGCCTCATACAGTCACGGTTTTGAAAAAACAAAGTCATTTTAAGTGTAACCACCCAAACAGTACTAGGAAATGAGGTATGTGCAGTGAATAAATATCTTCTATTACACATAAAAAGCAGTTTGGAACGGAGCATCTGCGAGGATGGCACCTTGGCGCACGAAGATCAATCTTTCTGAAACAAATATTCTCACTCCTAGAATATAGGATTCAAAGGACATGGTAAACAGAAAAGAGCAAGCCAAGAGAAACATTTAAAAATAACAGGCAGTTAGCAGGACTGACAGATCCAGAATTAAAGAGACAAAGATGCATCTCCCCAGGAAGGTCTGCATGCTGCTGAAGTCTCAGCCACCCTTCCCTCTCTTTGGGTTACGGCAGAACTTCCATCCAAGTCGTCTCCACAGAGCATTTCACTTCTCGAGCCTAACGCGCAGATGCACCGCGCTTTCCAACAGCCCTTTTAGGAGGGGCAGCAGATTACCCACTTCTCCCTGCAGGCCTGACTTGGCATTCAGCAGTCCATGGAAATGCACACAGACAAAAAATTACATTCTTGCCGTTTGCTGATCTGTTGAGAGAGAAGCCTGTAAAGCACAGGAGGATCCTCAGTGTTGCAGGAAGGGGAGAACAGACCTGACCCGACAGCCAGCAGGCTTTACAGGCTGGGCTAGACGGTGACTGGTAGCCCGTTCTGGAAGTTTATAGTACAGAGGTCAACTTTTAAGGTCAAGCCTAATTACAAGGGCAGAAGCTTAAGCGGTAATGACAGGTTGGAAAGAGCTCTCACTGTGAGCAATGTGACCGAAAGGAGTCAACTGCAGAAAAAGGACAGGCAAAAGTACCTTGTACCGGCAGCGTGAGAGACCGCACGACCATAGGCATCGTCGTCTTTAGGGGAGGATCCCACAGTTCATTTTACTAAAATTTCAGCAATAAACATTATGAATTCCAATCAAGGGAAACAGGTGGGGATTAGCTCAATCTCCCCAAAACAAGTGCCGTGAGACTGAATATTTAGTTCTCTGATTTGGCATAAATGTCACATCTCTTCAGCGTTTTCGGGGCGGGGGTTCTTTTGTTTTGTTTTGGTTTGGTTTCTTAAACATTGAAAGCTTCCCCGGCCTGCTTTAATTCACAATAATTACCTATCGTAACAGTTACCAGCAAAGATAACGACCACAGAATTTTATACTGATCTTTCTCTTGTTTATATACAACCCAATGCCAAATTGTTAATTGTACTCAAGACGAATAAAAGGGCATTACTGCACTGAGCTGCTTTTGTTTGAAGAACACAAATTTCTTACAGATTGTAAGACACACGGTACTCTCTGAGGCACTCCAACAATTTCACTGCTCACCTCTTCAAATTTCTTCTCCTCCCACAGTCTCTGCAAATTCCACAAATTTATCACAACCTGAGACCCTTCAAAACATACCTCAAAGCAAATTTCTGGATTATACTGCCAGCTTCTACTTTGTCACGCCTTGTGCTCAGTTACCAAAGGAGTTCATTTTTTTGGATTTATAAAAAGATCACTCGTAACAATATTTTGCCTTTTTTTCCTTCCTTCATCTGGACTTTGACCACTTTAGGACAACAGCCGTCTTCTATCTGTCCAGCACTGCTTAGAATTACAAAGCTATGTGAATATGAAATCTCAGAAGAAAATGAAGAGGAATAAGGAAATAATTTCCATGTTTTCAAAAACATGCCTCCTATATCCATCCAAGGATTTAAAATGTCTACCAGATGATAAAGCATAATTGTTCTTAAGATTGTGTTTGAAACTAGTAATACTGTGACATTTGTAATTTTCTATGAAAAGCTATTTTCATCCCTGCTTCTCTTTGGAGTCCTCCTATAACACGTGGGCTGATATTGTTCTCTCATGAACCTTATTTTAAAAAGAGTACCGAAAATGCGCACCCCGTTCACGTATGCAACAACTAAGGACGTCTACATCGCGCTGGACAAGTTCATGTCCATTTTATTAGAGATTTGAGAAGTCTACAAGGTAAGGTTTCAATTCTGATTGAAATTTCTCAAAGGCGCCAATAATCTCTCTAGGAAAGGAGAGCACAGGTAACAAAAGCCTGAAGCTCGATGTTTAATCGTTACTTGAATGCTTTGCGTCTTTGATTTGCTTTAGCTTGAGTGGTTTGAAATAGATTAGTATAAAGTGCTTTGCTCAGTGAATTCACTCAATAAAAAGACCTGCTCTGGCTTTACACAAAATGTAATGCCGAGTGCTGCAGCACTTCCCCTGCTGAAGGACCTTATGCTGTTCCTGAATCAGTCAAACACCACGTAGCTCCACTTCGGACAGCTATATGTACGTTCGAGGTGTTTTGGTCAAGTTCCTACCACGTTTATTGGCACGTAGCTATACCGGGCTGCTGCCTAGTAAAACCCTGATTTATAGAGCAAGTAAATGTGACTTCTACTGCACGCCTGTTTCTACCATCGACTTCTCCACTACATTTGCTTGATTTAAAAGCCGAAAGTTTATTGCGCTGTGTTACTGTTGTACTCAAATAACTTTCGTGACTACCAGCCAGGATTCATTCTCAACACCTCTCATACTGTGATAAACACCGTAATTGATACAATTAGAACACGGGTGACAATTTTACTGGCACAAGAAGCAGGACAAAACTTTAAACTACACTTCTCTGCAAGGACTCCTTTATTAGTATACTGGGATATAGGCGAAGTAAGCTGATGTTAAAGCAGTTTAACCATTAAACGCATCATAGTCCAAGATCCATCTCTCTTTGCAGAAATATTAAGTACAAGTAAGTCTTGGCTTACTGTAAAATTAAGTGTCTTTATGTAAACTTTCTGTGCTGCACATATATGCAGTTCAAACTAATTAAGGAAGCTTTAGAAATCATGGCAAAAGAACGAGATTGGAACAAAGGAAGGAGGATGCCAGCAATATACTGTAACGTAAAGGCTAACGTGACTCGATGTATTTAATCCTTGTTTTCCACTGTGTTCTGCAATTATTATACATCAGAGTCAGAAAAAAAGTTCCTCATCTCTATAAATTACACAGAACAGCTTCAGCCCTTCATTTCATTTCTCCGATCCAAATACAACGGGCTATTCCCTTCCTACATGTTCAACTGCATTTCCACCATCTTGCAGTAACTCAAGTGTTCATCCTGAAATTGGCCAACGAGAAAAAAACCTACTGTTTAAGAATAACCTGTGACCAATGCACTATCTTCAATTCAACTGAGCTGGAAGTAGAAATTAAAATACTATCCACAGCTTTTTTTTTGGAAAAATTATGCTGACTTGGGAGCCAGCATTTTAAATCAGCTTTTTTAGTACACTAGCTACGGAGTTCTCCATATTCTATACATAGACACTGGAAGTAAGACTTTCAGGATGTTTTTAACAACTAAGCAAAAAAAAAAAAAATCCCAACCAAACAGTTCTCAAACAGATCCCCTGACATTGCTAGGCTAATTATTAAATCCAAGACTGTACTAAGTCTTACCTGACTCCTTTTCAGCATCTGATTCTGAAACTTCATCTTCTTCAGCTTCTTCCTCTTCTTCAGAACTAGAACTGCTAGAATCTTTGTTCTCCTCCTCCATTTCCATGGACTTCAGCGTGTCTTCCTCATAAAGAATCTTCTCTTTGCTGCAAGATATAGAAATTTTAAGGACTACCAGATGAGCGAGTTATTTTTGAGTTCTACTTCTCAGGAACACATAGATATGATTTGCTACATACAGAACAAGCAAAAGGACAAAATCCATCTATAGACTCAACATCCCAGCACTTCCAGCACTGCCCATTTGCCATGGATTCCAATGCCAGTCCCACATTTCTGAAATTTGCAAGCACTTCTCAATCCAAAAAAAAATGTGCTGTCTCTTTTCCTAGGGCAACACAACCCATCAGCTGGGCTGTACGGCTCCGTGCAACCACAAAGGTGCAGTTCTCAGCCCGAAGGGCAAATTGATGCAAGAGCAGAAGCTGGGGGACCGAGCACCAGCCCGACGCCTTGTTCTACCATTCAGTGGGTATGTTAAGAAACAGCTAAAATTGTATGTGGGAGAGCTCAAATTTAAAAGAAACCATGAAATGAACATCAACAGCAGCGAACTTTTTTTAAACCAGCTGAGGCCAGCTGACTGCTAACAGACGAAACTGGTCTCCCATTACTCTCTGTGCAGCTTCTTTTCAATGGAGGAAAGAGACGTACTTGGTGAAGAGTCCGCTCTGAGGCTTGCCGTTCATGTCAGCTTCAATTAGCTTATTCCTCGTCTCCTTCTCACTTCGCAACTGTCAAAAAGTCCAAGAAAATTGGAGAAAGAATGAAAAGAGACATCTTAACAAGCCACCTCAGCACAATCCAATGATTACCACAGCATAAGGTCACCCCAACCTCATTAGACGAAAAATACTGTGGATTTGTTTAACAAGCCAATTCAACAGATGCACATCTGCAAGAGCGCTGGATGTCTTACACTAGAGCTCCATAAGGGCACGGCTACACACCCAGCATGTCCTTAGACTCAAGCTGCAATTTAATAAAACCTTCAGAGAAGCCTGCAGCAGCCCCTGCTGAGACCCCGAGTCAAATCCTGACTTCCACAGTACTGCCCTGCACCTGCCCACGCGGACACAGCGCCGGAGGTCTGTCCACATGTGTTTGCATGCCCATGAAATCAGGCTAGATTCAGTTAAAAATGTGCTGCCTTTGTAGCTGTTATTTACTTGCTCTCAGAGGAAAGCATTCAAGTATGCCCTGTACAGGCAGCTGATCTCCCACGAGGACGGGTCACTTCTTAAATCTCTCACTTGCCAGCATTAAGTCATCGCACAAGAATACCTGTGATCACCGCAGAAACTGAAACATTTTGCCCAGAGAGCAGCAATTATTAATTTTGTCATCACTGATGGACAAAACACTAACCAAAAAATTGTTTCCGTACCTTCTAGAAGCACAGACACAGTTGAGGTAGAAAAAGGGATGGCAATTAGAGGCTCACTTTTAAGGCCGTCTCTTTTGCGTCATGTCTAGCCTAGCTAGTCTTTCTCTTTTGACAGGAGCTGACACCAGGCACAAGAAGCAAAAGCTCTGCAAATCCTGAATGTGGGAAAAGCTACACAGAGTCCAGTGAAGAGCCAAAACGTGGGGTACAGCATGTTGTTAAATAGAACAAACTGCTGGAGCACAGCAAAGGGAAGCGCAGGGAACAGCCTGCTCCATTCCCAGGTATTTCAGAGACTGGGAAGAAAATCCAAACCCAAATCAAATGAATTGCTTCCAGCAAACAAAATCCCCTCTTCTCTCCAATAACAGCAGCAAATCTTTTAGCAAGGATGGCATATTTGCTCTGCTACAAGCTTTAGAATTAAAAAAAAAAATCTGATTTGAGAGCCATTTTGAAAGTAAAATAATGTACTTGGAGGAATGTCGTGGAACTGCCTGCTTCATCCTTAACAAATTTAAGTTTTCTATTTTAGGTGATAAAAATGGCACATGATAAACACATGATAAAATGGCATTTCTATTAAAAAAATCATATCCACTAAAAAAAAAAAAAAGGTGTGATAAAATCTGGATTCTTCTCTTCTTCCCAGTTCTACAATAGCTTGCTACACTAATTCAATAAATGGAGAAGCCTTTATATAGTGCTACCATAGACAGAACAAGGGGGGTTGCTGCCCCTGTGAAGCAGGCCTAAAAATGGGCTGGCATCCACCCCCAAAAATTCTTCTCGTTGTTTTGCTTTTCTTTTTCTTTTCTTCTGAGGAGTGCAGTTATCTGCAGAGTCCTGGGGTAGTGAGATCGGAGGAAATCCAAAACACAACACTGATAGTATTTATCAGCACCTCATTTAGGGAGAAGCTGATCAATTTTTAAGAAGTTTCTGCGAATGTTAAGGATGCTATTTCAGGATGACAGCAGCTGTGTTATGATCAGAGCTTGAGCTCTACCACCCACATTGTCAGTTCCTCAAAATACTTTACTGGGTTTTATCAGCAGTGTTCTCATTACGTCTGTTTCTGAATCCAACGTTTTAAATGATACTTACTGATTTTAATTTTTTTTTAAAGAAGGCTGGTTTGTTTTTTGGAAGCACCCAAATGAGATAATTGAGTAGACCAGATGAAACAGGAAAAAATGCAATCCAAAAACAACTTTCTGGCTTGATGATTGGCTTTACCTTTGACCAAGATATATTTTTGCTTTCTTTTTTTATGCCAACTTTCTGCTTATAACCCCTTCCAATATCTCCGTTGCATTATGAAATGGCAATTTAATACGGTTTTGAAATCACCGATTTTTTTAGTCCAGAATTCCCTGAAGTTCATAATTTCTTCTCACTCAATCAAAAGTCTCCCTATTGTAAGAAAGGCAGACATGGGAACAGATCTCTTTCTCAACACGGACAGCATATTTCCTTAGATGCAAACACAAAGCTGACTTGGGTAATCACTCATTAAGAAGAGAGCAGTTTGATGCTAGAGAGCTTGTCAGCTAACAAAAGCAACTGCAGAATAATAACAATTTCAAAGATGAACTATACATTCCTTACCAGTTTACATAATTCCGCATGTCAGCATGCTACTGACCTTCTTGATGCAGTCTTCCAGTTTTCTAGATTTCTAGCTATGAAAAATATTGGTGTAATTAAAGACTCCAAATGACTAACATAAAAAAAAATAGCTGGGCCTCAGCTTCCTGCGTCTGTTGACGCCATATGTCTTAGAGAGCACCTGTGCGTGAAAAGGTAATTGGAGAGGTGGAAAACGATCTGCCAGAAACTCACCACAGTCTGTTTCTTCTGCAGCATTTCTAAATGCTCGACCAGCCCCTCATCGGCCACGTCGAATGGCGTCTGGCCCTGATGCAATAAGAGAAGACAAGAGGATATCCGATAAGGCACGGTGTTAATATTCAAAAAAGCACTATTTACCAGTGAAGAACAAAAGTGAACATGCACCACATCCTCCCTCCCCAAACGCTGAGTAACATACTTGTTTCATGCCCGAGGAGGGAGAGCCACGCAACAGTGACGGCAGTTTCATGACTCAATCCGTGATCAGAGCGACCTTAATCATGGAAGTGCAGTTCCCCAGTTGCTACTGCTCAAATCTAACAGCCGGGACTAAGATATTTGAATTTCCAGGTTTCTAAAAAGGACACTCTTGTACTGAGAAGGAATGCGATCAACCTGTTCTACCGTATCATTGTGTATTCAAACCTCCTGAAAGGCTGCCAGTCATCAGCAGGCCAAAAAACTGGGGAGCCACTTCCACATCCACGGGCATTTACAAAATAAACCAGAAAAATTACTTTGGGGCACAAAACAGGAAATTAGTTAGATTTTCACCGTAACTAAAGCTATAATAACCATTTAATTAACAAATAATGAAACCTAATGGCTAGTGATCAGATAAATGCAGGTTGCCTTGGCCATCTGACCTAGCAAGGTACCAATCCTTGACTGGAAAGAGCAGGTAATGCAGCAAATACAGCTGTGCCTGTTTCTTTTCAAGTCTAGCACAATACAAAACCCAGACACACTCTGAACACTTGGGAAAAGCACCTGATAGCACTTAGAACAAAAAAGATTCCCCATCTTGTGGTTGCCAAAGAGCTCACCACACTAAAATGGCTCCTTCTCGTAGAGCCATTTCTTCTACCACAGTTTCCAGCACAGACAGATGCACTCAAACCATACAGTGCCACGCTTCTCTTATCAAATTATCTCGCCTGCTTTCGTTCCCCGGTGCTGGCCCAAGTACGGACAGCCCCATTTCCTCCCGCAGCAGCGGCCACGGCACAACTGAATCCGCTCCAGCAGGAAGCGGTTCACAGTCACAGCCTGGACGTCGCAGCAGGGAGGGGAACACAAAGAACCAGCCCGGACAAGCACACGTCAGCTCTTGAAAAGCCACGGGCCCTTCAAGGAAAAACTTCTAACTATTAGGATAGAAGAGGAATTTTTTTTCCTCCTTTTCTTTTTTTTTTTTTTTCTTCCATCCTATTTTTCTTTACTCATTTCTCACAAATCTGAGTCAATTTTTCAATTTCCTTTTTTATGACCAATATAGTGGAACAGGAAAGATTTAGAGCTGCCAGTTTCTCAAGGATTCACTAGTTTCCAGTGCCTTATACCTTAATATTAGCATATTATTTTGCACTCCAAGACTGTCTTCTTTATTGTTTAATTTGTCAGGATTGCGCTAAAACAAGACGACACAGATTAGCCCCCATCCTTTCCTACAATCTTAGTCCTAGAGTTTAATCGCTGATCTTTTCCAGTAACACCTGAAATCTTTTCTGCCTAGCTCCAGGCAAGATTCTTTATTTTCTGACACTTTTAAATGCTCCAGTGCACACACTAGGAGAACTGCTCATCATGTAACTTTGTCACGGCACTGGATCAAGCGGTAGGCAATAAAGTTGATATTCATCCGGCTATAAAATACATTAGATAAGTTGTGCCGACATCTGTGCGTACTCACCAGCTTGTTCCTGATGTCCATATCGCACAGTGCCTCAGCCAGGATGGAGCAAGCCTCCTTCACTCCCCAGTGCGCAGCAGCGTGCAGTGGAGTCCAGCCGTCATTGTCCTGGACGTTCAGATTAAACCCAGCCTGGATCAAGAGCCTGAGGAAAGAAGCAATATTGATTTCTGCCCACCCAAGACTGACTTCTCGACACAGAAGAGTTCATACCGTGAGCCATGGAGTAGGTAACATGGTTCACAATAAGCCAGTAGTTTCTTAACTTGTTTATTCACCTACGCAACAACCCACTTGATGCCCTTTTCTGTTGCAACTGTAACAGAAAAGGGCAGTAAATGAAAAGAAAAGTGACTTTGCTGTAAAACCCGCTGGAACGTGTCTAATTGATGGAAGAACACCTTAATTTCTCATCTGGCATCAGTGACCCAGGCTGAACTCCTGCTCCAACGGACGAGAGACACCAGACTCGCTCAGGCACCAAGCAAACAAACCACATCTCTGCAGACTGCCATCCCCACAGCAAGGAGCCACGCACAGCACCCGGCAGGACAAGGACATTTGGTAACTGGAGCTCAGTCTTGGTTCTACCAGAGCACAAGGCCACACTGTAGGAATGGTCCATAAGGAGATGGTGCCAGCAGGACTGCCAGGTAAGAGCAGTGACATTACTGGGAGTGACAGTGTGAAATTTGTAAGTTAAATAACCCACATTTGGGTTAAACAACCCAAAATGCATTTTTGCAGACTAGTGCTTGCACAGTTAAAGCAAATCTTAGCCAGGTGAACCTGCCTGGGAACACCCTCGCATCTCACTCAGTGCTGCGCGCCTTCCACCCACTCCCTTCTCTCTCAGACCAGCGCACTGGTGGTGCACGGCGTCGGGAGCTTGAATATTTAAAACCAAAACCAACAGGAGAGGCAGCTGTAGTCTGAAGCTTCAGAGACACGGGCACACTGGTACACCAGTGATCAGATGAAAGTACTGAGCGGCTCACGTATCAAAACCGACTATTATCCAAGTTGCTTAAATATTCAAGAACATCCATGGGGAATTCCGCAAGTCCTTTAAAACTGCTACTGAAAATTTCCACATCGTGGGAAATTCCACCATCCAGAGCCACCTTTCTGCAGCACAAGGGAAATCCAGCACGACACCAGAATGGCACCAACACTTTTGAAACTCCTGCAGCTTTACACCGATGCGTTACTGTGCTAAATAAAACACAGTCATCCTATAGCAGCAGTGTGTTTCTCTGTGAAAGAAATTTTAATTTAGGTGCTGACTTTATGTTCATTTTCCAGCTGGCAAAAGGGAGGAACATAGCTACTAAGAGACTCAAGGTCACAGACAAATTCCACGTCTCATTTGAGAGTTAGCTAGCTCCTGGCTTTCAGCCCCTTTGGTTTAAGTCACTGAAGCTTTGTATTTGAACTTACAGGGTGGCCATAAAATACACAAGAGTGAAACAATGTCAGCTCTCCGTGAGATCTGTTTATCATTATAACAATTAATGCCAAGGAGTAGCTGTCCAGAACTACTCACCCTGCAAACAGTGAATGCAGCCTTCATGGATGAGTACTGGATATACAACACTCCGCTGAAAGTCCACGGGACCAACGCCTCAAATTCAGGAGATATTACATTTCTATTCCACGTGAGCTGTGTTAGATTAGTTCTTGGGCGTGGTACAGGCGCAGACAGCTTATAACTCAATTATAAGCTCTAATGAATGTATACAAATAGGAAACATGGAGAACAACAAAATGACTGGAGCTTGATAAGAAACAGCTCCTACACATCTAGTTATGCCACTTAAAACTACGAAATTAAGGATCAAGATAGATGAACACTTCCAGAAAGGATTTTAATGTGGGCAACAGAGTAACCTTGCTGATGTTTATGGGCAGCTCCACCCACACATAAAGAGTAGAGAAGAAAGCTTTATTGTTGGAAACCTTAATTTGACCCGACCTGTAAAAATATAAATGCTTTATTATCAGGAAACACTACACTGGGCAAGTTTATGTTCATAAGCTTGTTATTGCCAGAGCAGCAGAAGCAGAACCGTTACGTGTTGGAATCCCTCTGTCACGGCTGACGGCTGCAGGAGCAGTAGCATTATGGAGCAGGGGACGGCGAGATTGGGGTGGACGCTGCATTTCTCCACTACACTGGTCATGTAAACTGTTGGAGTGTTTGTGATTGTCATGCAGCATGTCTTGTCACTTTGTAGGCTGAAATTATACCTTTATCCCCTAATACTGTTTAACTAGCTAGTCCTAAAGCTGTTACTCAAATACCGAAAGTTAAACCTTCACATTTATGTCTCTCTCTGAAAAGCTTTCTTCACTTTAAAGGCCTAGAGGTACGAAAGGGAATCTTCCAGTCCCTTCTAGATGAACCGCTATGGTTGGGCACATAAATGTACAGAGCCTTTTGAGAAACAGCAGCCTGAAAAATCTCAGTATGAAACAAATTTCTCTCAACTATAAAGCTAGATGTTATCCCTACAAAAAAGAGCCTTAATTCAATGCATCGGCCCTGGGAAGGAGCTCCTACCTCATGACTTCAGAATAGCCCTTTGCCGCAGCGACATGAAGAGCCGTGGCACCTGTTCGAGGCTGCTTTATATCTTCAATTCTCCCGCTGTTCAGCCACTGTCGGGCATCCTGCAGCATTTGCTGCTCCTCTTCTTTTCTTGCCAGGTCTAGGTCTACACCTAAGAGGGCGAAGCACAGAATAAGAGATTATCAAGTGAAAGCTCTCATGTACTTGTTAAACTTACCCTATGTTTCATTTGCTATACAATATTAGTAAGCTATTTGTAATCTTCCACCAAAAAAAAAAAAAATTAAAAATCAGCAAAAGCATCTTCTAGGAGTTGGGAGAACTCCCGCATCACTGACAGAGACTTCAAAGCTGTCTGACTTAGAAAATCTGAAAGTTGAGCCACTGGTTGCAAACCCGCCCAACTAACCAGCTCAACTCTGAACTGTGCACGATGGGCGGAAGGATTGCGTTCCAAACATGCAGTGTCCTAGACTGAAACAAGAAAGCCATGAACAACAGCTTAACAAACGGAATTAAACTATAGTGAAGTATAATCTACAGCAAAGATCTGAAGAGATGATCCTAAGACGTCTCCTGCAAGAGCAGCACGACCCCAACGGTACACTCACTCAAAATCCAGTACGCTCTGCAAGCTGCACACGCAGAGATCTGTACCGCACCAGAGCCATTCGTGCCAGGCATGCCAAAAGACATATTTAGTTAATTCCACCGAGCAGCAAACCACCAGACTCTGACAAAACACAATTCTAAATCAATTTGGGGATAGAAGGCCAAAAAAATCTACTCTGATGGCTTAAGAGACCTGCTTTAGAGGAAGTCAGACCAAGTAAGTTCACCAACACACACACCTGGCATACCAGAGACACGGCTATGGGGCTTTCCAAGAACAAGGGGGACAAGTTTCCCACCCTAGGAAACAACTGCTACGCTGTGGAGAGGCCAGGTGGGTCTGGCTGAGGGGCTCTGTCATTTGTCACTAAACCAACAAGAGGAAAACTATCCTAGACTTATTTTTGTAAGCGGAGTTTTCATGATAACGAGGTCGTGTAAGGACAATGTATCAATCCGAAGTACAATACAGCTCCAGACAAGATTAATGAGACTAGAGCTTGCTGACTCAGGAAAAACTATGAAGGAGAAGATGACAAATCTCAAAAACCAAGAAGGGTATTGAAGAGCAACTGTCCCTATGGATTAGTTCTTGCAGTATAAGAGCGACATGATTCCCAATTAAATTGTGGGGCATTAGGTTTAAAACAGAAGAAAAGAAAATACTTATCAACCCAGAGTCTGAACTGTGAAACCCACTACCGCAGGGTGTCGCAAAGGTTAGAAATACAACTGGGTTCAGAACAAGGATTAGACAAATTTGTAGCTATTAAACATAATGCTATACATGCCAGGAATTCCCAAGAAGGACCGCACAAGTTCATGAAACAGAGAGCCGCGGGGGATTCACGAGCACACAGAAAGCCCATCTGGCTCAGGAATTCCTTCAGGCACAGTGGCTGGAGGCTGGGAAAACGTTTGGGAGGGGAATCATACACGCTTGTCCGGTTGTTACAGTTTGCAGCAGGCATCTGTTGCAGACGGGCTACAGAGCCGGATGGACGCTTATTTAAAGTTTATACCACATTTACTCCAGCGGTTATGATCCTTTTAAATTGTGTCAATGGGAGGCTTCTCGGTGGAGACAGATGGTTGTTTCAGGGCATCTTAGCAGGACGCCGCTAATGTGGTGAAGCAATGAAAAAGCCCAGCAGAATCCCAAGAAGTGTCAGGCAAAATATCCGCAGCTGAGGCAGAATCACTGCCTCGATGCCCTGCAAGGTCTCAGCCATGGTACTGCCACGTACGGTTCTCGATACCCACTTTGAAGAGAGACAAGTTACACTGATGTAAAGAAAGGATCTCTGTCCCGGGCACCCAAGGAAGCCTGACTGCAGAGAGGAGACAGGCATGGTTTGGACAGCCCAGTAAAACAAACGCTGACTGTAGACACAATTCTTCTTTTTTAAATACGTGAGCAAACTAAATACAAGGGAGAAGGGCTATTTAAGCTTATTTCAAAGAGAACGGAAAAGGGGAACAAATTAAGAATAACCTTGTCACAAACACCACTAGACTAGAAAGTGAAAAGTTTCTATTTACCAGAAGGAACATGATCCTGCATCAATCTTCCAAGAGGAACAGTAACACAAATAACTACTAGCTCTCAGATGGACAGCTACAAACTCACCAGTGGAACAGTAACACAGTTGACGAAGTAGCAAGGGACTGATCTCTTCCTAACTATACCCGAAAATACCTTCAAAAATAAAGTAACCATCATGTGCCAAGCAGAATACATCTGTTAGAGAGGACTGGATTCAATCCAGCACGCAAAAAACCCCAACACTAACCTGCAGTCATAAAATAATCTAGATTGAAAAGAATCTTTCCGGGTCTCTAGCCCAAATCCCGGCTCAAAGGAGGGCAGCTTCAAACCCAGATCAAGTTGCTCAGAGCTGAATGCAGCTGAGGTTTGACCACCCCCAATGACGGAGATTCCACAAGTTCCTTGGGTCCCTGTTCCAGCACTTTCCTGGGAAACATTTTTCCCCATATGCAGATACATACATATGCAGTCAGAACGTCCCTTGTTCAAACCGATGACTTTTTCCTCTCATCCTGCCCTGTGCAGCTCTGAGAAGAGCCTGGCCCCACCGCCTCTACGGCCTCCCTCAAGGTAGTGGAGGACAGCAGTTAGACCCCCCTGTCAACTTGCTCTTCTCAAGGCTCGATACGCAGTCCATACGTATCCGATGTGGACAGTTTGGTCTGTATCAGCTCAATTTGCCTCCGTTCATTACTTCTGACAGAGTTGAGATAAATGCATCCTTCAAAAACATTCTTGATGAACTTCACAGATAGGGTTTAAACTTCTGACGTGTACGTACAGGCAAACCACTCACAGGTTAATTTCATGAGTATGAAGAAAATTTTACACTGATGAAGCATTTCTTAATTATACCACAAGTTACACAGTCCAAGACATGTCTTCTACCAGTGATGTTTTTGCAGGGACAGCACAGGGAGCAGCCCCTCAGACAGGCATACCTGATGAGAACGGGGAGAAGGCAGAGCAGATGGGCTGCAGAAGAAGTCTAGGGAAGGATCAGGATAAAGCAGGTCACTCCAGGCCAGGTCCCTGCTTTTGGCAGGGCTGTAAATCTCACCTCTGTATTATCAAGTCTTAGTGAAACAAGACCTTTCATTGATACCAGAGGCCAGAACCTCACTTTAAAAGCAAACAGATCTAATGAATCGGCTTTCAGCACTGCGGTGTCTTGCTTTGAAGAATCCTGCTAAGGACAGAGACTGCACACCGCAAGCCTTCTGCATCTGTTCCACTGCTTGGCTACCAAAGCAAAACTTGTCTCCTGCCTTTTGGGCCAGTTTTCAGATCTCTTCACCTCCAGACAGTCAGCCAACAGAATTTTCTTAGAGAAACTCTTAGAGGTCTAACTCTCACATACTCAATCCCACTCCTGATTTACCTCGTTTCTTTACTTGTTCCAGAAGCAGGTCCTTCATGGCTGCTTCCTCTGCGATGTCAGACGGGACTTCACCTTCACTGTTCACAGCAGCCACATTGGCTCCATGACTAATTAAGTACCTACGTGAATGAGACCCATACCAACGTATTAGACCTTGTGTGCAGGCTCCAGTGCAACTCACACAGTAAATCAAGCAGTGGAAGAAAATATTTGGCTTTCTCATTCAAGTTCAATTACCAGATGAGTACCTTATCAAATTTCTAGCCTAAAAAAAGTTCATTGTTAAATGCAAGGTCCCTGGTCAGTGGCTCATAGGTTTTGTTTCTCTATAGTTATTCAAATACTCCTCGTTCTTGCACTAACCTGACAGATTATATATTTCTAAAAAGGAAATAATAATAATTAAAAAAAATGATAAACCAAGCCATCATCAATTTTCTGATTTGTCTTTTTGTAACTATACCAAAAGTACATTCAAGAACAATTAATGCCTTCTTCGGCTTGTACATCTTGTAACCAGTAAAATTCTGGGAAGTACAAGAAGTATCTGTTTAAACACACAAAGCTAAGAGGGTGAGGTAGGAGAAGGTATTTTTGCTTGGTTTTGTTTTAAAATTTATTTTCAATGCCTTTGAGAAATAGTTATCAGTATTCAAATTTTGGTAACTTTTTGGTAGCTGTGCTGGACTAAATACGTAAGCACGGTATGACTGGTAAAGAATAATAACATCTTTCATTTGAAGAACTAATATTTGGGAAGAAGAAAAAACAAACTGATAAACGATCATCCAAAGAGCTAAGAATTGTTCCAGGAGTACAACACACAGAAATATATGAGCCACAGAAGATTTTTTTTTTCATCAGATTATATTGTAGAGGGCTACTTTGAGAACTACTATTGTTTTCCCTTATTCTTCTAACCCGTAATGCAGCCTTTAGCTCAGAAAAATTATTTCACTTGGGAAACTACCATTTACGTTGCCCTGCTCTTTGGTTGCGGTTACTCTAGCACTCCAGGTCACATATCTGAGCAACTTGTTGGTGCACAAGTAGTCTGGTATCAGTACCTTCTCTGGGACCAGCAGACCATCAGCCCTTTGTGAGCATAAAGAACGCTCTGATCAGATGCAGAATATTATTTCAAACCCTGGAACCAGAAACTGTGCCAAGAAGAGTCAAATCTTTGTCGGGAGTCACTTATAGCAGGTTACTGCTTTGCTTTAAACATCTACTGCACAAGACTCCCTTATGTTTACTGTGTCTTCTTTCATATGTATTTTGTTTGTAGATTATCTAATCTCTCTATGGCACGCCACAGAATTTCACCTGGTTATGTCCAAACTGAGCCTGGTATCTTGTGTTGTAAACAAAACAAAAAAATAAAAGATAACGCTCCAATTGTAAGTGGGTTAAGTAACAAGCAGTTACTTCTATCTGCTTCTCCATCTTTTGTCAGACAGTATGCAAGAAACGGAGACATAAGATCTGAACTTGAAGAAAAAGAAATGATGCTGTTGGCATACTGGTGACTGCGGGGCGCAGAACATTGCCTTTCTCTCTCGAAAGCCTGCACACAACCGCAGGACTGCTCACGTAGGCCTGGCTATGGTGAGAAAACGCAGTCGCTCTGCAAAGCCTCAGAGCGAGGGTAAGCGTTGGTGCAGTCCCCCTTTGAACTGTTTTATAGCACACCATCTATCTACTATTTGGGGTTTACACCAGAATAGCTATATGCGTGTAGCTACACTAACAGACATTTTGTACAGCAACAGAATTCTTTTCAGTTGGAGGAATAAAAACCCAAATTGCTCTTAGGTAACACTTAAAATTCTACACGGGCTCCCCGCTGACGGAGGCGCACGGCAAAGACAGCCAGCAGCAGCAGAGCTGTGCTTCATCACCCGTCTCTGTATTAGCGTGCCTGTCTGTCAGCCATCGTGCTTCCCTTTTGCTTGGCATTTTAGCTAAAGTATCTAATGAATCATAAGTCACTGTAATGGGATCAGCAAAAGGCAACCAGTTGCAGGCTCCACCTTAATCCTCACAAATTAAGAATTCAGTAACAGGAGAAATGCATCTATTTGCAGCATTGCTTCCCAAGCCGTTGTATAAATCTCAGAGCATCAACTGCCTGTGTACCTGCTCGGAAGAGGAAGACGTGGAAAGCGTTATCAATACCCCGAATAGCCTGAAACTCACTCACTCTGCTATGTTGAGATAGCCACACGATGCCACTGCATGGAGAGGGGTCCAGCCCTCGTTATCTTGCTGGTTCACATTGGCTCCGTTTTCTACAAGGAACTTCACCATGTCCAGGTTCTCATCTATACAGGCCTGAGGGAGAAGGGGAGGGGGGACACCCAGGAGAGGGAAGGATTGAAGAGAAAAGGAAGGGAAAAAAAAAAAAAAAAAAAAGGTGTTGGTGTTAAATCAAGCGTACAACCTCCGTTTGCAGTTTATTGGCAGCAGGTAATTCCTGGGCTGAATTTCCCACGCTGTGAGCTCGCACACCTTAAAACTTAAGGTAGCATGAATTTGTGAACTAAAATAAATTACTTTCAGAACTTTCAACAATTAATCGTAACTCAGAGCCCTGAGGTGGAGAACCTCTAAATTTGCTCAAGCTTTACTTCTCACCAACCGATCCGCTTCCTTCCTCGCTCCCACACTGTCATCCCCCTGGAGCGCAGAGGCGCTGTAAAACGATACATCTGTATTAGTTTTAGGTAGGGTATCAAATTCCTATAAGCAAGGCAAGCTATGTATTTATTTAGAATACGTTGTTCCCTCAAAATGTCAATGAAATAACATCGTAACAATGAACGAAATGAGATATCGCTAGCGGTAGGGATGAGCAGGGAAAGCACGAGCTCAGGAAGCCTGACTAAAGCAGACACCTGTATACTGGATGTTGCCCTTTACAGATATAACCATAGCAAAAGCAGAATTTTAGAGAAGTTAATAACTTCTTTATTCAGCAGTATCTATTCATTTTCCTGACTATAACAAAGTACAACTTTCCCTGTTCGCTCTACAAACCACTGAAGAGAACGACAACCCTTTATTAGCCGCTGTAGTAATTCCAGAGCCTGCGTTTACAGAGACCTGCTAGCTTTGAAGTTGCCAGAAGAAAAACCTAGCTAGATTTTCAAGTCTCGGCAGTTCTGTTGGGTGGAATTCCTCCTTCCTCAGATTCCTGGCTACAGCACGTTCTGCGTTGCGTTTACAGTTCACTGGAGGCTGCTATTTAAGGATGAGCTGGCAATTTAATACATACGTCCAAATGCACATGCCTCAGCTGAGAAGCACCAAGCGTGACCAGGAGGCGAAAGGACTGGCATTACTGCGTGTCCATCTACAGGCACAAACCTGGCTCCTCGTTACTAGAGAGGGAACCAGCTTGGTCGAAGTTCCTCCAAAATCTCAGCGCTCGATCCTTTTGCACAGCTCGACGTGGGCACATCTATCAGATACGGCAGTCAGACGACTTCCAGATGATCGTTCTTCCAAAACAAGCAACACTGACTATCCATTCCTACCCTTGCAAGTAAGGAAAAGGAGGAAATGGTCTCTAACCAACCCCCCCTGCCCCAAAAGAGACAATCCTATGTTATCCAACGCATTCATCTATGCTGCATGGCTTATTTCAAAGGAGAGGCATGCCCTACGCCAGGACATCCAACTCGTCGTTATTTCTCCTGCAAGTGCAAATCCCAAACTAGCCTTTTACCCCGCAAACACAAGTTACTCCCACATTTGCTTGGTTCACAGGTAGCCATGCAAAAGACCAGCTTTTCAATCTCTAAGGAAGCCTCTAAGGAAGCACGCTCCAGAAAACTAACTCCTAGCAGAGTTACTTGGCAAACACGAGAAACCACAGGGCGCATCTATGGCACTAGGGAAGAATGCCCCAGGAGCAGACTCAAGCACCCAAGTCCCGACTGAGCCTATGCTGAAGTGTTAGCATGTTTCCCGGCCCTGTTTTAGACTGGTTTACCTTAATCTTTGCCAGAAATACACAGCCATAATTCTCAAAATAGTTTACTTCAGGGACTGCTGCAAACCCAGAATGGATGAGACTGCTCCCGAGTTGGCTCCGTCCACCCTGCTTGGTCCATCAACACTCTCCCACCCTCAGGCACGAAACAGCTTCATCCTGTAAACCCAGCTCTGGGGGACCTCCCTCAGGTTATTTCAGGCAGTAGAACTGGAAGAAAACCCAACAACCCAAACCAAAAATCTTGGGGACTGAAGAGCATTACACAGAGGCTGGAGGAGTCCCAGGTCCAAGCACAATGGGGTAAGACATGGTCAGGTCCCAGCAGTGTGGATGCAAACCAGGCTCTACCACCAGCCTTCCTGAGGAGGAACAAATTCCTTGGTCCTCCTCTGTTTAGATCATCTGGTCCAACCCCCTGCTCAACGCAGGGCTAAACCTGATCAGGTTGCTCAGGGCCTGCTCCAGCCAGTTTTTACTGTCTGCAAGGATGGAGACTCCATGGCCGGCCTGGGCCCCTGTCCCAGTGCTTCAACGTCCTCTCGGTGGGTAATTTTTCTTACTATCTCATCAGGATTTTTCTTGCTGCAACTTATGCCTCCTGCTGCAGTAGTACAGATGTAGACTCTAAGTCTCAGCAGGTGATGGAGCAGGAAACACGAGCCAAATGTTCCTACTGTACAGGGGGCTACTGTGTGCCCAATACGCATGCAATTCATTTTAAGACATATTCTAGAAGGGATACACTCCTGATTTCCATAGTCCTGCCAACTACGCAAACAAATCTGTTAGTGGCTTACATCCGTAACAACGCATTCGACTGCAGGAGGAAGGTAAAGTATGCAATGCACACAGAGGTGGACGTGGATACACAAAGAAACATAATAATCGCTTTTCAGTTCAAGAGGCAATTTTTGGGGAATTTGAGTCTGAGCCTGCAAAACTCAGAGCTAATCTGTATTTTATTGCCACCCATATTTATTGTGATATACTTCAAGTTTTCTCCCCAACACACCTCAAATAAATTACACTTACAACCTTATTGATGAGTTATTTACATTTTGACCTGGGAACACAACGATTACACATCACTTTTTAAATAAAACTGACTTCATCTGAAAGCATATTGCTCCGAGAATAGCCAAGAAAAGTTCGCCCACGCAGTGGTTTCTTTTGAGCACAATCACTTCGGGCTGACTAAAGAATTATAGCCGCGAAGAATTTTATCAGAGTCGCTCTGACAAAGCAGCGAGGTAGACGTTTCATGCCTGCGCATACTTACTGCTCTCCTTTATTTGTTTAAGTATTACCTGCAGTTTGAGTGTAAATCTAAATTTAAACTGAAGAATGTGTCTATATTGTGAGCTTTGTACATATTTGATACAGAATTCTGTTTACATTGTTTATCATTTAAACCACCCAAATACACCCACTACATCTGGACATGTTGGGAATTGGCCAAGAGAAAAGATCAGTTCTTGCTCATGCCACCAAATATAGAATCACAGAATCGTTAAGGTTGGAAAAGACCCTTAAGATCATCGAGTCCAACTGTTAACCCAGCACTGCCAAGGCCACCACTAAACCATGTCCTCGAGGACCACATCTCTCCATCCTTTAAATACCTCCAGGGATGGGGACTCAACCACTTCCCTGGGCAGCCTGGGCCAGTGCCAAACCACTCTCTCAATGAAGAAATTTTTCCCAATACCCAACCCAAACCTGCCCTGGCGCAGCTTGAGGCCGTTCCCTCTCGTCCCAGCGCTTGTTCCTGGGGAGAAGAGACCGACCCCCCCCCGGCTCCAGCCTCCTTTCAGGCAGCTGCAGAGAGCGATGAGGGCTCCCCTCAGCCTCCTCTTCTCCAGGCTGAGCCCCCCCAGCTCCCCCAGCCGCTCCTCCCCAGCCTTGGGCTCCAGCCCCTGCCCCAGCCTCGCTGCCCTGCTCTGGCCACGCTCCAGCCCCTCCATGGCCTTCGTGGGGTGAGGGGCCCAGCGCTGAGCACAGCATTCGAGGGGCGGCCTCACCAGTGCCCAGCACAGGGGGACGATCCCTGCCCTGCTCCTGCTGGCCACACTATTCCCGATCCAAGCCAGGGTGCCACTGGCCCTCTTGGCCACCCGAGCACACTGCTGGCTCATGTTCAGCAGCTGTCGACCAGCACCCCCAGGCCCTTTCCCGCCGGGCAGCTCCCAGCCGCTCCTCCCCACGCCTGCAGCGGTGCCTGGGGTTGTTGTGACCGAAGTGCAGGACTGCACTTATAATGTGCAATATACTGGACTCTAAAATGAAATACCTGGTTAGGTGCATAAAAGAGCGTTAAATTTCTGCCTGTTATTATTGGCCTCATTGTTCTGCCGGTCCCCATCTCGCGTGGTTCCTATGGAATGCATGCTAGGAACAGAAGGGATAATGGGATCAAACCCCACCTGTTCTGCACAGAAATCTGCAGTAATTTGACTCGCCTGGCTTCTGAGGAGAGAAAACGATGGCCAAGTGACAAAGCTACATGGGTGCTGACAACAGCAGGCATTCGCTCGCTTCCCCAAGCGAGCATTTCATGCTCACTGTTTGCATTGGCCACAAAGATAAAGTCAAGCACAAAGGTGTATGAAGTCCTTAACGGAGCAGCACTGTATTCTTTAATATCTGAGAAAAATAACCCTCACTCCACCCTTCTGCACCTACATATCATGAAAAACTGCTGTTCAAGTTATGTGATCAAGCAACGTGACGCTGCTTGGCAAATATTTATTTTAGTATTAGTTAGCGACACAGAAGAATAGAAATAAGCACAGAGTTGAGTAACACGAACAGTTTTTTAAATGACTCGAGGCTGCGTTAACATTAGCAGGTATAACTTCTTGCCTGCCTCAAAAATCGAAAGGCAAGAATTTTTCGCATTTTTGTAATATTGCAGAACACTGATCATATTGGCCCAGATTTTAAAAAGCGAGGTGGAGAAGGAGTTTCAGAAAATGGCGTTCGACAAACAGAGGTGCTGAAGAACCCCTGTTCAGTTCTGAAAATCTCATCGTTCTCTCATGTAAGAAACCATAAGGCATAGGATTATTTGCACCATTTTTTAGTCCGACAGCCTAAAAGACGACACTGCTTGCATCTTAATACACTATGACATATTTCACACATCTTAGAGCAACAATTATGAGGCCAACATTGAGATAATGAGTAAAACCGGTAATTTCTAAAGATCTCCTTAACTTTAACAACTTCAGAAAACATGTGTAAAAGTTATGACAGATTAAAAGGCAGCTTTTAGGGGTTGCAATGTATTTCTGTATATACTTTTAAAGTATCAACTGATTAACACTTGCATGCTATCACAGAATTCATACTTGCATACACATTAATGGTATTAATCGCTTCATACATGACATCGTTTTACCAAGCTATAAATTCAAGAACAGAAATTCTCCCTGTTCAGAAGTACTCAGGGCACCCACTTGCCCACCTAAAAATTTTTTTAAGAGCCCTGGCTGCTGTTACCCCTCCAGAAAATCTCTGCTGCATGTTTTACTGTGCGTATCTGCCGAAATTAAGCCCTGCAAAACACCACAAAAGAAAGACGCCGTCACTGAGGCTCAGAGGGTAAAGTTCAGCTTCTGGCTAAGCCAAACGGGTTACCTGAGGTTACTGGAGGAAGGAGAAGAGGACAAAGAGGAAATAAAGGAGGACACATCTACTCCTTTTAAGTACTATTAATCCTTCAACCTTAAATTTAGGAGAGCGGCTAAGTTTAGTAACCCGAGAGGATCTATCGCTATGCAAAGTTCTCCTCTTTTATTTGATACAGCGTTCCTTGGGAACATTGCAAGAATAACTACATCGGACAGTAACATTACAAAGCAGACACCTGCCCCTCCAGCCCCCAAAGGGGGGAAAGAAAGTCAAAAAAAGCTAGTTGAGAAGTGGCATTGCCTTTTTGGTGGGTAGTTATTTAATGGGAGGAAACGCTCCCTCTCCTAAATTGCCCTTGAAATCTGCTTTGCATGAAGTAAAAAAATACATACACGGATAGGCTTAATTCTTTCAATTTTAGGCACCGCTAACCCTCAGCTGCTCGGGTAGGAGAGGCTAAAAGCAAGGTTAACTACACAGCAGAGCATTTTTGTCTCTAAATATTTAATTCCTTCTTTATCTTCTTTCTCCGTAAAAGATATAATACAATCTTCAAGGCGATGCGACAGGGTGGGAGTATGCGGTGACTATCCTTCCCTCTAATCGGAGATCTTCAGCAGGCTAATCTCTTGCCATCCTGGTATTTTTCTTGGCAGTGGGTTAGCTCCAAGCGCTTCTGGAACGGCACTAACGTATTACAGTTTTAGCAGTCTTTGATGCAAACTGCATCCAGTGCCCAGAATTACCCACTAACCACTCAAAGAAAGTTGGCTCATATGATTTAAATCCTGAGCATCGCTGGGCAAGCCTCCATCCACAGCTCACGGTGTTCCTTCAGCTCCTGGCAGGGGACCAGCATTTAGCGGTTTTTCCATAGGGAGGAAGTGCTCAGTTTCTAAAATTTGCAGATACGGCATATTAGCTTCCCCCTCTTAGATAACAGGTGTAGACCTTTACAGCCAGGGACACTCACTGCATATTTTTTTTTTTTTTTGCCAGTAGCTATTGCCAAGGCATTCTTCTTTCGAGCATGAAGTTTACATTACAATAACGAAACGAGGGACACCAGGAAACGTTACGGAACAACTCTGCAAAACTCGGCTCGTCTGGCAAGGCTTGTTCAACAACCAGACAAAATCTGATCTTTATCTTGAATGAAACCTCATTATTGTAATAGTATTGTTAGCATTTGCTCCTTCCTCAGAGCGTACAGAACACACAAGCATCGCCCAACTTCTGATGAGTATCAGCAACGCAACAGCTCCAACTGCCTGCCAAGGTTTTTGGTTTGCATATCTCCTGGGCATCCCCCACAAGACAGAGATAGGAAGACCAGGGAGTAAAAGGAGCCAGATGGGATGAGACCAAAGGGTTCAGAGGACCAAGAATCGAGCTCCAACACGGTGTAAACAGTATCATACTGCTCACTTTCTAGGGGGTGCATCACGTTTAGCAACCCCCAGCCTACGACGGGTGTTACATTCCCACCATATACAGGATAGCAGGGAGGAGAGCAACTAAACCACCTGACAAATTCCTAAGAACTTGCCTGGGATCAGCTGAGGGAGGGAAAAATAAATAAATAAAAAAAAGCACCTTTTTGCCTCTACATGGAGAAAGGGGGATGGTTACAAACCCGGAATAACACAGAAGCTGTGGCAATAATTGCACATTGGCAATGCCTGCTGTCACAGGCACCCACATTAAGGCAACTGTTTTCTCCACAACTGACCCAGTATTATGGTAGTTTAACAAAAATACACAAACAACATTCAGTGCAACTGTTTTCAGGCAGAACAGTTCTCGTCAGCACTTCAGCTTTACATTTCAGCATTACAGCTCCCCAGCAGCGCGGGCGCTTCAGCTGCCGTCTACCTGCCCAACTCGGTAGCCCTGCGTACAGTAGCGCATCCAACAAGGGCGAACTTGGCCGAGAGCATATTGCATTTCTAAATGCAGCCCCATTGAGTAAATATTTAGTTTACAAACAGTATGTCACATCAGCCAGTGTCATATGATCATGTAATAAAATAGCAGCACTCTGCATGCAAGAGCTTGAAATCTAAGGCAGCCAGGAAACCTGTAATAACTGCTGTGGTTTTAATTTTGGCTATATTTAATTCCCTGGTGCTCCCTCCTTGGCCCGTCAGAATTTAAGAGACAGAACCCATGCATTTTCTTGAGGCAGAAGAAAGATGCAGGAAGGGAAAAGAAGAAAGGGCTACTGGCTTGGTTCCTGCGGTACGTGTTCCTACTACGAATACAGCGGTCTTGTGACAGAGCCCTGTCTCGGTGGCTTCTGCTGCACAGAAGAGTGAAAATCTCGTAATCCCACCATTGGGATTCTCGGGTAGCAATCCTCATGGTTCCCGCATAGAAATCACACTTGGCAGCTCCACTCATCACACGTCAATACAACACGTAAACTAGCTAGTCGGACACATGCCGGCTTTTTTAATTGAGTATTAGAGATGTCGGGCCAGTAGAGGCCATGCTTCATCTCTTCTTAATTACTCCAGCACTCATCTCTTGAGCCTCCCAGGAGTACGGTACCTCTTGGCCTGTGCAAAATGCTGCTGTTAAATCAGATGGCTCGTGAAACCCTCATTATTAATTCTTTTACCAGATTCTCCTCCAGTTCAGAAATCAAGTGTTGACACCATCTTCAAAGCTCTTTATACATCCAGCCCTCCCCTGACATGGTTTCTCTCCCTCTGTTCCGTCACTGACCCCAATTTCTGTAACTCTCAAGTCAAAGTATTAACAAACACCTCTGAGATTCTTCCATGCTATCCTACATCCATGGTATGGCATTCTTGCACTGATCTTCAGGACCCTTCTCCATATGTCAGTTTGCCCAGAAAGCCACTCCATTCTTCCATACGCTGAAACAGTCTGTATTTCAGACGACGAGATCCTCGGAGCATGGACCATCTGCAATTGTTTAAAGAGCACCCAGCTCTCAACACACAACAGTGCCAGTCGGGTAAAGAACAGCAACATAGATACCATCGAATCACTGCAGTTGGGAAGGACCTCAGGAGACTTCCAGTCTAATGCCTCCTGCTCAAGGCAGGGTCTACAGTGAATTCTCACCAGCTTTCCAGGCTGTGGATGAGTGTGGGTACGATATGTATGCACGTGCCTATATCTACATATATACAGACACTCGTATTTATCCTTTGCAAATCCAGGGAACTTTACAATGGTGGGGAAGGAGTAGTAGACACAGACGTGTGCCATGTGTCTGCAGCCATTCTGATCCAGAACTGACTCACCTCCAATGTTTAGACGCTTTATTTGCCCAAGCCTCTAGTTTTCTCCTCCTGAATGATGTTCTCACGCTAGAAGCCTGACCTAGACTCCTATGGGTGGCAGAGGCTGCACCGCCCACGAGCTACAACAGATTCTGCATTAGATATGGGGCGACAAAAGTGGGTTTTGTTCATGCAAACCAAGCACACCCTTTCCTCACACTACCACTGGGACGGTTTTTGACAAGATCAGACAGATCCACATCACACTCAAACCGATTAAAACATTTTCTTTGGGCTAAGTGAAGAGCCAGAGAGTTACTGCAGTGAATACGGGCCATAAAAAGCACTAAACTAAAAGCAGAACATTCTCTTTGTGCATGCAAATGCCCTCTTGAATTCAACGCGAGACACCCCCAACAGCTTAAGTAGGTTTAAGTCCAGGTTGTCAGGGTCCCTCCTGCCCCAGCCGTAGGTTCCCACACCTTGCCTTGACAAGATTTATTTCATCCACATTTTCAAAGTGTAAAGAAACAGCTGTACCCAGAGGGTGTTGCCTGTCTAAGCTAGGTGGGATGCACTACCCTCACAGTACCTGTCCTTTCCCGCTGCCTGCAGACCAGCATGAACCCATTTACGACAGGGTGGGATGAATCCCACCCCCAATGACTTACCAGCAGTCACATGAGAAACCTCCAAGAGCCAAGATTTACCAGGTCGCTCCTTAACCTGAGGCTTGAGATGGTTTTCTTTACCCTAACCTTACGCTATATGATTAGTGCAACTAGAGCTTTTTGAGGAGCTTTAGAAATGGTTAAAGAGTTCCTGCAAACCAGAGGATGAGACTGATGTCAGCAGCAACGTTAACTGTTAATACACTGGGCTGGAAGAATTAGCAGGCCAGTTAAGTCATGCTGTCACAACACATAGGTCACAGTCAAAGGGATTAAATGACAAGACTTACTTCTCTACTGTTCTCCTGTCATAAGTCTAAAATATATGGAACAAGGTTAGCCGGGAGATGAAGGGAGCCAATCTTCCACTGAATGCAAAGTAAGAGTAAATATATGATGTCAACGTATAGTGCAAACCAGCCAGCGCTCCACACACGAAGGCAAGCCCGATGACAGCTGAACAGCATCAGGGTTAAATCTGGGAACACAGAGAGAGGAGTTCACAGAAAACAAAGAGAAAAGCACTCCCAAAATAGCCTCGCAACTGTCACCACTAGCGATTGTCAGCACTGGAAGGTATGACCTTGCCATTGTGTCTCATGATCACAGCTCTGCTCTTAAGGGGGCTTTTGTCAGAACCGGCACTACCAAAAATTCCACTTCCAAGTGACCCTGTATCTCCAGCAGCACAGATTACACTCGCCAGTGACTTTGGGAACAACAAACAGCTCTTACTGTTGCTCCTGCAAAAACACAGAGCTTCCGTACCTTCCCTTCCCTCTTCTCAGCCCAGCTTTAGGGTGTCCTTACGGCTACGACATCCTGCACGGGCACTTCTGTACCACGGACCCAGTTCTAAAATCTTTATGCTTTAAAATCCTTGTGCAAATCTGACACAACCATATTAGAGCCAGCAGAAAGAGGTAAATTCTGTTTTAAAGAGAGCAGGGGGAAAGGGAGGGAAATGAGATAAAAAGGGTATTATTCATTTTCTCATCTGATTAATTAGCTATGTTGCTTCATTTTTTAACAGCAGCTGAGTCATACTTCTCATGTAAGCAGGAAAAGAGATATGGATTATGTTAGATTTTGCCATTGGAAAAAAACCCCACAACTAGAAGTACTCAGCAGTATCCATGCCAGTCATCAAAAGAAACCAACAACAAATCTCTTAGAATGATTAGCACAACAAAAAACCCAGTAGAGCACAAGGGAAGACAGGAATACGTGCAAAGGCGTAATTATTTCATGAGAGTAGAATTTTCAAGATGAAATAGCAGCACAAAATGTCAGGCGGAAAACTGCTTCGAACAGAAACCACATTTTGAAACTCCACACCTTCATAGATGCGCTGGGGACATCGGCTTATTTAAAAGGAGGCAGATGTAAATATCTACTGCGCTAGACTATAGATGGCTTAGCTAAATGTCTGAAATTCTTTATAATTATCAGGACTTCTGCTTTAGCTATGCAGCCACGGTGTGGGCAGCGAATGCTGAAGCCCCACGCTTCACTTCACCACTGGCCGGTACCTATCTGCGTTTGCCAAGGTAGCCCTCAGCGTGCCAAACCTTCCAGCTCTGCTTCTTTAGGACCAACAGGAACCACCGCTGTAAAGACAGAGAAGGTCAGCTGGACGGACACACTCCACGTTACTGAAACGGGAAGAAAATGGGAAAAGTTAAACCGCCCTGCTTTTACTTCTGCTAGGACGACACGCATAGGCAGGCAGGATTGCTACCTTTTTGCCCCTCATTTAACATTTCTCATCAAATATCATTTTGGTAAATCTAGGAAGATCAGCGAGGACCACAGACGTAAGTATTTCACTATGCAAAGAGCCACAAGCATCAACCCCTTATGCCAGCCCCTCCAGCCTTGTATTATTTGTGCTCCCACGTGCCCAGCAACCTACACTTAATTCCTCTCGTTCAAAGGGGACCCAATACAGTGATTTTCCACTTCCATAGTGCTTTTCCTCTGCAGTCAATGGACTGGTTTGCCATTTGCATTCACAGACCAGAACACATAGCTCTAAACCAGAGACAGGCCACGTGGGACTGACTTTAAAATCCAGTCTAGATTATCATTTTACTCCCTTCCTTTTCATCATCTTCATCCCCCTAATTCCAACATGATTTTTAATACCCATTATTTCAACAGCAGTTGGAGGCTAATACTTTGTACCATCTGAGAAGAGTTTGAAATGAGTCCAGTACTTGATCAACTGCCAACACTAAAAATAAAGTCTTTCTGTCACTAAAAAGCAGGGACTGCCAGTTTTCTAATGGTGTAGAGCAGCATTAGCTTTTCAAGTCTCACCAGTTCAGTCATTCTGACCACTAAGTATGTCATTTATCTCCCACTCAGCCAGTGCTCTCTGGCACTGGATCAAGACAGTACATATAAAATCCTGCCCTTAAATTACTGAAATTTTAGTTCCTGCCTGAAATAACTCTACATTTCATAATTAGAAAGCTCACAAGCATTTCACGCCTGTGTGGAAAATGGAAATTTAGCTACTGCAGGTTTGCTTAGCAAAGAACTGTTCTGCTAACAACTCCCTTGTTCTTCAGCTCTACAGGTGCTACACCAGTGGTAATACTGAACCGATTCAACGCAGTTCCTAAAGGCACTTTTACAACGCAAGCAAAATCTATATGCCGTTTCTGCCATCAGCTATATTACATAAATATATTCTAAATTTCCAAGATGCAACCTTAGATCAGCTTCAGCCAAACTAACATGGTCTCCTGCAGCCCAGGGCTGACACTCGCCCCGTTGTCTTGAATGGCCACCGGAGGCTGCAGAGCAGCGTGGTAAGGCCAACGCCAAATGAAGACTAACCTTGTCAATAATGGGGGGGGAAGTCACTTTTCAGCCCACTTGGCAAGGTTACTCCACTCACACCATACCTGCTAGAAGGTCAAGATGGGGTAGGAAGGCATGGCAGTGCCCTCCGTGCTCCAGCAAACAATCCGCTATGGGAAAAGTCTCTCTAGGTCTTCTCCTAACTGGTCAGAGACATGGAAAAACAGCTGCAAATTGATTTTAGCTCCAACTTGGCAAACTAAGGATGAGATTTGTGTTACCTAACTATAGGCCTCAAAGACAGACGGAGAAATCTCCGCTGCTCACTTCAGGCTTACTTTAGTCTCTCCCGTGGTAGGATTTTGTGGCAGGCTCTGCTGGCTGAAGCCAGGGCTGCCTTTGTCCTGCCCTGGCTTACCCCGGCCAGCAGACCCTCTCCCCCAGCAAGGGGCATTGATACTCATTTGATACCCCACTAAACAGATCCAGAAGCTAAACTGGCTCACAGTGGGACCAGACAAGCACTTACACTGGTATGAAAGGTGTGTGACAAGCGCAGCAGGAAGGGCAGGACCAAGATCGTCTTAAGCTGCCACATAATCATTGCCTTGGACATCTTGCTTGTGTCAAGACAGACAGCTCACGCCGCACATGGCCCGAGGAAAAACTGTTGTTTCCACAGAGAAAGCAACAAAGTCACTTCAGGGCTACTACCGCTTTCACGGAAACCCAGCTCTTCCGTACAGATGCCAAAGTTTGTGTAGGGGAAGTACCATGACCTCCTGCAAACACCAAGAAGGGCCCAACTAGCACTAAGTAAGGGTGAAGATGATAAAAACAGTGGCTATATACAGAAACACCTCAACACAACTGCAAATGAAAAGAAAGAGGAGATTCCTTTGGTGGAATCATAGACAACTTATTCAGAAGCAGAATATCAGGCCCTTGGTTTCCGTGCACATCATTGTCTTGCAGCCACATCAGGTTTTGTTTCCAGAGCTGAATCTCACCTTTGTGGCCAGAAAAAAAAAAAAAAAAGTTGGTTTATAAAAAGAAAAACGTACACTCAATAATTCTACTTACTCATTCTCATTGCCAACCCTGCAGTGGCTGGAAAAATTTATATTTTCTTCTTCACAGTTGAAGGTTCAGGTGGGTAAACACTCCCTAACTATCCGTCACACGTGCTCCCAGGGGCTCAGCAAAAATCATCGCTAGACAGACACGTAGCAGCTTGCTCTGTCACGTTCCAGTCCTGTGCAACTCGCGGCCTTCACGTTCAGGCAAACGAGTGGTTTTTCTGAGTTTTGCCGTTCTTTCTGCCCGCTACCTGAACAAGAGACTGGTGTCCACCACGGCTCAGCTGCCGTCAAGTCATTCCCAGCAGGAAAAGGCACCACGTCAACCACCGGACACAGGATTTTCTTCGCAGCGTAACAATGATGGAGCAGACAAAGAGGGTGCTGGATAAAGAAATCTTTCTAAAAAGAAAGTGATTCCACATTTCTTCCTGACAGGACCACAGCTAAGACTGTGCAAGCATTTCTGTTGCCAGTGCAATCATTTGGATTTGCAACGTCACTTAACATGGTGCAGCTTTAAGAAAATATTTTCTTTTAAATGCTAGTGAAACCTTGATATAATTTGCTATTACAGCAGAAATTAAGCTATATATTTTCTTAAAACAGCAAAAAAACCTGTTTAAACACAGCAATTTAAAGTCTGGACTCTGGCTGGCATTTTTAGAGAGGTAGGCGAAGGAGAATATAGGAGTTCACAGTCCTACGACAGAGTCTGCAGATCCCTTCAGTAACAAACTTCTCAAGAACTCCCAATACTGGAAAAAGATGTGTGCTCGATGTACGTTTGAGAATCCGGTTCGCACAAGTTTAAATGTCAACTACACTTTCAGGCAGAGTTCATTTGAACTTGCCTTTATTCACAGGAAAAAAAGAAGAAGAAGAAAAAAAAAAAAAACCAACCGACACTATTAGGGCTGCTCAAGCCACAGGAAAGTGCCTTTGTTGCTTTGGGTTTTTGTTTTTTTAATCCTGTGGGAAACAAACTAAAGCAAATCTCAGCATGGCCACCAGTAAGAAAATCATTCACTGATGACTTCGGAGCCGATCACCCTCGTGCTGCCATCAGCAGCCCAGACAGCGGTCAGGCACCCTGTCCTGGTGATACCCCTGCAAAAAGAGGTGGTGGCAAAGACGGTACGGAGAGCAAGCGATCTGTGAAAGAAAACGACCGTAGAATAAGGTCACCGAAGAGGGACAAGTGCTGCTTCAGTGACAGATCTTTGCTAGACCCATGCGCAGACGCCTTCCCAGAGCAACCGAGCACCGTACGCGTATTAAGGACGCTGCCGGGCACTGAACTCCTGTCAGAGCACGGCCCCAGATATCCTGCTAGTTTGAAAGACGGACACAACTAAGGCTGTCCGCTTTCCCCAGTGATATTACTGACGCTTTGAGTCTAATCAAGAACTACGGTCTCTGTGATCAAAGAAATACAGACCTGATACAAACTTTTATGTTTTCGTAAGAGTAACGTAAACCCAGTTCCTTGCTCCGACGCCCTGCACATGCTCTGCGTGGTTTAGATACTGGCAGCCCAGTGATTGAGTGCTCTGTCAGGACTTAGGCAGCCCTGGCTAGCAGATGCCGAAAAAAGGACATAGCCAGAAATGGAGAGAGCAGTGAACGCACGCAGCAAAGGGAGGGGTGGCGGGGGAGAGCAGGCTCCCCACCTCTTAACTACCACGTACAGAAGCAGCAGCCAGGCAGACCGACCGGCTTACAGGTGAACCACAGCAATTACTCATCCTTAAAGTAAATCAAAACCCAGTGGAAGTCCAGCTAGAGGACGGCAATTTCCATATTTATTGTGCATTAGCCTGCCTTGCAGGTGGGTGGCACAGGCAATCCTCAGAAACAAAGTACCATAACCTGGATGGTGAACAGGAGAAATTTAGGAGAGGGCAAGGTGTGCTGACAAAGCCCAACTGCCAGAGCCATGAAACAGTCTCACTTCTGAGTGGATCACCCCATTTCTGCAGAAGAAGGAAGAGAAGGAAAGAGCACCGTGCAGGGGGACTTTCAGAGGCATCACAACGCAGCCCCATCTCCGTGCCAGCTGCGAAGGCAGGGCTCACGGGGGGAAGCAGTGAGCTGATGGCTGCGAAAGCAGTCCTGCGGAAGGGTCTGTCTCGCTGGGAACATGCCTGCATGTCCCCCAGACCACCGACGCACCCGTTTGCAGGCTGCGTTCCCAGCTTGAAGCAAGAGCTAGGCCATGAGCAAGAGATTTTGTGATCAGGCAGACAGACAGACAGACGGGCGGCGATAACCATGGTGGCTTGCCTGCTGGAGGCACGACAGACGCACAGCCAGGAGAGGCTCTAGAAACAAAACGGCTTGTGTTAGAAAGTCGGACAGTAGGACTTCTTGGGTCACGCCTGGAAATCACGTCACGGCTACGTGTAGGACCAGACAAATGGACAAGCGACAAGTGTCTCAATGTACGGCTGCGAAGATGGAAAGGAGGAGTCGCTGGGAAGCGAGGAAACTCCCGGAATAGAGAAAGGGAGAGATCTTATCAAACCCCAAAAGAACCAAGCTGCTGGTGCTGGCATTAGCGGATGGTATAATACAGAAGAGTAGATGCATGGGAAATTGTGATATTTTGGCAAAGAGCCACCAAGGCTTTCAGAGAGGGAAGTCGCTACACTACAGAAAGCGACTGGAGTCTTGGAAGGGTACACAAGCACAAAGCAAGGGAGATGCAGGTGGTGAAATCCAGAGACTCCTAAGGGCTTCTCACCAGGCCCCTCAAGACACAGAATTGCATGGGCAAGAGGGAAGATCCTTGCACAATAAAACATATTTTCATGATGGGGAGACCAGAATAAGTGATAGATTTTCTTCCTGGAGATCTCTGCAGAAATCTTTCCTGAGGTCTGTGCCACCAAATGTATTAAATAAAGGATCTGGAAGAGGAGGTGATTAAGTTTGCTGATGAAACTACTCAAGAGGGCAAATGAAAGGACAAACCTGCAGAAGAACCTTACAATACTGAGCAACTGGTGATAAAACGGCAGATGAAATTCAATGCAGATAACTGTAGAGTGAATCACGGGCAAAAAATACACCTAATGTCATGTAACAGAATGAAAGGTTCTGAGCTTATCACTGCCATTCAGGAAAAAGCTCTTAGGATTATAACAAATAGCTATAGGAAAATATCAGCTCCAAGCTCAGAAATCAAAGCAAATTCTAGAAATTATTTGGAATGGAACAAAACAAAATAGAAAATATCATTAGGCCCCTTTGTAATGGCACACTACATTTTCCAATACCATAAGAAATTCTAGTGTTCACAACTGAAAAAAGATGTGGTAGGCCTGAATGGGACATGAATCAGAAAAATCTTAACTTAATAAAATGGGGGGGGGGCGGGGGAGGAACTAAACAACTTTCCCCATTTTCCAAAAGCATTTCTTACGGATTTCTGAGGCATCACAAATATGGTTTATACTACTTGTAGGGCACCACAGAAATAAACAATGCTTTGGGAAAAAAAAAAAAAACCTGGCTAAAGAAGAATTCAGAAAGATAAGAAGGGAACAAGTTGTAAAAGGTTTCGGGAAAACAGGGCGCTCGCTCGACATCCGCTCAGCACTGCGGTAACCTCGACCCACCGCAGCTGTACCGGCGGGGACTCGGTCTGCGTAGCAAAGCACAGGACTCGGCACAGACGGCAGAACCTTGAGCCTGCGTAAACAGTCTGAAAGTCCCATCAGCACAGACTAACAAGGTCCAGCTCTGCTCCTGCTGTTCAACAAAAAGGTAGAAACAGAGATCACATTTTACTGGTGTGAGATGAAACCAAAGCGGAGAAGGTGGAGAGCTCCAGGACACACAGTGTTCCTGACAAACGTTCTTTCAACAAAGCGCAACGGGAAAATTCCTGCACTTAGGTGGCAGACATCTAAAGGCAAAACAAGGACAAAAAGGACACAGCACTAGGGTGGATCACTGACTAGACACCCACTCAAGACAGGCTGAAAGCAGCCCAACCACCGCGCCGCGGTGCGACAGGTCTCCTTCACGTGAGGGCAGCTCCGCTCCTGCCAGGTCGCGGCCAACGCGGCCAACGCACCACGCCGGCTCCGACAGCTCCCACGCTGCAGGGAGCACGCTGCTTGCTTAGGGTCTTAATCTTTCAAAGCAACGTTTACTAAATATATTGTTATAGCATTAATGATTTATACCATTACTTCTAATTTTGCTTTACCATCCCCTCATCTCCCTCCCCGATGGCTAATTAAGGCTTGGCTGAATGACTCAGTGGGGCGCTGCCGAAGAAGAAAGCAAATCTCATTCTGGAATACGTTACAGACAACTGCTGTTAGCAAGGCCCTGAAAAAAATTATTCTTGGGCTGGAGAGATCTCCACAGAAGTATCACATTCAATTTGAAAGCAACATACTCCTAAGCAGCCCAGAGGAGAACGACAAGGCTCACCGCAAGTTTAGAAGACATCAACGAGTTGGAAAGGTTAAATAAAACCAGCTTTACTGTATCTAGGTAAAAGAAAAAAAAAAAGTTTGAGGAGAACAGAGTCTTCCAGTAGTGGGAAGGCTGTTATGAAAGGGAAAGCAACTGCAACCAGAGGAAAACAAAGAATTCAGTTTCATTTGGAAGAAAGCGGAATTGGGTCAAACACTGGGAAATGCTTCCTAACTGCTCAGCCTGCCAGGCGCTGGAGCGGGCTTCCAGGGGAGGTGCAGACGGGCTCTTCATGAAGACGTTTAGGAATGGATTAGTTAATTGTCTTTTGGAAAAAAGACTCTGATAAACCTGGTCGTGCCGTAGTGCAGAGGACTGGACCAGAAAGGTCTTCTGTCATCCCCTCCAGCCACGCACCTGTGACCCCACAGCCGCAGCAGCCTGCCCTCACCGCCGAGGCAGCACGGACTGGAAGAGCAAAGGACAAAAACCCAAACAAACGGTGGAGGAAAAGGCAGCTTTCGGCATCATACAACAGAAGGAGAACTATCAAAGCACTGCTCAAAGAAGCCAAAGGATTAGGAAAGCAACTCAGATAAACTGGAGAAGGGGTGAGTGGTTACAATAACAGGCCACAGCAACCAAGGGAAAAAAAAAAAAAAAAAAAAAAGAGCTGGTAGCTTTGTCAGTAACAGGTATCCCCAAATATCCAAGACTCTGAGGGTTTCATCATCACCATAACACTGTATTTTAAAGGATAACCCTGGAATCAGATTACATTAAAATGTCTTTTTTTCCCCCTAATGCAGCAGTTCTTGTTTTGGACAGGGCTTGAATTTTTAAGGCACTAGCACAATTCGCAGGAAGCTGGGCACAACGTCAGCACACGGATCCCCTCCCAATGACTACAATCAATTCTTTGTTCCTTGTTCACTTTCTGCAACATTGAACACTTTTCCTAAAGATTAACAGCACCTAAACTAAATGGAAAAAAATGGATTTTGTGGACCGACTGAGTTGTAGACTGAAGACAAGCCAATACTCGAAATAGCTATAAGACAATATTTGGCCATAAGCATAGGGCTTCTTCTATAGCCGCTATTAATAAGGGATCAAAAATAACTCCTGCAATATGCTCTGAAGTTTAAACCTTGGCTCTGCTGGCACACAGGTTGGCACGGTCCTGAAGTCTCCCATCAAGAGACAGACAAATTTACCACTTATCTTTTTCAGCGTGAGGGAACGCTTGTTCAGAATAACTCGAGTGATATCAATTTAAAAGACAAACCATTTCGGGCTGCGAAGGTCAAACTCTGTTTGTCAGTCATCCAAGAAAGAAAAGAAAAGCTAGTGCAACCTGCGAAGTAAAGACGAAATCCATCCTTCGCAAGAATACCTAGATACTGTGTGCAGTCAGATATATTAGTTCAGGCTACTGCAAGCCAGGAATAGAAAAAGGCTCAAAAACTCATGGATTAGCAAGGTGATAGCCCATACATACACATATTCTTTCTTCTAGGTTAGAGGACGCTATGAAATATAATCTTCATGCCACTGCAGCAAGTTACCCAAAAATTCAATAAAATTGCCTCTTAAATACAAAGCGTAATTGCCCACCATTTATGCAATATAGTATTACTTAGCCTTCTAAAAATCACTGGGTTTTAATTTTAAAACTATTGCCTTAACATTTGAGAAGGCATTTGGCCTTATTAATTCTCTCCTATCTTATTTCTCTTGTTGACTCTAATCTGTAATAAATAATGCCTTTTTAATTATTCATTGCATCATAGAGGGAATTCTCCTGCCACACCATCCTAGAGCCTGGCAATCTGTAGCTTAACTTACAGAGGTAGAATTATACCCATCAGGCAGTTTCTGAAGGTCTCTCAGCTTTTGGCATGAATCATGCCCTAAAGCAAATCGTTCCACAGCTGAATTTTACACTGGATGAAAAAATACGCGTTTTAAAATTGTGATGTCCTTTAATTCTTCCTTGTGGGAAAAAGCAAACATTCCTAATGACATCTTATACGTAACTTCGGATACCTCTGTCATATCTGTGCTTGTGGCTTTCCACCAGTTAGAAAGAATCGCAGACAGTTTTGATCTTTCCTTGTACAGAAACCACTCCGTGACTTTGATCACCTTGCTGTTATTTCCCGTATCTTTCTATTGCCTACATTTTTTGAGATGGTAGAAAGAGGACTGCACAAGCTAATCCACAGATGGGCACAACATGAACTTATACCGGCTTTAGGACTTCTACTTTATTTATTCCTTTCTTAACAATTCCTAATGTTTGATTTGCTTTTTACCCACTGCAGTACCTCCATGCTATCACATTAAATCCCCAGAAAACCTTTTCCAGCCTGTAACAGCTGGGTTAAAACCCACTGCTTCCCTGTAAACATTACTTCCCATGTACTGACCAAATTTTGCCAGCCATTTTATCAGCAAATTAGCCAGTATTGTGAAACCGGTCACTGCCAGCTTTCATTTTATTATTCTGAATAAGCAGCACCATCAACAAACTGTACCTCGCTCTTTATTCCACACATACGGGTGTGCAGAGCAGCACGGACCCCAGGGGAGATGCACAGGATAACTCCCTCCTGTAAACTGATCCTTCACTCCTAGCCTTTGCTTTATCTCTTTCAGAAAGTAATTAATCAATGATAAGATCTCTTTTTATTTCGCAACAGCTTTGTTTCTTAGGGCTTCCATAGAGGGACCTTGTCAAAAGCGTTTTGGAAATCCAAACGTACCACCTCAACCAGATTTCTCCTCCCCACGTGCTTGTTGACTCCTTTGGGTTCATCTTTTCCCAGGTTCTTCTTGGAGTCCTTTTGGAAACTAGCACCGCACGGAGAACTGTCACGTCCCATTGACGTGGTCCTGCCGCAGGGATGGTCCTCTGGCAGTCGGTCTGTTTTAAGTGCTATGTTATACACAACGGATAATAGCTCAGGGACTTCATATGCCAGTTCCTCCTGAACAAATACCAGCTGGTGCTGAAGACCCCACGCTTTTCATTTGCCTGAGCAGTTCTGGAACCTCTTCTGTCAATACTGCGGCTTGGTAAAGCTCAGAAAGCTGAATTTTTATTTTAATAGATCTTTGTACAGGAAAGACTGAAGGTGTGCAGGCACAGTATCGCTCAGAAGCAATACAAAACTGTTCAGCAAACAACGGCAAAACTGGGACAGATCTGTCATTTGAAGCTATTTAGTTGAGCTGAATCCAAGACTCAGACTCGCCCAATACTCCCCAGAAAAAAAATGATACTGTGTGTTCCCTGAATACAGCGTATATCTATTACGGTGATTTATGACAGAGAGGAGAAAGCACACAGGCCACCCCATGTAGAAGATGATACGTCATAAGGAACAATGTATCATTCTTTCAGTTTTGAAATAATTAGGATTTAAATTCTCCTAAATCATCACTTTTCAATTTTCTTCACTGAAAGTCCCCCTGTTCCATAGACACAACACGCAGAAGTTTGCACAAGCTCCACTTGTCTGCAGCAAACACGCTCGCCCTCATGCACCCACCTCTCTGAACCGATTCCACCTTCCAGTTCCACGTGCAAGAGGCGAGACTGAGGAACGTGCGCGTGACCAGGGAAGGGATGCAAACCCTGGCAGGAGAGGTGCGGGTAACCTCACCTGAAAGTTGGAAGGCTCGCATATCGAGCCTTTGCCCAGAGGTCTAACACACCCAGCATCCAAGACGCAGCTCACCTCGCACCAGGGCCGGTACTTGGATGATAAGTAAAGACTCTGAGGAGCTGCAGGAGACTGATTGCCTTTCAGCTTTCCCCCCAGATTAATTAGACTGAGAGTAGCTAAGTGACAGAGGGTCTGGAAAAAAAATGGCAGTGGGTAGGCAAGTGACATGGGGACAAGCTCAATAGCTCCAGGGCAGGCCAAACCCCTGGAGCCGCGTTTTGGTCCAGAAAGCGGCCGGGCTGCCGCAGCGCAGCACACACACCTAGGGGACGCAGGAGCAGCCAGCACGCGGTGCAACTGCCCAGGAACAGCAAATGAACAGGAGTCAGATCCCACCTGGGACTACCGAAAGGAATACAAAGCAACAAGTTGTCAAACAGTGCTGTTTTCCTCACCGGTTCCTTCTCCTCCTAGCCAGAGGCTACTCACCTTGGTCCGAGGGAGGGACTTAAGCTGCCAAAACTCACTCTCCCCTCCCTGCCCTGCTTGCAGAAAGGCTGGTTTACAAATCACGGGAGCTGCTTAATCCTACCTACCAGCCAGGTTTCCTCACCTGCTGGCAGGGGCAGCGCTTTGCCTGCATGAAGGTTTGGCACTCAAAGCTACTCCTTAAACCCGGCTCCCCAGGGCAGCATGTCCATCTGCTGGGCACAGGCTGGGCACATGGGGCCGAAGAGCCCTGTCCGACTCTTCACAAGCTTGTGTGGGTGCCAAGGTTAAGCAAAGCTGGACCCTAAGCCATGCTTTTTGCAAGGACACAAGCTAAGCCCTGGCTTATGGCAGCTCACTCTTGCAGCTGATCCACAGCGACCCAGCAGCCATCGCTCATGGGCTGGCTACAACAGCTACAGCTACTCATCCCCCTCCACAGAGCCCAGTCCGTACGCCAGTGCCTCCTGCACCCCCCTTCCATACTGGGACGGCACCGAGCAACACTTAATATTCAAAGTGCAGCAGTGATTAAATTGGTAGCTGGGCTGCAAGTAAAAAGGGCTCCACTAAAGTGGACTCAGAAGCCAAAAACGACAGTTAAGCTTGCTTTATAGCATTTCCTACAGCGTCAGCCGTTCTGCACACGGGCACAGCAAGAAGCATTCTTCAGCAACTGGAAGACAATTGCTAAGCCTATTAATAAAATTAAGGCAGTCAAGAAAGATAAGAGAATACCCCTAGCCTTAAGATCCACTGATGTCCGTACTGCAAGATGGTTAAGAAGCGTTTACCAAAGTGGTAGTAAGAAACAGGAATCCACGATCATCTTCTCCCTTGGGAGATATTACCTGGCAGTACTTCTTATTGCTTGCCTACTCCTGAGGGAAAGAGGTCACAACATGCCTTAAAACTGAACTGGTGCTGACAGATAAGCCGTTTTGAATCGTTGGTGAAGTCATTGTGCAAGTTTGCACCAAAAAGCAGGGAAGGCATTGCAGGTATGAGACGACAGCAATTGCTCACTCGCCATCGCTCAGCCGTGCTCCTGCAAGACCAAACTCTGAAGAAGCTAAGAGACGAGTCAACTAGAAAGAACCCCTCCTATTTCCCTCCTGGCAGGGACCTCACCTTAAAACTTAAATTTTTTAGAAAGGAAACAAACAAAAAAGAAACCAGGGAGATAAGGAAATCAGGAAAATACCCTAGAAGTGTTCAGTTCGCTGCGCACATGAGCGTCTGACCGTCGCTGCAAAGAGCTACAGGCAAGGAAGACTGACGTTTCAGGCACTGCATACTGCGGAAGCGCTGCAGCTGAGAAGTTTGCTGCGACAAGACGGGCACACATGCGAGAAGGAACAGACTAAGGACAGTTCCCAGGAAAAGCAAACTGGTCCTGCTAGCTACGTTGTGCAGCACCAGAGCCCCAGCTCAGAGAATAAAGGGGAAGGAATGGCCATGGATCACTTTTGGGATGGGGCGGGATGCAGACACGGCTGAGGGAGCTGGCTGATGTCACTGCAAAGTCACTGTCGTCTTTCAAAGGTCATGGTGACAAAGGGAGGCTCCTGATGACATGCAAACACCACCCGTCACCTAAGAAGAATCCAGGGAACTACGGGCCTGTCAGTCCCACCTTAGTCCCTGGAAAGGCCACGTAGTATCTTCCTGAAAGCTATTTCCAGCCGGATGCAGGAGGTGGTGGTGACTGGGAACAACCAGCAGGGATTTACCAGTGGCAAATCTTGCTGAACTTGATTGCCCTCCACAATGACAAGCTGGCTGGGTGGATGATGGCAGAGCGAGCGCGGTGCACCTTTAACACCGTCTCTGATGGTATTCTTAACAGGCAAATGGGCGAGAGCTGGACTATGGAAGCAGACGATGAGGCGATGCAAAATTATCTAGAATACCAGGCTCAAAAGATGATCAGTTGGACAAAGTCCAGCCAGCAGCTGATTACCAGTGGCATCCCTCAGGGTTGATACTGGAGCCAATACAATTCAACGTCTTTATTGACAAACTTGATTAACCCCAATTATGGGACAGAGAGCACTCTCGAGAAGTTTGCAGATGATACCAAAGCGGTTGGCGTGGCTGGGTGTCCCAGCTGAAACCAGGACACTGGGGCAGGAGATTCTTCTCAGCGGGACGTACACAGGCTGGAGGAGCGGCCTGATGGAGAGCTTGTGAAGGTCAACCAAGGCAAACAGAAAGTCCTGCCCCAGGACAGAGCAAGTCCTTGCAACAACACAGACTGGGGCAACTGGCTGTAAAGCAACTCTGCAGAAAAAGACCTGCCAAGTCCGCAGGGAGGCAGAGCAGACAGATGAGACAGTCAAGATAACCGCTTTTATGGACTATCAATATAACTGTCTGGAAGAGACTGTGACACACAACATTGACTTTCTGCTTCTCAAAAGTCTTTGAAAGAGTAATTTTGAACACAGTTTCTACCTTTCAAAGCTTGTGCATGGTACACAGACTCCCCTAAAGGCTAACAAGACTGACGAGAATATCAGCACGCAGTAAGTTGAGCTGGCTGGAGCACGGTGCAGCTCAGTCGGCTTCCTAAGAACACAGTGAAGAAGCACGAAGCGAGACAAGAACTGAAAGCCAGCATCAAGTGATGAAACCAGCTTTGAAGGTTTAACCTAGACGCTACCTCCTTCAGAAGCAAGTCAACAGCACTTTCTAACCTCTCTAGAGAGAGCTATTTCAGCTCAGTATGTATAATTCTGCTTGAAATACTTGCTGTAGACTGCTTAAAAACCGCCTCTTGCATCAAAAAAGGAAGATGTTGTGGTAATAGGCTAGAACGTAGCGTTTTGCCTGTGCCATCAAGTTGCTTTGAAAGCATCTTTGCCAGTGTAATCATTTTTGGTAACTGAAATGGTTATATCAATGCAACGTGTAGATCATACCAACAGTACCAACATCACTTGCGATGTTCATTAAAAGACTCAAGCGAGGGCATGCGGTTTGCTAGGACAGGAACTTCTGCGGGTATGATCACATTGCTTTAAAAAAAAAAAATTAAATCAGACACTTGGCAGGTCTGTAGTGGTTGTATGACTGTCACGGGTGCAGTTAAACTCCTGCCCGGGCTCAGGACACGCACCTCTTCCTGAACAGGTGTAGGCTGTGCTAATGCAACCACTGAGCTCAGTTGTTATCCACAAAAACCCCAAACCTGTCTACGCTGGACGACATATCATCTCGCTTACGGAAACCAGAGAGCAAATAGGGTAGAAAAACGGCTTGTTAGATAAAAATTTAGAACATTTCATCCTCCAAAACCACCACAGTATTTAAGGTAAATATTCTGATGACTTCTGCTGGCAGAGGCAGGGTCTCTGTTAATGATGTATCTCAGAGCAGAGTCCTGGCTCTACCAAAACAATTAAAGCAAGCCCCATTCCTGACAGCCCGCTGGGTCAGAGTTCCCCTGCCCCAGCAACCTTCCAAGGGAGAAATCCCTATTAACATGTCTCGCACGAAGCATTAACTTGTCACTCAAGATCACTCCATAATCAGTAATTGGTTTGGGTAAGGCTGACGATTCATACGAATTCAAGTCCTGGAAGAGGAAGAGAAACCCTGCTTCGTACTTTGACTTCAGAATGAAACCAGTGCAGCAGTACTTCAGGGCGCATCAATTCAAGTGCAAAACCAGTACGGTTAATTCGGTGCAGCTCCATGTGCGGGCCGTCCCAGCTTCAAGCTGGTTTACATCCGTTTGGGTGATGGTATTATATTTACACGTCCAAGCTAAACAGATGTAAGCCAGGTTAGGCCAGCAGAGCCCACACACAAAGCTGCATCAGTTCACTAAATCACTGTTAGAGCCACCTCTTGCTAAACCAGCAGTTGCGTTTAGACAAGGCCTGATATTACGAGCTGGGGCTATCGCATGATTTCAGATGTAAAAAAGCATAAAGCTTTGTAACAAAATCGCATTAACTATCTAAGACAGTGAGGAATGGCAAATTATAAATAGGAGGTGGCTTCAGACAGATTCCAGAAATGGATGGTGAGCAATCGCTGTGGCAAATCAATGCTCCGGCTCAGAGTATCGGAGAAGGGCCAGGTTTAGTTTTACCCTGAAAGGGCAGCGACACGTAAAAGGCTCATGGCAGGTGGTCATTCTGCATTCTGTACATTTCACGAAGATTTATGAGCAAGGCCGAATGCTGGAAAAGCAATGCTGAAACTGCTCGTGTCCCTCTGCAAGGTCAGCTTACTGTATTATGGAGACATTTCTAGTGAGACTGTTACAAGTTAAGACTGTTCTATTTTTTTCAGCTACAGGAAACAAGGTATTAATCAAAAACAGTGTTAAAAAAATCACATCATTTACTCTTAAAGAGTGAATTTTCAGTTATTTTCAGTTGTTTTCAGATGAGCAAAGACTATGAGAGCTTAAAGCTGGAAGGAGACTGATCTTTCAAAAATTCGTTTAACATGAAAATATTTAACAAGAGTGCACCTAGATGTCTTTTCTAAAATCCTAGTCATTTGTAAGTACTGTACATTGTAATTATTACGAACGAACGCTGTCATGAGAAATTGCATAGGTGTCTGAATCAAGAATTTTGATGTTCATGATTGTCAGCAGCTTGAAAGAGAGGCCTGACTCTCAGGATTCGGCTGTCAGCAGTGCGGGGTATCATTCTTACCAGCCTGGGAATCTAGAAAAGCAAATTTCCTCTGAAAAACATGTTTTAAGAATTAAGTATTTAAGAACGGTCCTGTTCCACCACAGTAAGAGATGCATCTCTGGAGAGAAGGGAGGAAATAAAATTTGGCACCTATAAGCTGTGCAGGTTGGAGCTCCATCACACAGTCGTGCTCTGAAAAGCTCCAACAGCACAGGCAGATCACATCGCCCTCCATTTTCAAGAAGCTGACAGCAGCTTGAAACGTTTCTCTGCACAGGCCTGTATGGACTATACTCACCATGAAGGTGTTCTTAAATCCCTTCATGCTGAAGTGAGCCCCATAAAAACAGGCACCTAGGTCCCCACCAAATCATTCCCTCAAAATTCTTATAAACTGAAATTTTCCTGCTAAGGCACATTGAACACCTCCTGCGAGCTGCACCTTTCATCCCCGTGCAGATCAGTTTGCTGCAGCCCAATAAAGGAGATTGCAGGGACAGCTGTTGCACCTCCCTTCAGAAGGACAGCTGAAAATAAACCACAGACTCAGATCCCAGGATTTACACTGGGCACCTTCACTGTGCTGGGGCCGTACCGTTATCACTAGGTCAAACAGTTCACTCGTTTGGAGAGCTTGCAACGGGAGGGTGGGGGCTGCTATTCCCCTGAAAGGGGCTGGGTTTCTCTTTCATTCATTTTTTCACCCAGCCCTGTGCACAAACACAATTTTTTAAAAAGCAGAGCAGACGTTTCAGAGTATTTAACGCTGCCCCTGCCCTCATTTGTATTCAAAAGTTCGAAAGAAAAAAATGTCAATTTATACAACCACTTACATAATATTCCCCTCTCCCAACCTTCTTAAAAAGATTGCTCTAATATGCACAGTCTGACAGGCCTTTTTGACTTATGGTACATAATAATCCTCAACGGAAAGCTGGCATACCAACTCAAAAGTCTTCTATTTTAATATTAGTCAGTTATTATCTCAGTATATTACAACACACAGCACTTAAGGTGTCTCACAAGCTCCACAGTACCTAATCTGAATTCTAAGTCTCTAAGCCTGTTTGTAACAGAAACAGCTCCCAGCCCCTAACACTCACCCTTAAAATAAGCAAGAGGCATTATAAATTACAAAAATAATACCAGGATGACGGTAGTTTCATCTAGGTTACAGCTGAGAGAGTTCTGCACATAAACGTTGCCTTTAATGTTTCAGCCATGCCAACAGCAGCTGCAAGAAACTGCTCTGGAACAGTGACTGTTCCAGGCACTGCATTCATTGCTCATTCCTGCATGTTTTGCTGAGCTGGCTTTCAATCTTATCAAACAATGTTGAATCAGACAAGTATGCAGCATTAAGGACTTGTCTCCATCTCTAATGCAGGCTCAAGAATTTTATTTGCAAAAGTCAGAGAGCTTTCAGCATCTATTAAGCATAACAAGCTTTCCCTAAAGTACCCTTGCTTCCCAAAGGCGATTTCCACGTGGGGCCAGAGCTCTGGACTGCCCAGCAGCATTGCTGTAGAGATGAGAGCTTTTCCCCAGACAGCACGAAGGGACCAGGGCCGTCACTTCTCGCTGCCGCCAGAGAGGAAGTTGTAGCTGCAAATCCTAGCAGTTCACTCGCTCGCTGTTTGCGGGGAGCAACAGAGCTTGGCTCATCTCATCACTGGATAGGATAAACAGAGGCTGAGGAAGGAAACAATGAAGATGCACATTTCCCATCACAAATATCCATCTACTTACTAAAATAGAGTTAAGTTTCCTCCCAGCACCCAGCAGTTGAATGAACGCCGTGGTTGGCTTCAGCTTCCCGAAGCCCAACTAACCAGCTGAGAAACTGCCCCTAACCAAAACAAGGGAAGGCTTCCTCCAACTGCGGCAAGGAGCAGCAGTTCTCCAAGGCTCTACCGCCTTCCAGTTCAAGGTTAGGTTGTTTAGTCTAGAGTTAATTCTGCCCACTTAGGAGATTGTTTTGAAATAGAGATGTGAGGGACAATTGAACTAACCCACAGGGACAAAACATTGAGCCAAAAAAGGGACTGAGTAAGCCAAAAGCAAGAAAATAAAAGCATTAGGTTGGTAAAACAGCACTTCAGATTTTAACTAGCTTTGTCTAATAAACTCCTGGTGTATTGTAGGTAGCTTCCAAGCCTTCTCACTTTATTCAGAGTACATACTATTGTACTCCCATGTATAAGTGAGACCCAAAAAAAAAGCATTTCACTTACCCTAGTGATAAACCCTATTTTTGACAGTGTCATATTTCAGTTTGATGAGCAGCGTTAAATACAGTACAAACAGCTTGCAACTTCTATTTTCATTGGCAGAAGCATACCTTCGGAAAGAAACTTTGCAGAGTGCGGTGGAAAAGGTAGGACTCTCCCTAGATAACCTTCTCTTCTAGGATTAATGTATTTTTAGGCAATGCAGCCACCCAATCTTAAAAAATGCAGCCTGATGTATGACACTATCATCACCGATTAAGAGATCAGAAGCTAAAGTACAGCTGTGATGCCCCAAACATAGGCGTATTAGTACCTGAATACTTCATTCAAGAGCTTTCATGTCACTGTACGCTGTTTTATAGCCTCACATTTCAAGGCACAAGCTAGCTTTTACCTTTTGGTGATTAAGAAACTTCTAGAATCTGTTGCTGCACGAGCACCCTGTGTGGGTAATGACTGCTGGATCTCAGTTATCCTGTAAAACAAACCCAGGCTGCTTCAGCCACTGCTGCGGTTCCAGCCCTTTGCTCCATGCTCTCTAGCAGTGATGTCCTAGCTAGAAAAAACACCAATCCGCATAGGAACCCTCTCTTCCTTCCCCTCAGCCTCCCGGATTTTGTGCCGGTGTTAGCACCTGAATGATTCTCCCAACAGTCTCCAGGCTGCTGCGGTTAAGAAGAGCGGTCTGTAACGCGTTACCCTGGCTGTGTTTTTGGACTGTCCAAAAATTCTGCTGCCTTCTGCTTTGCTAGGACTGCACACGACGTTTGGAAGTGAGTAGAGGGACGAATTTGCTGAGCAGCAACCAAAACCTGACCAGCCTTAGTCTGACATGGATGCCGCTTTGCAGAGCTCTGAAGAGCAACCAGGCATGCCTGCAGTTTTACAGCTCTGGCTCAGAAGCAGGAACAACTTAAAGTGGGACTGCCAGAGAGGTTACAGCCTCCGCTATCGAACCCAGAATCACTGCACAACCACCTGACTTTTCCTGAAGCAGCTTCTGAATGACCACAGGTGCCCAGCACCTGAAAATAAGTCAAAAGCAAGTGCCAAGCTACTGTAAGAGAACTGTAAATGGCAGAAACTCAGCAGTTATTTCACGAGCAACTCACTTCTCCATGGAACAGGCAAAAGGGAAACAGCGAGTAACTCCTCAAAGGGCAGACAAAGGATAAACCATCTTTTCTGTTGCCATCGTTTGTGAAGCAGTCCTTAAAGACAAGCAAGCATTGCCTATTACATTTAGAGATGACTTCCCAACTAGAAGCATCAGAGTTTTTTTCCCCTTAAAACTCAATTTTCGTAAAAGTTTACTCTTCGATTCGTTCTGTCGCTCAGGAGGAAGAGATCGTTTTATGCCCACTTCCCACCATTTGCAAACACTAAAGAAGTTCAACTGCGACCAACGGTTTGTTTCACCTACTGGTACTGGTTTTCTTGATGATTTCTGAATGTTCACTCGCATTTAGCGAATATCTCCCTTTCCATTCTGCATCAGACACAAAACCATTGCCAAAAATACACTGTATTCAATGACTTAAGTTAATCACTGAAAACATGGGATGAACATCGGTTCATCCAGAAGCAGTCGGCAGGCACCGAGGTAAAGATACACGGGTAACTGAAGCCACAGTACAGATAGCAGACGCTGGCCTGTGGCGTAGGTTTATGCTGCACCTGATGCCTCCAAAGAGGAGGACGACGCAAGCTGGAGGCTCAGAAACAGCACTTGTAATTTAAAAGGTTATTTTCAAAATACAGCTTCATAGCTATAAATAGCAAAGACAGCTTCACACCCAGCAATACACAACGGTTCTTAGTCATAGTGGCCCAGATACTAGAGAAAGGGTAATTTTACCTTTGTTGAACACCACGCAACATTTGGGGCTACTGTGCACATCAAACAAACTAACCCAATTTGTGAGATTGGTCTTAGGTTTTGTAGAAGCAGATGCCAACTCCGACAAATTAAGTCAATTGACTTTGTTAACCCTTCCATTAACTAAAAAGACATTTGCTTGTATGGAGCAAGTCTCACTTAATACTAAGTTCTTTAACCAAAGAAAAAAATGTTTATCCGATCTTGCCTTCAACGAAGCAAACTCTTTTCAATGTGTAGGATTTCCTTCCATACTGCATGGCCGTTTGGTTTCACAAGCATTAAAGGAGAGCAGATGGTCACTACCATCTGCCCTGTATCTCATAATGTTATGTTTCTAATACTAAGAGAAGTTATTTAAAAAATCCTCACACGTACTACATTCATTTCATTTGTCAGCCAGCACCCTGGGGACCCTCAACCTAACTGGACCTCAGCTAACACTTTACCACAGACAGTAGCATTCCCCAAGTAATATGAAAACAAACATATTTTGGACACGTTCAGTGATAAGGAACTCATAACACCCTCTTCAACCACGATAATAAACATTTTCATCTGATACAGATTTATAGAGTCAAGACACACACGTACACCAAAACCTCTAACAAACCAGTGTTTGTTCCGTTTGGGTGTGCAAGAACATCTCAGCACTCTTCGGCGTTGGCTGAGATACGCAGATGAGAAAATGTTAATACATCAGTGGGACACTTGAACAAAACTTTCATTAAATTCAAAGTAAGGTCAACCTCCCTTCCTGTAAAGTTTCTGAAGAAACGCTTCACGTAAGAGACTCGTTTGTACAGCTAGCATGTGCTTGACTACTCACTCATCTAAAAGCTTTTCCAAGTATCAAGCCCTAGGTGTTCCTGTTCAATGTTACCTGATACTTAGCTCCTAAAACGCAATTCTTTACGCGTACAGAATTATACTTGCAGTCTGCTTGTCAATACACGGCCTGTCATATATTCAAGAAGTTTGACCTTGCAGAGATAATCGCCCATTGTCCGATGAGTCTAACGCACTTCACCATACACTTTTGGCCAAGCGTCGCATTACGTACATCAGCAAGATACCCGGATACTTCTCAAGAGATCATAATCAATCCTGGCTGGAAAGCCCTCATGAAGTCATCCCAGCTCTACCGTACTTCTGTCCCCCTTAGCTTCAGCCTCCTTGCTTGTCAAAATGCTTTCAATAACCAGCTCTTCAGTAACGGGCTCTTACTCGTGTCTATACGATTACTTATTTATCTGATAATAAATGTATACGTGCTGTATTGGAGATCAGTTATGCAGTATAACTTATTTGCTATTGCTATACCACACTCAAAAAAAAAAAAAGCTGAGCCATTACGAAGTTCACTGCTTTGCCAACTGAAGTCTTATTCAATCTGGTGGTCCGTAAGCTCCCATGCTCTTTGCTTCATAACTTATGTTTGGAACTCCAGAACACAATGAATAAAATATCACTGCCCCTTGTTCACTGACAGCCATGAGCAACCGAGCTTGTGAACCAAGCTCTTAAATGTAACAAATGCTCCAGTTCAATAATACCAGCCCAGCACAGAAGAAAGCCTAATCAATTCAATTACTGTCCTGCTATTTGTGCTATTAAAGCATTATTCTTTACAAACACATTATTTCCAGATGTTATTCCTGGACTGTGCTTCTTTTCCCCATCCCGTCGCTACACTGCATGCTTAATCTACGAGATCTCAAGCTAAGAAAATTTTCTTCCTGAGGCTGGCCCGGATTCAAATCAGATTCATTTCACTGACCAGATGCAACAATCTGGGACGCTGATTTCACATGCCCTGCTAAATTCTGAATAGCAACAGGTTTCCCAATATTAAAGGGTAGCAATTTCACATGCTCCCTTACATTCCTGTTCATTTACACAACAGCAAAAGCTACAGATGAAACACAGCACATGTTTCTAGACAGGCAAGGTTTTAGCACTCCGAAGCTAACTTCTGCGACTGCTTTTTTATGATCTTCAGCACATTTGGATGAATATTAATAGAATCAATGTCGCTTATCTGAGATGCGGGCACTCTCTGGTCTCTGCAAAGGTTGCCAAAGAGCAGTTTGGGCAGTTTCAAGGCAACTCAGATGTAACGCAAACACAGAAGCTGACAAGACGCTTCTGACCTTGCAAAAACTGCACTCCCCACGGGAATTTTTCCTAGTACTGCTGCTATTTCAGCAGACCCCAAGCACGAAGTCAGAAGTTTTCCAAAAATTAATAAATTGGCCGCCTAGCCAGGCTTGCAGCTCTGCCAGCCCAACGCTTTATTTTGCTAATTAAGCTACTTAATATCCCTGTGAGAACTCGGTACATCAAGCTGCTCGACTGGAATACGCTCCCCTCCAAACTAGGTCTCTGCTTTAGACACGGGCTAAATGCGCGGGATGAGGCTCAGATCAAAGCCCTCCGTCACCACTTTGTTTATAAACATCCCAGCACCGGCGCTGCAGGTACGGCTCTGCCCCCCCTCTGCCAGCACCGGGGGAAGCCTCTGGAACCCTCGTCCCCCCCGGCCCCGGGGCTGAGGAGGCGAGGGCTGCGCCATCCCCAGCCTGCGTCCCCCCTTCCCGGCCGGGGGAAGCCTCGCCCGGCGGCAGGCGAAGGGAAGGGACCGCCGGGCCGCCACCCCCCCGCCCCGGGCCCGGCTCCCCGCCGCCGAGCCCGGGCTGCCGGTACCTGGTGCAGGGCTGTCAGCCCGTCCACGTTGGTGGTGTTGATGCGAGCGCCGCGGCCCAGCAGGCGCTTCACCTCCTCGGTGTCCCCGCTGGAGCAGGCGGCCAGGAAAACGGCGCCCTCCTCGAAGCGGACGCGGGACCCCCCGGCGCCGCGATGCCGGCCCCGGCCGCCCCCCGCCGCCACCGGCTCCTGCTCCGTCAGAGAGCCCTTCCAGCGCCGCAGCTGCTCGGCCCGCCGCAGCCGCGCCGATTCGGCCCGCTTCCCGCCCAGGTGCTCCGGCTCCGACATCGCCGCCGCCGCACTGAGGCGCAGGGAGCGCGCCGCGCCTCAGCCGGGAGCGGGGCGCAGCGCCCCCGCCGCCATCTTCGCTACTCCCCCGCCGCCGCCGCCGCCGCCGCGCCCGCGCCGCCCGCGCCCCGCGGCATGCTGGGAGATGTAGTTCTCGCCGGCGGCGCCGCACCTGCCCGCGGGGCGGACACAACTCCCGGCGGCCCCTGCGCGCCGCCGCACCTGGGCGCGACCCGGACTACAACTCCCAGCGGCCCCCGCGCGGGGGGGGGGCGGTGCTTGCCCGCCCGGCGCCATCGCAGCCCTCTGCCCGCCGTGCTGCCTCCGCTGCCGGCGCCCCGGTCCCGCCGGCCGACCGCGGCTGCTGTGTGTGGCGTGAGCAGCCGGCACCGCCCGGCCCTGCCCTCGTCTGCGGGGCAGGGAGGGCCGGGGCAGCCCGCGGTGCCCCTGCGGGGGCCTGTGGGGACGGGGGAGGGTGAGGAGAAATGGCTGGCACAGCAAAGAGCCCCGTCTGTCAGGGAAACCAGGCCAAATCTGGCAGGGCCAGCTGCCCCTCCCGCCCACGCCGGTGCCAGTGAGGCAGCCAAGAGGATGCTGAGCTGCCAGACAGGCCGTTCCCGGTTTTTCCCGTAGTTCACCCCCCAGCCTGGCCTTCCCCAGGCGAAGGCGAGCGGCGTTCAGGCGGCACCAGCTCGGGGAGCTGCGAGGCGAGGAGCAGAGGTCTGCCAGGACAGCAACACCATCGTCGCAGCCGCCAGGCCCAGCGGGTCTCCGTCCCCTGGGCAGGCACCCGTGTACCTGCCCGCGGTGGAGGAGGATGTCTGCAGGCCCGCAGGCTGCTCTCTTCCAGCTCTACCCGCTGTAGCCAAACCAAACCGTGAACGTGTTCGGATGAGATGGTTGGGTTGGCTTCGTTGCGCCTTCTCTGAGCCCCCTCTCGTGGCTGGAGCGTCCCGCTCGCAGCACCCTGCGGTGCCTGCCTGGCTCTGCTTTGGGAAGGTGCTGAGGCTCGGTCTCTCCTGGCAGGCAGCTGAGCACGGTTTTCATGCTGAGTGGAGGGGCTGCCCCTCTTCTTCAGGTTATTTTGTGGTACGGAGCTGCCAAACAGAGGATTTGCCTCAAATTGTTCGTTAGAGGAGTCGCAGAACGAGCACACTGCTAAATGATCGGTGACAAATCCCTCAGACCAGCTGGCATTTGCTCATTAGTCTGAAAAAAAACCCAGCAGTTTTCAACAGAGTTCCAGGCAAAACCCAAGGAACCACAGTGCAGCGTATCTGATATCCCCAGCTTGCCGATTATTAGGAACCACTCTAATGAACGGAGTTAGGGGCCACATTAAGGGCTATTAAACATTCATAGAAATGCCAGATCATGGTTCATTAGCAGTCTAAAATCGCAAAACTGGAGTTAGGAGTTACTAGTATAAAATGGTACAAGGGCTTCACACAATGCGCAGTTTAGTGTGGAGCTCCTGACAGCAGGGCAGTAAGGATGCTGGCTGTTGAGGTGGGTTTAAAAGCAAGAAGACAAATTAACAGCAGTAAATCAATCAAGAGTTGTAAATAAAAAGTCACTGTCCGTGGTTGAGAAGGGCCTTTGGCTGCGGGTTGCTGGAGGCTGGGATCCCTCAGCACACGCTCCTGGCGCCTGCAGGTGGTGGGGTGCGTGCTGGGTCATGTTCAGCATGACCGGCTACCACCTTTCCATGCTTTATACTGCCTTCTTCCCAGCGGGATCCGTTATTCACGATGAGCATGCTGGGTCCATGCTGGACCAGGCCTGGAGCTCCTTAACTTTGCATCTATTGCCTCAAGAATTTAATGACTTCTGGCTGCATGCCAGGCTGACGTGAGCCTTAGCTCCTGCACAGTGATGGGCACAGCCGTCTTGGCGGTTCCGCTTACGGTTTTGTGAGTGCCTTCCCTGTCCTGCAGATAAGGCCGTCCCGTTTCCCCCCGCGGCTGACAAGACCACCCCATGCTCCTATAAAAACTGCCTGATTGAGACTATCAGCCATTTACGTATTTAAAACATGCCTTTTATTTTCCTGACAGGAATTTTACCCAGGCATATCTGGAGAGATTTCTGCATTTGTCTAGGATTCCTGGACATCTGACTAAGCTGCTGGATGCAGAGAAGTCCCGCACAGCCACATCGCATGAGAACTGGCTGTAAATCACAGGAACAGTGATCCGAGAACTTCTGGCGTACGTTCCGTTGCTTCTGGGATGCCGAGCTGCTTTGCACGTGCGCAGGTTTGCCTGTGTCCCCAGGCTGCGGGATTCCCTCTGCACGCCGGTGGGTCGGTACCGTGCCTTCCTGGAAACATCGGCTGTCATGTGTGCTTTCGGCAAACTGCCTCCACCCTGTAGCAATCGCAGCCAGAAGGACGGCAGCCCTATTCCAGATCTGACTTCTCTTGAAAATGGAATACATCCCCAGGCAAAAAAAAAACAACTTGGCTGGAAGAGTAGACTTGTCTGTGACTACGAGCCTCTTGCCATCCTTCCATCATCTCCGATGCCCTGGATCCCCGACACGTGTGACTATCGTCCCATCCCTGCTTTCCTATGATCTATTCCTTCAAATTCAGCCCAGCTCTGGCCTTCCTCCTATTTCAGCAGGGAGTTTCTGAACAAAAATTCATTATTCCAGGTCTGCTCCCGGGATGATCAGCATGAGAACGCATGGCTCGGCAATGCATCTTCTGGATCCTGAGCAAGAACCATGTCTGTGTGCTCCCATCTTTAAGTACCAGTTGCCTTCTTTTCAGTCTCTCTCTGAATTTCCTTTAACTGCTCTATTACATATAACTGCTTTATTTATAAAATCAAATCACTTTCTGGAATGGTCTAGATTTGTTCTTCTTACTCACCTCTGCCAGCAGCCTGTTTGTCTGAGGTTAAAAAAAAAACATTTCTTGGTCCTTTTATGTTCACTGAAAAACAATTGTACACCACCAGCCGTGAGAGCCGTGGTAGGTCCACGCAGGAATCGGACAGCTCGTGAACTCCGCTCTCGTTGAAGGTTTTGGTTACCCTGACATTAGCCTGTGAATACTGCTGGGTTTGTTTCAAGCTCGTAACAGCATTTTTGATGCCTTGATTGTTTTTGGTCGCTCCTTTTGGCAGCCCCGGTCCCAATCCACTGGCCCAGGACACTGGCTGAGTCCTCTGGTGTGACCGTTCCCACGTGCCCACCCGCGCGAGACCTCGGCACCTTTGAACCGCACCCTTGTGCGCAGATTCCGCTGGGTGAAGCCGAGCAGGCGCTTAAGTCTTTTTTGGAAAGAAAAACGGGAGCGGGTAAAATTCCCAGTTAGAGACTGCAGACTTGGGAAGCTGGGAGCCCTGCGGAGAGGGGCGAGTGTCCCGGCCTTTCCCACTCCCACGTCCCGCTGCCGGTGCGACACTAGATGGCGTGGGGACCCACGGCAGCCGCCCAGCTCCGGGCACCGCTCCGCCTCCGTCCCTGCGCCAGCAGAGGAGTCCCTGAAGTGAAAACTTCGGGGCTCCTGCATCCCCTGGCTCTGCTGGATGCTGCTGGGGAGATGGGGAGGCTGCAGCAAGCGAAAGGGAGAGGACAGCCGAAGCCAGCCCCGCGGTGCGGAGTCTGAGAGCGGCACGTCTGGCGGTTGGGGAGGACGCTGGGAGGTGAGATGTGATGAATTTGGATTCTCGACCCTCCCAGAGAGGGTAGGGAATGTCCCTCTGTCAGTCGGCAAGGCGTCCCGCCGTCCGTGCTGGGGAGGGGACAGGCCCGGGCCGCGCTCGCTCGCTGCGGATGGGGTTGTGAACTGCACATCCCTGGGCTCCTCCTCCAGCCCCCTCCAGAGCAAAGACCAGAGCCGGGGTTTGCAGCAGTGGACCCTGAATTTTGGGATGCAGGGACCCTTTCTGAAGCTGACAGCCAGCTTTTGATACACCCACTCCACCTCCTCTGGAGAAAAGAAATAGGGGGATGTGAGCCTCTGAGACGACAGCCCCAGCCTCACGCCGGTGGGAAGCCAGCTGGAGGGGGCAGGTCTGTCCGAGTCCGCTGGAGGCTGGCATCTGTGGCACCGCCTCAAGCACCCTGTGTTAGACACGTCCTCCGAGTCATCTGGCAGAGGTTTCCCAACCTCCAGGGGAAAGGATGCTCATCCCCGCACGCTGTGGCGACGTCAGCCCTGGGATATGTCTGTAACTCCCTACAAGGCCTCGGGGAACCCTGTGGAAGGTCCGTGGCCATCATGACCAACTGCAGTGGGTGATGTCAAGGTGCTTGTGTCACCATCCTCTTCACAGTGTGCCAATGTGCCTCGTGGCAACTGGTAATGCCCTGCTCAGTAATGGCTGTGCTCTGTTAACTAAGACCCACACCTTCCCTTCAGTGGGGCCCTGAATGCCCCGTTAGCACGTTCCTAATGCCACCTCTTCCTGACGTCCCCAATGGACGGAGTGACCTGCTGGGCTCTGAGCTGTTGGGCGGGCCATGCCCAGCAAGACTGGGTCCTTCAGGTCACCTCTGCTCTGCTTGTCCGTGCTGGGTCAGGGGCTGGGTACCCCAGCGAGCGACGGCCATTCGTGTGCACACTCGCACAGCAGCACGGCTCCTCTCCCGCTTGCAAGACAAAAGCTTTCCCTGCACACAGGACGTGCGCAGCACGTTCCCCTCGTGATCCTCGTCCCCTTCCTGTGTTCCAGGCCTTGGTTCAGGACCAGGAATTTCTTACCCAGAGTTCAGAGCAAAATTACTGTCGAATCTAATGCCAAAGTTTTCCAGGTCCAAAGAAAGCACTTCCCTGCTGCCCTCCCAGCCCTCCGCCCTTCCTCCCCAGTTCAGTAATGCACTCCCAGCAGCCAGAGCCGCCTGGGCTCCTCAGCCGTCCTGCAAACAGGCTGCCTGCCCTCGGTGAGCCGCTGGGGCTCGGAAGAGGAGGATGAGTGGGAAGGGCCCCATGAGCCCCAGAGCGCAGAAGACAGCCTCCTCGTGCCAGCTGCCTTTTTTCTTTAATGCCTACCTACAACTTTTGAGTAGAAAAAGCCCAGGCCAGGCAAGAAAGATTAAATAGGAGCTTTTGCTAACTGCATCTTGGACTGGCTTGACAATCCTGTCCATGGCCACAGCAATTAGGAGCACTGGAGCATCCAGCCTCTCTCCATCCTCACCTACTACAGGGGGTGGAAGATCCTCATGGAGCACAGATGCCTCAGGGACTCCCAGGGCAGAGGCTCAGGGTGGGAAGCAGCTACAGACACCAGCAACACCATTCCCTTCTCCTGGCTTACCCTCCTGGCGCTCCCTGTGGAGCTGCTCCTGGAAGGGGCTGCCTTGTGCTGGCCTCCAAGTGCAGGTGATGGAGCACTGATGGACTGAATCTTCTTTGTCCTGTCTTCCAGGACACCAAGAATTCCTAAGAAAGGGAAGATCCTTTCTCTGTCTAGTGGCACCTGGTTCCTGTCCCTGTGTGGGGTTTGCTGGGCATCGGGGAGGGTGTCCTGCTCCCCTCCTGCCCTCCTGTTGCAGCCAACTTCCACGGGCAGAGGGGGAGCACCGGTGGGGGCCGGATCCAGACGGATGTTTCCCAGGGGGATGGAGAGGGGGAGTTCGTACCCCAGCAAGCTGAGAATCAGGCAGGGACGAGCATGCAAGGGAACGTCCAAATGCAAACTGGGACTGGAGGGTCCTGCTGGGGGGTCTGAGCACGCAGCGGCGACCAGTGTCCGACAGACAGTTTGGTGCTGGGTCACGCTGCAGGGCTTGCACGTGGACCGCCCTCAGCTTTTCATGCTGGAAACAGCATGACCTGGAGCCTTAGCGTGCTTTTTACAAGGTCCTGGGCCTTCTTGGGCTCCCGTGTTGCCCTGGCATAGAAACACGCAGAAAAAAATGGAAATAGCAGCTTTGTAGTCCCAGAGCCGCACTTTGTAGCCCCGCAGCCACACTTTGTAGCCCTGCAGCCACACTTTAGGCTGCTCCCGGGATGTTTGGGCACGGAGGGCACTAACGTGTGGCGTGAGGGTACGGCAGGGTCTGCGGGACATCGGGGAGCTGGAGGCAGCATCTCCGCTCCCGCAGGCACCGAGGCGGCACGGTGCCCGTCATGCTTTGACCTTTTCACCGCTCGGAGCCCTCCCTTGGCGGCGCCGTAGCCTGCCATCCGGCCGTGCTGGAAGGGTTTTCCCAACGCCCCTGCGGCAGCCCTTTCCCTCGCAGTTTCGTGCTGTGCTTATTTCTTATCCCCACGTCCCTGCACCCACGACAGCGCGTGGCGGTGGGCTCCCACGGGAAGCCGTTGCGAAGACAGTCGCTCCTTGCTCCCCAGTTCTCTACACCAAGAGATTGCAACTTTTATTTTATTTTAGAGGAAAACTTGCAGCATAACGACATACCGACCTAAATATCTGACAGGTACTACCGACGGCGCACACGCTTGGCCATCAGCCCGCGGGTTTTAGGGTCCGGAAGGGTGGGAGTGGGACAGGGTGGGATTGCCAGCGGCGTGGGGCCGGGGCTGACGGGGTGGCAGCGGGGCAGCGCCCGGTGGCGGGGTGGGGGTCCCCGGCGGTGGCGGGGCCGGTGGCGAGGCCGGGGCCGGTGGGAGGCCGGGGCCGGGGCCTGTGCGAGGCCGGCCCGCCCGGTGCCCTCCTCCGGCGGGCCCTCGGGGCGGCGGCCGCCGTGACATCAGTCCGGGCTGGCGCTGAGCGCAGCGCGCCGCCGCCCCGCGGCCCGCCTTCCCCCGCCGCCAACAAAAGCCCCCGGAGCCGCCGCCGGCCCCAGCCCCGCTCCCGACACCGACCCGGCCCGCACAGCCCAGCCCAGCCCAGCCCAGCCGCAGGTAGGTGCGGAGCGGAGCCTCCGCTCCCGCGGGAGGCCCCGCTTCCCGCTGCGGAGCCTCCGGGGCTGCCGCTCCCCGCCCGGCCCGGGGCGGGCAGCTCTCCAGCCCCCCGGGCTGCCGCATCCCCGCTGGCCCCGCACGGCCATGAGATGCGGGGCCGGGGACTGGGGCAGGGGCACGGCCCCCGCCACGCGCCCGTGGGGTGGGCACGGTGGGGCCCACGGAGGTGCGGAAGGGCGCGAGCATCCGCACGCGTGACGCCAGCTGCGGAAGCCGAAGCTCTTGCATCAGATCGGGTGAACTTGCCTAACTCGGCGGAGAGCGGGCACCATCACTTCCCACCGGGACGCCAGACTTTCTGCTGGCGTTAATCCTAGCCCTCGGCTAAGCGTTGCCGTTGCCTTTTCGCAAAGGGAAATCTCAGGCTTGTGGTCTCGGGCTGGGCTGTGAGCAGCGTCCTTGCACCCCGTCCTCTCGCCAAAACGTGGGCTCTGCTGTCGCTTCGCTTTGCAGCCCGAATAAAGCTGACGCCCAGGGAGACGGAGCCGGCTCGATCCTCTCCGCTGGTGTGGACTGATGTCGCTTTACAGAGGAGATTTGCATCGCTGAGGACCTGCCTGGGCACACGCTTAAGCACAGCTGCAGGTGCCGCTTTCCAAACCTCAGAGCCAGCAGCGGGGGTGTTAATTAGTGCTTGGCAAAAATACCAGATGCTGCCAAGTTACGTTATTAGATCTAGGGAAGGATGGACCGGGTGAGAAGGTGCAAGCCCTAAAATAGTATTAGGTGTGAAATCAGCTTCGGACACTGCACCTCCTGGCTCTTCTGGATTTTGGTGGTGAGGCTGGAAAGGTGTGGAAGTGTCTGTGAGCCCTCCTAGCCCTGGGGAGGGCTCGCTGCTTTGCAGGTAGTGCAGCGCTTGCCGCTGCTGGACAGCCGGCGCGGTGCCTTCCCTGCTCCCGCAGGTTGGTGGGCACCCTCTGCCCAGCCTCGGGCTCGCAGCCGGCCTCTCCCGTCCCCCAGACTGGGGCCTCGCTGGCCGGGGTGCCAGTGCCTGAACCCTGCCTCTGGAGCGGCGGAGCTTGGCTGCCCGCTCCTGTGAGGCAGCACAAAATGACCAGGATGCGTCCGTCTGGAAAAAAGGGCTTTGCAAAAGCTAAAGCGAGCTTGGTCGGATTTTGATTCCTGCAGAAGTCAGTAGCTTTTCTTAGCATACCTGAAAATGCTTTTGGCTTTTGTTCGGGATAAAATCGGGATTTTCTTTGAGGAACCCAGTTGTGATAGGAAACTTTCAAGTTGCCTTTGTAACCAAAGCTGGGGAGCAGTGCGGTCAACGGGCAATGGTGTGTTGGTCCGCAGGCAAGTCGCGACTGGTGAGCGCTCGCCGATAGCCGTGTCTGGCAAGCGGCTCGGCACGGTGCTGGCCTCGTGCTGGCCCCTTCCCGGCACAGCAAACCTGAAGGCTGCTGTAGCGGTGGCAGCAGCAGCAGCAATGCCTGACTGCGGTGCTTCGGGAACTGGGGAGTAGATGAGCCACATGTGAGGATCACTCCAGAGCTTGGACCCTCCTGACTTTCTCCCCTCCACTCCAGGCAAAGCCCTCAGAAATGTCTGATCTGATACGGCTGATACAGCATCAGTTCTTTGATTTCTCTGTGGTGATGCTCAGTATTTTGCCATGTCCCAGTGCTCACCAGCTTCAGGACCCCATTCTCCTCTTGCTCACCAGTTTGACATCACTGTATCACAAATAACCTTCATTTATCCTCATTTACACTGCTGGCGGCACAGAGTTTCCTCACGTCACCGCTCCCCCCAGCTGATGACATGGCGGGGGACGGGGGGACAGTTCTAACTTGCCTTTTGCAGGGCCCTTATGCCCAGGGGCTGTGAAAGCTGCGCCGTGACAGATGCTGTTTGGCTGGGGCAGAGTCCCCCAGGGGCCCGACTGCAGCGACGGGTGCTGAACCCCTGATGCTCTGTCCCGGTGATTTCCCCCGTGGGGTTACGTGTGTCCCTGTGAGCTGGTCCTTTCTGCTCTGCCCGCACGCCTCATCTGTCGAGGTGCCTCCTGCTTCAAATTTCGGGTCATTTCAGGGCTATGCCAGCTGCTCTCTAAACTGAAAGGCAGTAATCAGACCCCAGGGCTTGGGGCTCCTGCTATGGTTTCCTCCCCTTTGCCTTGTCCCTTTGCCAGGCCATGGAATAATCCTGCGTGGACTGCTGTGAGCATCGTTCAGAGCGAATTTTGTGCGGCACTGATGGTGCTTTTCTGCCATCCACTTGTATTAACGCTCTCATTGGGAAAAAAAATAACCTTTTACATGGGCCAGCATGAGTCTCCTGTTCCTCAGTGATCTCCTCCAAGCACAAAGTGATTGCTCTGTGATTAATTACTGTAGGATTTTAGTAGAACATCTGGGCACGTACATGGGAAATGTTTTCCAGCTATTGCAGCAGCTTGAATGGTCGCGCTGACATCCCGGTGGCTGCAGGTGAGGTTCATGGGGGGGCGAAGGGGGAGAACCTGCACTGCTCTGGGTGCTGCTGCGGCAGCGAAGCTGCGTTCACACGGCAGCGGGTGCTGCTTTAGCTCTAGCAGTTAAAAACCAGCTGCTCTCAGGCGGGTGAAGCCGTGGCTGTCAGCTTTGATGTGAGCGAGATGAGCACGCTGATCTCTCAGCCCACTGTAAGGAGAGGGTGACCCTGTGTGCCTGCTGCCTTGGCTTCATCTGCTCCCTGCTTTCCCTTACAGCTCAGGTTTAGATGACATCCGAAAGCACCAGGATGTACTGGTTCCATACTGGTTTATGCCCGGTTGCCTAGTGTAGCTTAGACTGCCTCCCAAACCGGTCCAACACAAGCCCATCTGAAACGTGAGCGAGTCTGTACCTTGTATTTGACCCGGCGAACTGTACCGCTGCAAAGTCAGACATCAGACACTGAAATTAGAGTTAATCTCCAGAAAAGTGTCAGACTTCTGTGGTTCTGCACAAACCTCACTTGTGTCTCTGCTTCCCAGCAATACAGCTGTTGAGAAAAGGATGGTATCTTGGTTTTTGAGGCCCCTTGCCTTATCCAGAGCGGCTCAGGGACCATCTCCGGGGCTGAGCCCTGCTTGGCACAGAGGATGCTGTCTGGAGGGCTCTGGTTGTGTTTGCTGTGAAGTTGTGGTACGTGGGATGTGGAGCTGCAGGAGGGAGGAAAATAATCTCGTTTTTTGGCAGCCCTGGGTGCCTCTCGTGCCTGTGCTCAGTGAGATCTTTGGCTGCAGGACAGCCACCTCCGGTTCCTCATTCTGCATGGGTCTAATAGTGATTTGGAGAAGTGCAACTGCGGTCAGTAAGTGCTGCAATTGGACAGAATATTGTGCTCAGCTCCATGGTGCAAAGTACTCTGAAAAATGTCAAAAGGGTTGCAAACCCTCCGACATATCTTAAAGTAGTCATTAATCAGGGAATTGGGATGATGGGTCTGTCTAGATGGCGATTGTAAGGATTTCGCTTCTGAGGCGGCTGGTGCAGGTCCCAGGCTCTGTCAGCAGGATGCTCCTATTCTTTTTTTCCCTGCCGATGCTGACCGGTAGCATAAACTGCTTTTTGGTCTCACGTGGCCTGCCAGGCTCTCAGCATGGGCCTGTGTGCGTTGTGGACTAAAAGGGACTTCCCTGCAACTTAAATCTTATCTCGGGCTTTCTCTGTGCCCAGCTGTGAGCTATCACAAGCCCATGTATCCCCAGGACAAACTCGTTTTTATGTGCCCTCCCTCCCCACGAAAAATCCATCCTGGCATGTGCTGGGAGGTCTTGCTGGGATGTGGCTTTGCTGGGGCTGCGTCCGTGCTGCTGGGTGCTTGACGGTGGGAGTCACTGCCGAAATCACAGTGAAGTTGTTGAAACTGCGTGGAGGCACCTGCAGCCTTCCCACGATGGGTGAAGGAAAACAGGCAGCAAAAGGTCTTGATCTCCTCCTGTGGCAAACGTCAGATGAGCTTCAACCAGAAGCACCTTTTCTCCCCTGTAGACTCAGCTCAGAGGAAGGTGTCCCCACTGCCGTGTCTCGGTTTGGGCCGATGAACCCAGCTGTTCGGGACAAACAGAGCCTCTTCCTTCGCTGCCACTGCAAAGGGGAAAAAAATGTGCCGTGGAGACGAAGGGGAGCGGCTGGCTCCACACCCCCGTGCCTGCCCCGACCCGTGCCTGTCCCTGAGCGTGCTGGCAGATGCCCTGGCTGTGGAGCAGGGAGCGATGGCAGGAGCACGGAGGCAGGAGCACAGAGGCAGGGGGCTGCCTGCATGAGGCTGCCCACCAACATCAAGGCTGGTGGGTCCCAGGGATGGGCTCTGCCAGCTGTCATCTTTGGAAAGGGATGGGGGACCCAGATGAGCTGTATCCAGCGTTGCGCTATTCCTGACGAGGGGTCTGACGTAGGTGGGCACGGGTGGAAAAGGGACCAGTGGGCTCCCACGCTGCGCGGGCATGGGCAGCTCTGCTGGCAGGGGGATGCTGCTGGATGTTTCTGCCCTCCAAGGAAAGTCCTGAACCAGGTCGGGCCCTCCTCCTGGTGCAGGGGGAAAAAACAGGCTCTGGAGAGAAACAGTTTGTGTCCTTTTAAGGCAATGCAAAGGCTGGGACTGGAATGATCAGGCTGGAAGGGAGGGATTTGGCTGGGGCTGCGCAGTGGTGGGAAGCCCGGCCTGCGGGGCATTCAGAAAAGAGACTTCCCGGCTGCTGGGATCACACCCCAAACACAGCTCCGTGGGTCCCTGGAGCCAGCACAGCCTCCTCTCCAGCCCCCGCGCCCGGCACCCTCCGCAGCTCCGTCTGTCTGTCCTGCGCTGAGACCCTCCGTGCATCCAAAAGCCGGGAGCTGCGGCCAGGCTAGAGGGGGGCCAGCGCCTCTGCACAGCCCTGCCAGCGTGCCTGCCCCGACCCGTGCCCTGCCTGCCCTGCCTGCCCTGCCTGCTGCTATAACCAGGCCCAGATCAATTGCCCTTTTCTATTGCCTGACCAAGTACTCTTACGCAGAGAAGAGCTCGGCTTTCCCATATGCTGGAAGGTGCAGAGATCTCGCTGTGCCTGCGAGCAGAGGCTTTGCAGCGCTTCGTCCTCCCTCATCTCTCCGTCTGACGTTTATACAGCCCCCAGTCCTGGTGTGTTTAGCACCCATCTCCCCGACAGCCTGCCGGGCAGGGCAGTGCTGCTGGCTCCGTTGTTGGGTGGGGGACTGGAGACCCAGAGAAAGGGCTTCAGCTGCCTGCGGTGACCCAGGGATTCGGAGCTGCTGCAAGGAGTGGGCTCAAAGGCTGGGCCCTGGTGTGCCCCGGCAGGCCCAGGTCCCCTTCCTCATAGCCACGCAGCTGAGCCGAGGGAGGTGAAGAGATCCTGCACGTGCTGGGGGGTGGCACACAGTGGAGTGTGAAAATGGTGTTTGGTTTTGGGGACCTTGTCCTGCTGCTTTAGCTCTTCAGGAGTCGGGAAGCACACGGCTGTGCCTGCAACGGGAGGGTGACTTCTGCTGCTTGTCCCCACGTGGGAGCAGGACAGAGAATTACAGAAGAGAGAGGCCTCTGGAGACCTCCCAGGCTGCAGCTTGTGCCCATTGACCCTTCTCATATCATTGGGCATCCCCAAAAAGTGTTTTGTTTTGTTGTCTTTGTAGCAACCCTAGGTTGCTGTTAGATCCTCCTTAGCCTCCTCTTGGCCACGCTCAACCAGCCTGCCTCCCTCAGCATCTCCTTGTAGGACTTTGTTGTTTGAATGTCTTGAGGTTTATGTTGGCCCCATCTTCAAAAGTACCAAGGCCCCTCTGGGTTGGAGCTCTGCCACTTGTGTTAGCTGCTCACAGTATTTTGGGGTTATCTGCGAATTTCCAGATCAAGGGGCCTCTTGATCATGTCTCATCAGATACATTTCAGAAAAGAGGAGAGAGAAATAGAAGCATTTATGTCCTGCCAAGGAGCTGCATGGTAGCTTAGGTTGGTGCTCAGGTGTTTGCCCTGCATGTGAGCCTGTGTCCCTGGGGCTGCTCATTTCCCAGCCTTCGTGACCGTACCTGCAGTCCTGCAGGAGACTGAGATGCCCGAGTACAGGGGGATTGTGTGAGCAGTTGGCCAGGCAAGGCACAGGCTAATGACGCTATGGGGGGCACGGTGCCAGAGCCCGCTGTGTTTGGTGGTACCAGGGGTCAGCTCCTGCCCTTTGGGCAGCCCTGACTATAACGCTACCCTGTGGTGATAGAAATGGAAGAGGTGTTCAGGGAGGAGAAGCTGGAACTGTTTCCAGCTGGGGTGACAACCTGTACACTCTCCAGCACCCAGGATCAGTCACCCTGGCCGTCGCTGCGTTGCCCTGTCAAGGGGTAATAGCAGGGCTGTGATCTAGCGAGGCGCCGGCGCTGTGGGTACCTCTGTGAGCGCCATCTCCCATCGTTGTCCTGCTTCCTCCCTTTTCCTGGCACAGAAAGGAGCTGTGAGGTCCCATGGCTCCCAGGACAGGGATTTCTGCAGCTCCTGGCTGGCAGGACCAGTGGTCCCTAGGAGGGAGCTGATACTGCTGGGTGCTGTAACGATGGGTCCCGTGGGCATCCTGAGTTCTGCTCGTTCTGCTAACTACCAGCCCTGCGAATCGGTGCAAACGGCAAACATCCGTGGGTGGTCTCCGGTGTGCAGATGCGGAACGGCTGCTGGAGCGCTGCTGGCGGGGGCCCGCTCCGGCTGCCTCGCTCTGCCCCATCGCTGCCTCCCGCCCGGCCAGCGCCCTGCCTGGCCTCCCGCCCTGACGCTGTTTCTTCCTGTGCTTTTTCTGCAGGATGCCAAACTGGGGAGGAGGAAAGAAGTGTGGCGTGTGCCAGAAGGCGGTGTACTTCGCCGAGGAGGTGCAATGCGAGGGCAGCAGCTTCCACAAGTCCTGCTTCTTGTGCAGTGAGTACTAGCCCTTCCCTCGCCCCTCCCGCCCTGCTTCCTGGCTCTCCGCCGCCTGGGTGCCCCATCACGTCCTGTTCACGCCGTGTAAACGCTCGTCAGGATTCCTCTACGCACAGCCCTGCTGTGGGAGCCGTGCCGCAGGCTTTCTGCTTTTCTCCAGACTTGGAAGTTAGTTCTGCTGAAGGAACACAGATCATCCCAGGACACCAGGGGCCATCCAAGCCGTCGGGGCTGACCTCAGCCAGCACCCACGCAAAGACTTAGTCTGTTCGTACACCAGGGAAAGGCTAGACTGAGTCCTCTAGACTATATCCAGCTGTTCAACGTTGGAGCATGAGACAGGGACTCTCCAAACAGTGGTGGCAGGAGGTGGCACATCCCATGCAATTATCTGAGGTGATGCTAACTTTAGTCTTCTGAGTGGCTTTGCCACACTTGAAAGGTGGTTGGGCCTTGGGAACTGGCATGGGATCTGCCCCTGTGTCCCAGGAGATGATGGGAAGAAGATGTGGTCCTGTTCTGGCCCTTCTGCTGATGGAAGGCCTGCTGTGAAGTGCTAAAGCATCACCTCCCGCCTGCCTGGAAATCTGCTGTTGCGGAGGGTGTCTGTTTTTACCCAAGTGTCACCTCCAGGGAAGGGCAGCAGAACAGGATCTGGCTGTGGATTAACTCAGTGCAGAGGTCCCTTCCTCTGCCTGCTCTGCAGGATCCTACAAGTACTCTTGGGTTCATGCTGCAGGTCCCCAGACACCCGTCCCCTCCCTTTGGGGATGCCAGGGCAGCAGTGCGGGGACAGGCGACTAGTGGTTACGTTGCTGAGAGCAGCTCCTTAAACCTGGGGCATCCACATCCAGGGGGGCTGCAGGACCTTTGAATAAAAAGATGAGCACTGTCCCTCAGCCTGTGTTTACCAGATTTCTGTCCCCTGCCCTGGAAGGCTATCACATAACAGAACTAGCGATTCTCACGTGCTAGCAGGAGCGTGCATGTTGCCTGTGTCTGCTGATGGCTCATCAGCACGTTGCATCTGACACGGGAGTGGAAGTGCATCTTCAGAGCTGCCCTTGCAGCAAGGTCCCACTGAGGTTTAACGATTTCTCAGCTGGTCCCTGTACCCTGTTCCCAGTCTCACCGTCCCACTGCAGCAGGGGGCACAGATCTGATCTTTTCCATACGGGCAGCAAGCAGAGCTAGGGCCTATAAAAACAGGCACCCAGCTAGAACTAATGTCAGTAGGTCTGTTCCAGCAGGGAAATACCAGTGTCCTCATGGGGCCGATCCCTGCCATGCTCCTGTGTCCACTTGGCACGGATACGGGATACTTCTTGGCCAGCCTGCCTGGGACTCAGCATGCACAGATGGATGCAGATGTGTGAGAGAGAGGCTGTTGCTGCGTCGCTGCTCCCTGCGCAATGTGAAGAGTGGCCAGCGTGGCCGGTGGCTCTCGTACGTGGGAGTTTCCAGGCTGGAAACCTTGCTTTGGCTTGAAAGGACTAAGAAGGGGAGTTGCGGAGAGGCTTTCCCCGGGCGGGCAGGGGGGTGGCAGGCTGTGTCCTTAGTGCAGCTGCTGTCTGCAGCAGGAAGCCGTGTTTCTTCTGCAGCCTCAGATAAGGAGGGTGGGGAATGTTACCCTCATCTCCCCCGCCGCTGGCTTTTACTATCTAAGTCCACGTCAATGAAGGAACTCAATGTGGGGACTAAGACCCCATTGCACTGCATCTGCCCTTTCCCACGATCCCTGTGCACGCAGCTGGATTGCTTAGGGAAAGCTTTGCCCTGGGATGCTGGCACCCAGGGCGCGGTCAGGCCTCCAGGAGCCACGAAATCAGGCAAAAGGCATTGCTTGGAGAAGGGAATACCCAGGCAAAGCAGGGACGAAGGTTGTCCCATGTCTGCTCATAGAAGCAAATCACCAGGGAGTGGCCTGGAGCCGACTACAGCCAGGGCTCCTGTCCCTGTGCTTTGCAGACGTGCAGGCTCACGGCTTGGATAAGTGCACTCTCTGCTGGGTAAACAACTGGCTGGACAGCCGAGCCCAGGGAGTGGTGGTGAATGGAGTCAAACCCAGTTGGCGGCCGGTCACGAGTGGTGTTCCCCAGGGCTGGTACTGGGGCCAGTCCTGTTCAATATCTTTATCAATGATCTGGAGGAGGGGATCGAGGGCACCCTCAGTCAGTTTGCAGCTGACACCGAATTGGGTGGGAGCGTTGATCTGCTGGAGGGCAGGGAGGCTCTGCAGAGGGCCCTGGCCAGGCTGGGGCGATGGGCCCAGGCCACTGGGTGAGGGGCAGCAAGGCTCAGGGCCGGGTCCTGCACTGGGGGCACAGCAACCCCAGGCACCGCTGCAGGCGTGGGGAGGAGCGGCTGGGAGCTGCCCGGCGGGAAAGGGCCTGGGGGTGCTGGTCGACAGCCGCTGAACATGAGCCAGCAGTGTGCCCAGGTGGCCAAGAGGGCCAGTGGCACCCTGGCTTGTATCAGGAATGGTGTGGCCAGCAGGAGCAGGGCAGGGATCGTCCCCCTGTGCTGGGCACTGGTGAGGCCGCCCCTCGAATGCTGTGCTCAGCGCTGGGCCCCTCACCCCACGAAGGCCATGGAGGGGCTGGAGCGTGGCCAGAGCAGGGCAGCGAGGCTGGGGCAGGGGCTGGAGCCCAAGGCTGGGGAGGAGCGGCTGCGGGAGCTGGGGGGGCTCAGCCTGGAGAAGAGGAGGCTGAGGGGAGCCCTCATCGCTCTCTGCAACGGCCTGAGAGGAGGCTGGAGCCGGGGGGGTCGGTCTTTTCTCCCCAGGAACAAGCGATGGGACGAGAGGGAACGGCCTCAAGCTGCGCCAGGGCAGGTTTGGGTTGGGTATTGGGAAAAATTTCTTCATGGCGAGAGTGGTCAGGCCCTGGCCCAGGCTGCCCAGGGCAGTGGTGCAATCACAGTCCCTGGAAGTGTTCAAAAAACGTGTGGATGTGGTGCTCAGGGCCATGGCTTAGAGGTGGGCCAGGCAGTTAGGTTAATAGGTTGGACTCAATGATGTCAGAGGTCCTTTCCAACCTTAACGATTGATTCTGTAATCACACTCCCCATGTACCCCAGCAGTTCTGCCTGTCCCAGCTACGGGCTCCCCAGTTCAGACCATGGTTTGCATGCCAGCCCACCGTGCTGCCTGCTGTTCCCAGTCCCATGCCACTGGCTGCGGGTGATGCTGAGCTGCACCGAGCTCCTGCGTTCCCAGCCTGTTCCCAGTGCTGCGTTTGGGCCTCCTCAGGGAACTTGAAGCCATTATCTTTAGGGGAGAAAAACAAATGCTTTGACCTGATCTGCAAAAAAAATAATCAGAAAGGAGCCAAACCTACCACAGTGCATTAGAACTGGAGATCGGCTCAGGGAGTGACTTGGTGATTGACTCAGTGGCATGGATCCAACCGAGTCAATAGCACAGGGCAGAAATGTGCAGTAATGAGGCCGTTTGGCCTCTGAAAGTAGCTCTCAGAAAAACAAAGGGTCCTTAACTCGATGAGTGCGGTGCGCTGGAATTTCTGCAATGCAGAAACCCAGGAGCTGGGGGCTGATTTCTAGGAAGCAGACCGGGAAAGGATTTTTCTGCTGCCTCCCAAAGTGTCTGTGGTCTGTGGCTCGTGCAGATGAGGGACTGTGAAAGCTTAGGTTAGAGCTCTAAATCCGCCCAGCGCGGTGGGAGAGAAAGAGATGCCATTGAGGTCATTCACTCCCACCCCTAGGACTCCTTAAACCTGCCAGTAAAAGTGCCCAAATTCCCCTCCTGGGGGTCTGTCTGGACGCAGCGTTGCTCCTGATGAGCTCCAGGGTAATGCAGAGAACCCCAACACCCGAGAGCCCCAACACCAGCCCGTTAGCTTGGCAGCTACAGGACCAGTTTACCAGAGGCTGGTCTTTCTCAACAGGGATGTGGGCTGCATCCCCAGCTCCTGCCATGGTGGGACGGGGAGCCTGTAGCCAGGAGAGGACCCTGCCAGATCCGCCTTAGATGGCAGGAGACATTTCCCTTTCCACCTCCTTCTCCCAGCAGCAGCACGCGGGGTTCTCCGCAGCCCCGGAGGAGAAGCACCATATTTAGCAATCGGGCCGAGGAAGGCTGCCTCTCTCCCCCGCGTTTAGTGCTGCTCCGAGAGGAGAGCTCTGCTGTGCTTGCATTCCTGTGATATTGGTAAAGGCCAAGAAACTTTTCTGCTGGTGAAGAGGCCAACGGGCTGCTGGGAGCTTCGACATTTAAGGCACATAAGTGCGATGGGGGAAGGCTGTGTCATAGCTGTAACAGGATCTGTTTCAGGGCTGGCTGCCAGCGCTGTGGACTCTGCCCCGGGCATCTGGATGCTGCACGCAGGCAGGTAAACAATGGAGATCACTGCGGGCTCCGTTTGGGTGCTGCTCGCCTCCTGCTCCGGCTTGCTGGGCGGCATGTTCCAGGAAGGGTTTGGAAGCCGACGTGGAGGCTGAGATCAGAGCTGGGACACGAGTCAGGAAAACCTAAAAATTGGGAGAAGAGTCTGTGTGGCCTGAGCCCGGCACCGAGCTCAAGCCCTGGATGGGCTGAGCTGGGACCCCCAGCCTGGCAGCTTTCTCCTGCTGTCCCATCGTACGGCCTGTATTGATGCCCAAGGCTTGAACACCCAGCTGAGTTAGCGGTCCTCAGCTGAGACCACCCTGTGCACACACCGTAATCATCTCATGGACCAGGGGTGACACACGTTAGCATGAACATCTTCCAACACGGTCTTGGGGTCTGGAGAGTCAGTGCCAAAAGACTTACACTGCATCAGCTGTGGAAATGGCTGCAGGCCTGCTTTTAGTCTGCCTGAACACGAGGAAATATAGCTTTGCTTACATTACTTTCCCCCAGGTGCCTATCACTGAGTCTTTGCAGCGGACGAGGAGCGTGGCTGAGCTGCAGCTGCAGTGGGGCAGGGATGTCGATCCCTGCGCTTGGGAATCCTGCAGTGACTTGTAGGGAAGTTTCAACCCCCCCGGTTTAAGTGCATCTCCAGGATACCAGCATCAAGAGGGTTAACAGAGCTTTTTCTTAGTATCAACCTTGTAGCTTTGGTGGTTGCTTCCTTTTAAAGCCAGACAATGTTCTTGTTGCGATCCTTATCTCTGGCTGTTTTGCATGCACTCCATTTACAGAGGATCTTGTCTAGGGTTTCCTTGCTCCTTGAAAGCTGAGCTGCTCTATCCCTTGTGAGGACTTGTTTTCCCCAGCTAATTAGTGAGCTCTGGGTGCGCAGGCTAACGGCACGGCCCTCCCCTCTTTTCTAGTGGTCTGTAAGAAGAACTTGGACAGCACCACTGTGGCTGTGCATGGAGAGGAGATCTACTGCAAGTCCTGCTATGGCAAGAAGTACGGCCCCAAGGGCTATGGATACGGGCAGGGAGCAGGGACCCTGAGCACTGACAAGGGCGAGTCTCTGGGAATCAAATATGAAGAGTGAGTTTAATTCTTGTTTTTGAAACTGGGGCTGTTGTGGGCACCTTCTCCCCGACATCTCTCCGCTTGTGATGTTTGGCTGCGTAGCCCATGCTGAACTTCCAGCAGTTCCTAATCTGGAGAGTGCCGTGGGCTGCCCTGCCTTTCTGCTCCCTGGGGGAAACCCGCTGAGCCCTATTTGCAGGGTGGGATGGGGCTTGATGGGGCACGTCCCCATTGCCTGAGCATGCTGCCCATCCTAGCACACAGCCGTGAGGCTGAAGTTTCCATGGGACTCAACACATTGTGCCTAAAGCTCCGGGCCCTTCAAAATAAGGCTGGGATTTGTGATCCCATAGCTCTTCCCCCCTCCATCCTGCTTGTGCAGCCCTGATAACAAGCACCTTCCCATCCCCAGGGGCCAGCCCCACCGACCCACCAACCCTAACGCGTCCAGAATGGCCCAGAAAGTCGGAGGAGCTGATGGGTGCCCTCGCTGTGGTCAAGCGGTGTATGCAGCCGAGAAGGTGATTGGAGCTGGAAAGGTAAGAAGGTGGATGGAGTGGACGGGGCACGCACATGCCACAAGTTGCTGTGTGGCAGGGAGACGTTCAGAGAAGGTCTTGACCTGACCCACAGCTGCTGCAGGCTGGGCTGCCAGCACCTCCAGCCAGGCCTGGGCTTGGGGTCCAGTGGCCACGCTCACCTGGAAGCCTGGCACCAAAAGGAGAGCTGGGCATGTCTGGAAACCAGGTTCTCCAGGCTGCATCGCTCTTACAGACTTGTAGATGGGAGAGAAATACATTTAATACTAAATATTCGGAGTGCTGCTCAGCAGAGGTCACAGTGGACGTCCCTGCTGCTAGATGTGTTGGGCGGATGAGCGGTGATGTGGGCCGTGGCCGCTGCCACCGCTAACTGAACAAGTGCAACATCCAGCGAGCCTTCTCCACCCTCTGCCGCAGGCTGGGATGCCACAGACCAAATCTGGGGCAGGGAATGAATTCCAGTGGTCAGCGCTGCCCATAGGCAGGGCAGGGTGGTTGGAGGTGTGGGCACGGGCTCGGTGCATCTCTCCTGGGCTGTTCTGCTGGCGGACTGGGTCTGCTCAGGGTCAGGTGTAAAGGATGCTCTGCAACAGCCCTGGGACTTCTACGGCAAGTTCATCATTTCACCAGGGTCCTTTGTGTCCCAAGCTGTGGCCTTACCGAGCCCAGCTCTGGGAAGCCTAGTAGGGCATGGGGACACCTTCTGTTCTGCCAGCCCTGGGACCCCGGCTGAGGTCCCTGCCTCGAAGCAGCCTTCCCTCTGACGTTGGGTACATGTGCAGAGCTTGCCAAGGCAGCTGGGTCAGGCCACTTGGCTTTGTGCCGTGCGGGACGGGATGGCCGTGCTGGGAAAGCCTCGCCGGTGATGTTGGGTCACCCCTGCTGTGCTCCGTCCTCCCTGGGGTTTCTGTGTTTGTCCCCAGAGGAAGGAAAGGAGGCATCTCGTCAACAGAAGGAGCCTCCCAGCATCATCATACCCTAGCTGGCAGTGCAGGGATTTGTGATGGACATGTTGAGGGTCAGCCCAGGGTCAGAAGCCAAACCTACCCTTAAAATCATGATCTGAGCTTCCTGGTAGGCTTCTGGGGTCAATGTTTACGGGGAACCAAAGCTGGCAAAGCAATTACACTCAAGCAAACCCGGAGAGGATTCCAGAGCATGTATTTCATGTGCTAATGTTTGCTGGATGACTCCATCTGCTACCTCCTCCTCCAGCCCCCTAATTCCACATTTTCTTCCAAAAAAGGTTTCATGTTTTCCAAAGTGTTTATTTAAATTCCTCCATGAGCAGCTCTGGCTACTCTAGGTCTGCTCAAAGGCTGTGAGCTCATTTATCCCCAGAAGACTGGCGGAGTCGTGGGGGGAATTTTATTTTTAAACACTGGCTGATTTCTGCATTCTTAGTATCTGTTTGCTGCCTTCCTTGGAGCTGTAGTTGTGTAGGGGCAGGTGTCCCAGCCCTAACGTACAGCAGCAGTGGATGGCAGCTGGATAGCTCAGAGGATTTATCGTGGTGCTTGAGAGAGGACAATCTCCAAAGTGGGGGGTGATTGCTCCTTACAAATTATTGTACAAATTATTGTACAAATGACTGCTGCGAGTGGGGGCAAAAGCTCTCTAAAACCAGATCAACAGGGGAGCAGTCACCACACCTGATGTCTCCTCTCTGGATCTTCCCCCTGGGGCTGGGAGGACTGCTCTTTCCAGAGAAAAGCTTTCATCCCCTTCAGACCTCTTTGCCAACCGCTTTGGGGCGGAAAGAGAAAAGTGACCCCGTTTGGTAGCCAAAGCATCGCTGCCCTGTCCCTGGGTGCTGTCTGACCGGCCTCTGCTCTGTCCCCACAGTCCTGGCACAAGTCCTGCTTCCGCTGTGCCAAGTGTGGCAAAAGCCTGGAGTCCACCACCCTGGCAGACAAAGATGGGGAGATCTACTGCAAAGGTGAGTGCCACCTTCCCCGCTGGCTTGTCCTGGACTCCGCAGGGTGGAGGCAAGGGGTGAAAACCCCTCTGCAGGGAACCAGGATGGGACTGAGGTTTGGGAGGTGGTGGCCCCAGCAGCTGGCTGTGCCGGCCGCGGAGCCGGGGATTTCCCACAGCGCCTCGGGCCTCTCTGCCCAACAAATACAGCAAACGCCTGCTTCGAGAGGAGGACCTGCTCCTGTTCAGCTGCCGGCCTTACCTGCCTCTCCCTTCCCGTCCTCTGCAGGTTGCTACGCCAAGAACTTTGGTCCCAAGGGCTTTGGCTTTGGGCAAGGCGCTGGGGCGCTCGTCCACTCGCAGTGAGGCACCAGCAGCTGGGCTCTCTGCTCGCTCAGGGCTTGTCCAGACCAGCCTGTGCTGCTCAACCCTTCCCGCACCCGCAGTGAGCATCCTCACCATCAATAACCACCCGCTGCTTCGCAGCACGAGCCCCTTCCTCCCTGCCCTGACCCAGCGCACCCCGAAGCTGTGGGAGTCCCAGCATCGTCCCTATCGGGTCCTGCTGGTGCGGGTGCCGGCGGGGAGACAGCTCGCACCCACTTGCAGCGAGGCCCGTGTGCCCAAAACGTTCTGCTCTGCGTTGCCCATCTCGCTGGGATGCAAGCTCAGCCGTGCCATGCCGTGTCACCGAGCAAGCAATAAACATCAAAGCTGACCCATGCCTGGCCTTGCCTGAGAGTTTATTCCCCATCTGGGGCTGAGGAGGTGCACTGGGTGACCGGAGCTGGAGGTCAGGAGGTAGAGGGAGGATGGGGAATGTTTGCAATCGTGGCTTGCAATTAAAGCACGAAGGGAGGAACTGCTCGGTGCAATTTGACGTGGTCCAGCTGTGGCCAGCTGAGCTCTGTGGGTCGGCTGGGCCGGGCTCTCCCCCTGCTCCCGCAGTGGATAACCATTTCAAAAGCAGTGGTTGATGGTGGGAGGCCCAGGACGGACCTTCTTGGGTGTGTGGGTAGCACAACACGTGTGCACGCCCTATCGAAACCCCTATCAATGCTTTGACGTGGCGCCTCTCCAAACAGGCGTGCCCAGCAGTGCTGGATAAGTAACAACTTTTCACCTACTCCCGGGGTTTTTAGCAGTGCCGTGGATCATTAAGCCGTCACTTTGGCAGCGTCCCAGATTTAATTCATTTTCATCTAAACTCTTTACTTTCTTTCTGCGAGTCTCTCGTTTGACCGGTATGACATACCCACAAGATCAGGCTCACTGCAGCTTACAGTTGTGAACTCCAAAGGGAATTTGGTTTGGGTTTTTTTTTTTAACGTTATAAGCTTTGTGGTTGAGTAAATGAGATGAGTTGTGTTTGGAGAAGCACAACTGAGGCAGAAATCCTTTTGCAGGGCAGGATTTGCGTTCCTTTACCAACTTAAGCACTTTCTCCCGTTCATCACACCCTCTGTTTTCACACGACATTTTGGAAGCTGAGATGGGGCCTATGCTTTTTAAGCACCTCCAAAAATCCTCCCCCCAGGTTTCCCAGCCTGGAACCCAAATTCTAGCTGGCCCCATTGCTCTGGGGTGCGTGGTTGGGGTTTGGTGAGGCGATAGCGGACGCTGGTCGGTGTGTGGAGGCTCAGGGATGCGGTAGTGGGTCAGGAGCTCACGTACCACCCTTGGTGTCGAGACCGAAACCTGGCTCCCTCGCTTGGCGGCGGCCCTGCTCCCCCGCAGAGGCGTGGGGGGTTTGGAAGCTGCCTGCTTTCTCCACGAGCGAGGGGTGGATGCTGTGCTGCTGCCGCATTTCAACTGGATGTGCCACAGGCAGGGATCGCACCCAAGCAATGCCGTTCAGTCAATAAAGCTAGAACAGGTCTTTCTTTAGTCTCTTTTTCCTGTAGTGGTAGAGGTTGTGTCAGAGAGAGGGGAGGTACTGACCTATCGCAAGTGTGGTGGACCCCAGAGAGGCCCTTGGCTCCTGGAGACCTGGGCAAAGCCAGGAGAAAATGCTGGGTTTGGGTTTCACAGGGTCAGAGAAAGAGGTCGGATGGAAGGGTCCTGCAGAGGTCTCGAGTCCAACCTCCTGCTTAAAGCAGGGGTAGCTTCAAAGGTCAGGTTGATCAGAGCCTCTGGGGCCCAGTCGAGTTTGGAAACCCTTCAAGGATGAAGGTCCCACCACTGTGGTTCTTGTTACTGTGCACAGAGGAGCTTATTTTCATTATGTGCATCAGAGTTTCCCTTGTGGCACCTGTGCCCGTGGTCTCTTGTCCTTCTGCCATGCACTGCTGTGTCTCCCTTCTCCACAACCCTTCTCCAGGCAGTGGAAAACTGAAGTTTGGTCTCCCCAAGCCCTCTCTTCTCCAGGCTGGTGGGTCTCTGCTGAGCTTTCAGCCCCAAAGGTCCCAGGTGACAGCGTGGGCAGTGTCCTGGGACAGGGACCTTGCCCTGAGGGTTTGCAATCGGTGCTGCATGCCTGCTGAAGTTGCGCTGTTCCCCGGAGAGCGGCTTAGGGGGTGACAGGGACCGACATCCGCAGTGTCGGCATGGGGAGACCGGGACAGGCATCGCTGGGGCTGCACATCCAGGCAGAGGGCATGAGGTGGGCTGCAGGAGGCGGTGGGGCAAGGCCCAGGAGAAGCCGGGTGGGACTGGGGGAGCTTTCTGGGCATCCCCTGCCCAAACTGCAGCGGGACGGCTGCAACCTTCTGCTACCCTCTGCTGGTTACTGCTCCCCGTGCACGGGCACGGCCCCGCGCCCCTCAGCCGGACCTGTCTGGACACCTGCACCCAAGTGTCGTCCAACTCCCTTTAGAGGCAGCGGAGCCGCATTGCGCCCAGCAGCACCCACCCCTCCCTGCTGCCGGCACGGGGGGCTGCCAGCCCTGGGAAAAGGGGCTGCGGGACCCAAACCTGCCTCTGAAGAGAAGAACCAGAGGGTCGGCTCGTGGCCAAGCACCCTGCAGCTTGGAGGCTGGTGGTGACGGATTGAACCACTCTAAGGGGTCGGACCGGAGCCCCATGGCCAGTGGTGCCGGGGGATCTTGGCAGGGGATGCCACACCGCCACCGCCCCATCCCGGCTGTGAGCACTTTGTAGGAATGTCACCCCAGCGGCTGCTGAGCCAGCCCGGGGCAGGACTTCTCCCCAGCTGAGCCCCGGCAGCCCCCGTTGCCTGCCCGTAAGGGCTCTGTGTGGACGGGACGTGCGTGGGGACCGCGGGCAGCAAAGCTTTTTGCTTGCTGGCAGCCTGACGCAGTGAGTCCCGCTGGGTTTGCTGGAGGGCAGGAGCTGTGGCGTCGGCCTCCCGGGCAGCCCAGCAGGACGAGCCGCCTGCCCTGCAGGTCTGGGAACAGGGAGAGAGGAGCGGAGAAAGGCTTTGTCCAAGCTCCTTTACATCCACGGCTGTGGGAACATGACCTTCCCTTGGTGGCTGGAGGCTGGAGAGGCTGTGAGCAGCGGAGCTGGGCACTTGGAGCAGGGGTGGTTGGCAGCCCTTGGCTCTCCCTAGGGTGGTGAGGAAGGAGATTGGGCTGGCTGGTGAACCAAAAGTGCCTGTGGACATCCCAGCTTGCCGGAGCAGAGCTGGGAGCGACAGTCCTGAAACTACTCACCCCCAAATTTCCAGGGCTCAGCATCCCTGGAGCTGAGCTTTACCTGTGCGTGGGAAAACAGCCTTGGATGCTCCTTTGGAGAGGGAACTCACACATCTGCTCTGCTCCTCCCGCAAGTGCTGGGGTGCTTGGGGTGACCTCCAGGGCTGCACTGGCCCCCCCGGCTGTGCCTGGCCCCCCACTGCCTTTGGCTGCAGGAGTGGCGAGGGCCGCAGGGGAGACGGGGCCGCCTGACGTCACGAACCTGGGTCTCCTGGGACACCCGGGATCTCTGCCAGCGTGGCAAGGTTGGCCCCGGGGAGCACGAACCAGTTCCTGGCTCCCGCAGCTGCTGCCCTGCCCTCTTAATGAGGCATAATTAGGTGCATCTCATCAACGCTGCCGACTTGCCCCGTGGCCACGCCGGCTGCAGGCAATGCCCCCGGCAGGGACCGGGGACAACAAAGGGGCTGGGGCAAGAGGGGCTCCCGTTGGGGGGCACTGGGGGGTTTGGGGTCTGCGGAAGGATTGGGGAGGTGAGTGCTGGGGCAGCAGCCGCGTGCCAGGGAGCTGCGGGCCAACCTGCGGGCTGCCCGCCCCAGACGGTGACCCCAGCGCGTCGCCGGGGGGATTTTTTCCCCTTCCAGACCTCACTTGGGCAAAGCGACCTGCACCCTCAGCATCTCTGGGGGCACATCCAGCCGCCCAGCAGGCTGTGACCATCACCCCCTTTGGCAGCCCCATGGCCAGCACGAAGGCCCCAGACGTCCCCGCCGGCAGCCTGGCACGGCACGGTGAACACCTCTGTGCCAGGCGCTGGCACAGGAACAGACAAAGCTGCGGTGGCCGGGAACGAGACGGGCTGGAAAGGAGATGGGTGTTTCGCTGCAGGGGAGGGTGGACTCAGGCGGGACCGGGCTGTGCCGTGCTGCCCTGGCCCCGCTCTGGGGGTGCATCCCCCCCTGCACAGGTCACATGCGGCTGGGAGATGCTGGTCCTCGCTGGTCCTCGCTGTGGGACAGGCTGGGGGCTTCAAATCCCTGTCCCAGGGGATCTGGGGGACAGGAGCTCTGTGTGCTGAGGGCTGGGCCAGCACTCTTGGGTGCAGGGCCGGGTGGGTGGTGGGTGTCAAGGGCTGTCGCCATTGCAGGGCAGCCCTGCACAGCCGCCTTGGAGTGGTGACACCAGACGTCTCCTGGCTGCATGTGTCCGCCCTCCTGGGCCCCCACCCAGGGGTCCCCACAGCCCCTGCCTGGCTGGTGCTGCACCCACAGCCCCCTGCCCCAGCTGGCACTGCACCCCATAACCCTCTGCCCTGGCTGCAACTGCACCCCATCGTGCCTTCCTGGCTGGCACCGCACCCCTCAGCCCCCCACCCCAGCCAGCGCTGCACCCTATAGCCCCTCCCTGGCTGGCATTGCACCCAGAGCCCCCTGCCCCAGCTGGCACTGCACCCCACAGCCCCATCTGCAAGCGAGACTGCGCCCCGTAACCCTGTGCCTGGCTGGCGCTGCACCCCGCAGCCCCCTGTCCCCACCGGCGCGGCACCCTATAGCCCTGTGCCAGCTGGCACTGCACCCTGTGCCCAGGCGGCCCTGCAGAAGTCTCCAAGCCCGGCCCCGGCACCGCTGCCGTGCAGACCCATGCCCACGCCCTGCCTGCTCACACGAGCACCCTGAGGGCAGCGCCTGCCTGCGGGCACCCCAAAAGCACCTCCTGGGTGAAGCGGGGCTGCGCCGGGCCTGGCCGGGCTTCGCCTGGGCGTGAAGGGTGCCTGCACGGCAGGAGGGGCCAGGCGAGGCGGGGAGGAATGCGAGTGGGAGAGCAGCCGGGCATGTAGCGACAGCTCCTGGGGCGCGCGGCGCCGGGGATCCCACACGCTGCACGGGGCAGGGAGCAGAGCCCCAGCAACAGGGCTGGCGGCCGGCATGGGGCACCCCATCGCTCACCCCCTCTGAGGCAGCGGAAGGCAGCGAGTCCCCCAGGGGCAGCACTGCTGCCGCGGGTGTCCTGGCCCTGGGGAGCTCGGCTCCGACGTGGAGGGGCTGGAAATCCCCCGGCGGGTGATGCCCAGCTGCGCCGACGCGAGGTGCTGAGGATCTTGGGGGGCCGAGGAGCCGCTATGACCCCTGAGAAGGTGCTGAGAGAGGGGGTGCTGGAGAAGCGGAGCGGGGGGCTGCTGCAGCTCTGGAAGAAGAAGCGGTGCCTGCTGACAGAGAAGGGGCTGCAGCTCTTCAAGCCCAAGGGCTCGCGGCGCAAGGAGCTGAGCTTTGCCCGCATGAAGGCAGTGGAGTGTGTGGAGTGGAAGGAGCGGCACATCTACTTCACGGTGGTGATGGACGACAGCCACGAGATCGACTTCCGCTGCGCCCAGGAGGACCCGGGCTGGAACGCCGAGATCACCATGGGCCTTGTCCGCTTCAAGAACCAGCAAGCGATCCAGATCGTCCGCGCCCGGCACAGCTGCCGAGCAGGTACCAGACCCCCTGCCGCGCCGCGGGTCAGGGTGCAGGAGGAGATGAGGTCCCCGGCCACTGGGTCCCATCTCCGAGTGGCTCAGCTTCCCCATAGGAATCACAGAGGGGGTGCCATGGATGGGGATGGGTCTGCACAGTGGCGGTCCCGTGTCCCCCCTCTGCCCATCGCATCCCCCGCTGGGTTTCCCTCCCCGCATCCCTGGAAAGGGACTTTCTAACACCCTCCCTCTGTCTGGGGTGGCCCCGAGGGATATGGGGCTCTTTGCCATCTTGCACGTGGGATGGTGGTGAGGACCATGGCTGGCTCCGCTCCCCAGCTCCCCTCGAGGCTGGATCCTGCCCCACATCCCAGCACTGGCCGGGTGGGTAACAGGCACCTTCTCCCCACAGTGGTGCAGTTCGACGCAGCCTCGGTGGGCCAGCCCATGGACGCGCAGCATCCGAAGAGCAGGATGGAGATGGCCCTCAGCTCGGCGGGCGGTGGGGAGAACAGGATCCCAGCGGGCAAGTGAGGCCACTGCTGTCTGCGGCCCGGGGATGGGGACGGTGGCCCCAGGGAGGCCAGTGCGGGCGCTGGCTCCCCCCATCCTGGGGCAGAGGCACCGCGGGAGCCGAGCTGGCACAGCTGCAGTGGTCAAGCCATATCCCCTTGGCACGATGGGGCAAAGGACACAGTCAGGGCCACCACCTGGGGCTCCGGACATGGGAGGAGGTGACATCCCTGCCTGAGGGCCCACCATCCTTCAGTTGACATGGCCAGGACCTCGGTGGACTGGTGAGGACCCCCAGGCCTCTCCTGCGGGACAGGGGATGGGATGGATGAGGTTGAGCCTGAAGGAAGCAGGGTGACAGTGAGCTCTGCCCAAATGCCAGTGACACTGGGACAGATGGATACGGCCAGGGACGTGGCTCCCCCTGAGCCCCCACGTTGAGAAGGGGCTGGAGAGCTGCTGCTGCAGCAGGGACCCCTCCAGGCACCGTACCCAGACGGCGCGGTGACGCAGCCGTGCTGCTGGACGCTGTCCTGCCCTGGGCTGTCCTTGGGCTAACAGGGGACGCTGGGGAAGGCAATGGGGACCCCAACTCCCTGTACCAAAAGTGTCTCCAAACAGGACCTTCTGCTGCTTACCCTGGTGTTGGTTTGATTTGTGGGACCCCTCAGGGTATGGGAGAGCACAAATCCTGCCCAGAGCTTCACCAGTCGTTGGCATCCCCCTAAATCTGCCAGCATCCCACAGTTGGCCTGCAAAGCCCCCTGCTGCCACTCCGAGCCTCTCTGGTCACCCATCCCATCGCGCCTGTGTCCCCAGGGATTCCCACGGTGGTTTGTGGGCAGGCGACCCGGGAGCAGCTCTGCCTGCAGCAGGCAGGGATGGCAGGCAGGGGAAGGGATGGCTCTGCCCCGACAGGCAGCGCAGACGCCAGCGCCTCAAGCCACTGTGCTCCGCAAGCCGGAGCTGAGCCCCAGCCCCGCGGGCCCTGCAGATCCTCCTGGAGATTGCCCGGCTGCGTGGGAATCGGGGAGCGCGGTGCTCCGTGCCCCCGGGCTGCGGCAGCCGGCCCCAGCCTGCGCGCCGGCCACCTCCGCCAGACCCTGCCGGGGCCCACAGAATCTTGTCCCCGTGCCAGGGCAGCTCTGGGGTGGCTCTGGGGAGGGACGGCAGCATGGCCAGAGCCCGCTCACCACGCAGGGCCAGGCTTATGCTGGCTCTTTCCAAGCAGCCTGGGAATAAGCATTTTGGTGTTTTTCCAGCCAAGGCAGCCTGCTTGGCCATCCCTGGTCCTCAGAGCTTTATGGGCCAAGAAATCCCCCTGCTTGTCAGTGGAGACAAGTGGGGGGCTGAAGCTGGGGGGACGCAGATGAAGCCGGATCCAAACCCCGCACAGGCAGAGCTCCGCGTTGTCCCTGCGCTGCGGCAGGGACAGAGGGACTGAAACACGGTGGGCGCTGGGGATGGTGGGACCTGGTCCCCTGCCCCCAGGGACGTGCTCTGGGCGTGGACCAGCCCCCCAAATGGAGTCCCCGCACACATTTCGGGAGGGAATGGGGTTGTCAGCGGTCGGAGGAAGGTGCTGCCACTTACATGACATTTCCATGGCAAGGATCTCTGTCCCAGGGTTTCTTGTAAATCCCCAGCTCCCGGAGTCAGGGGATTCAGTGAGGCTCATTCAAAGTCCTGTGAGTGTCCTGAGCCCGTGCCACAGCAGGGCAGCACCCAGGGGTGGGAGCAACCAGTGCAAGGGGTTTTCCAAAGTATTCTGAATTTCGAGCCAGTTTTGGGGGGTCTGACTCCTCATTTTCAGCTTTCCTACTCTCTCACTCACTGTAAATAGATGTTTTCTGTTTTCCAAGTGCCAGCAAGGAGCTGGGGAAGAAAATGGTCAAGATGGGGGTGTGTGTCCATAGCCAGCCCTGGCTGTGGACACGTCCATCGTGCGCTGACAGATGAGGCAGCAGAAAGGCTGCAGTACCCGTCTGCTGGGGAGAAATTTAGGCAGTTAATAGAGGGAGAGGGACAGAAAGAGCAAATCACTGTGTTGGCATTTCAGATCCAGGCATGGGGAAGGTCACGGTTTTCCATCCCCACCCCAAGCTGCTCATCACCCTGCCAGAGCCCCTGCCTGTACCACGTATCCCCCCAGGTTTGGGAGTTTCTCCTGCACAGACACCCCAATCTGCCAGATCCGTCCTCAGCGGGTGGATTCCCAGCCTGACCCTGGGAGCAGGGGCCGGGGGGGAGAGCTGAGCCAGCGGGGCGCGGGTGGGAGGCAGGATGGCTTCACTCACCGCCTGTGAGGGCTGAATTTTTTCATGCAGAGGAAAAGGTCACCCAGAGACTGAAAAGCAAATAAACAGGCAAGAGACTTGGCCAGACAGCGGAGCAGGAACGGGGCCGGCAGCTGGTGCATCCTCCATCTGGTGCAGGTTGCTGGCCCGGATGGGGCTCAGCGTTGATGGGTGAAGTTGGGTAACTGGGGTGATTTTACCCGAGGGAAAATCTCCTGCAGGCAGGGGCTCGGAGAGCAACCGGGTTTGCAGGGGAAAGAAAGCGTGGGGGGAGAAGGGCCCTGGGAGCCTTGCAGGAGGCCAAGCACCGTGAAAGTATTTTTAACTGACTACTTGCACAGAGTTAGGGATGCAAGGGAACTCGCAGGGCTCTTCCAGCCAGCCTGAAAAGCAGGGAGAGGACACATGGGAAGCATTTCTAATGCCCCTGGAGATGGGGAAACTGAGGCACGGCAGGGGGTTGGGAGGCATGTAGCCTCGCAGCCCCCCCCAGCACGCCAGCTCCTGCTGTGAGGAGGGGCTGGCTCCTGGGGACCCCTGTGCCAGGGCCACAAGGCAGAGCTGGGGCTGAGCCCCAAAATGGAGCGAGGTGCCCCGGAGCTGCCTGAGTTCAAAGGCAGGAGCCTGAAGAGCCGGCTCCGCTGCTCCCAGCCCCGAGGTGCCCCCGCTCCATCGACCCTCCCCATGCCGCTCGGAGGATGCCCCGGTGCTGGGGCTCCTCCGTGCAGGATGGGGGCTGCCCTGCGCCTCCACCCCTGGGGCTGGGGGCTCTGCCAGCACCCATGGGTGCTGGGACTGGCACCCTTCGTGCAGCACCATGAGGGTGAGGTCGGGTGCAGGTGGGAGCCTCAGGGCCCTTTTTTCCACCCGATGAAATCCCAGTGCCCAGCCCTGGCTTTGGGGTCAGTTTGGGGCTGGCTGGACGCCCCAACGACTGGGGAAGGTGGTGAGGGCCACGCTGCTGAGACAGGGGTTTGCAGCACGACGGTGCCAATGCTTTTTGGCAGGTGAGACCGTGTTTTACCTCCTCCACCATCGCGTGCCCTGCGGGGAAGCTGGCAGTGCCTTGCTTCTCCTGCGAACATCGGTGTAGTTTGTGGGTGGTTTTTCCTTAGATAAAAATGAAAAGAAAAAAAAATCACAGTTGTAGCAAGCAGTATTTTTTTTTTAGCTTTGGGTCAAGTGTCTGGCTTCCTTCAGATGCTCCTAAAATTATTGCGTTGTTGACCATCCTTAATTATAATTCCTAAATCACTGGATTTGGAATCCAGAACCTGCCCCAAGCAGTGCCAGGCAGGAGAGCTGCCCCGTGTCCTGCCGTATCTGCACGCCCATGCTCTGGGGGAGCAAACAGCTGGGACATCCACACCACCGCTGTGGTGGGTTTGGCCATCTCCAGTGAAGTCCTCTTGGGTTTGCGCATAGGTAGAAACGCTGTTGTCCGTAACATAGAGCTTGGGATGCTGAGGGGGGTTCAGGCATGGATTGCAATGATTGCACGTGTGTTAATTCCCCGTCGTCAATGTCCTGATGTTGTGTCTTGGAGAGGGTGGCCCAGGGAGGTGGAGGAGGCGGTGGGCGATGAATGTGGTTGTGAGCATCACCCACCAGCGGAGCTGGGGCTGCGGGAGCTGGTGGGAGGGAAGGGGCTCATCACTGCATCTGGCACCGCACGAGGAAACAAAAATAGCAGCCAGGCATTGCTGGAGCTGCAGAGGGCAGCAACGGAGCTGAATACCCGCCAGTGCCCGTCCATCGCCCGCTGTCCCCGAGCAGGAGTCGCCGGGCTGCCCGGGCAATGGGGGTGGCTCAGCCCAGCCTTGCAGCCAAAGGGGATGCTGAGATGCGCTGAGTGTCTCAGAGGCAGATGGGAGGGCCTGGAAATACCCTGAAAAGGTCCAAAAAGTGCGTCAGGGTCCCTGCCTGGGCCTGAAATTTTGGATTATTGGGAATAGTCTTTTTTTTCCCCTGTGAAATATTTTGCCTTAGGCTGAAAACCAGGCTGGTTTTTAGGATATTTAAACGGACATCGCTGTTGAACCGTGTCAGCCCATTAACACGGACAGAACAGCTAATATCCTCCTCTTGTTTATGAGAGTCGACAAGATCAACATTGGGAAGGTTTCATGTGTCACTTAGCAAAAACACAGAAAGCCTGAAGTCTTCAGTGGGTGGCTCAGCTCCATTTTAATAACGTCTTTCCACTATCCCAAAGTAGATAATTCCTCCTTATTTAATAAAGGCTTTTCTACGTGCCAAAGGCAAGAGGCAGGGAGCGTGTGCTGTTCTAAAGAACCCCTTACCTTTGAGGGACCCCTCCTCAGCTTTGGCACCTTCTGCAAACATTTCAAGTCTCTCCAAAGCATTCAAGCTCAGAAAACTAACTTGTCCCACAATATTTCTAGAGGTGAAAATTGTCCTGATTTTGGATCCAGCCCCACAGCTGCTTCCACACAGATTCACTGTCTGCAGCCGTGCAAAGTGCAACGAGCGAGTCTCATGCCCATGGATGAAGAGGCTGAACACAGGCACCGTCCTCAGCTGCACCACGTGCAAGACGGTGTCCAGCCAGGTAGAGGTTCCCAGAGCAGGAGGCCGTGGCTGGAGAAGACAGGGCTCTCCAGCTGCAGGAGCAGCTGTGCTCGCCCTGGGAGCCCAGGACATGGAGCAGCAGATCCCAAATGGATGAGAACCCTCTGCCCCGCTGGGCGGTGGGAGACGTGGGTGTCCTGGTGGGGCTGATGCAATGGGGTGAAGATCGGCAGGGCAGAGACCTGAGCTGGGAGAGGTCTCTCAGCCCCATGGGGCATGTTTGGGGCCTGGTCTGGGGCCTCGCTGGTTCCCAGGTTGGGCTGTGATGATCATCCAAATTCAGGTCCACTTTCCATCTCCAAGGCTGTCCCCACTGCCAGCTCTGCTTCGATGCCTCAGGGCATCACCCAAGTTTGGTAAGACTCACAGATGCAGCAGGCTGAGGAAATCCCTTGCAGGGCTACAAAAAGCATTGATTTTTGAGAGCATCCCCGGGAGGCTGTCACCCTCTGCTGTCACAAATCGACGGAGCAGTCGGGACTAGCTGGATCCCTTCTGGCAGCTCATGAGGGGTAAGAGCTGCCGGATGATCTGCAGGAGAAACACCCAGGCAGGAACCGTTTCATCAGGACAAATCACATGGGCCCTCACAACTTCGTTGCAACGTGACACTGCAGTGCTGCAACCTTGCAATTTCTTTGCTTGTAGGAGGTGACCTCAGTGTCCCCATGTCTCTGAGCTGTTCCACAGAGGGAAAACCTTCTCCCACCCCACGGCAAGTCTGTGGGGTGTCCTCTGTCCCAGCCCGGTGAGAAACCTGAGGCAGCTGGTGGGCTCCTGCCATCTGCCCCGGCATTTGGGGCTGGCTCTGAGTGTGGCAGCTGGGGGGTGGGAAGGACATGTTTGGAGGGTAAGGTCCCAAAGGACAACAGAGGCTCAGCTGTTGTTTCTAAGTCTGTCCTGGATGCCCTGGGAAGCCCGTTGTCTTTGTGAATGCCATCAGGATTGACGAAACGAGGACGGTGCTTGGAAGGGGGCAAGGACAGGATGGGTGGGATGGCTCCAGGGCCTTGAGGTGGGAAAGGGATCCTTCCAGCGCTGCTGCAAGTCTGCTTCTTCAGGGAAATAAGCTTCATGTGGGGCCACCAAACTGCTCAGAGGGGTCAGATACCTTTGAATTTGGAGGCTCAACATCTTAAGGAGCCAAGGACCATTGCGGCCCCAGTGCAGCTCTCCCGAAGCCGGAGGGCAGCCGTGGTAGTCCCTGCCATGCTTGTGGGGCTGATGCCCAACGATGAAGAAGCACCAACAACCCCCAGGGACCAGGCATGTCCAGAGGGAGAGAGAAACTTCCCACATCCATCTAAACACATGCAAGGTTGTTCACTTGTAAGAGACCGAACACAGGTGACCTGTAGGACCACTGGGACGTTTAGGGACAAGCAGGCTGTCCCTGAGGACTTGGTCCTGGGTGGGTCTGGCCTCCCCACACAGCTCTCTGTGAATTTTCTGTTGGCATCCATCCCCTCGGTGGCAGCCCATGGGGAACGCTTCACTTGAATCAGTAGCTCCCAGGAACGGGGGGATACTATTTTGCTTTGAATTTGGCCTCAGCCCTGGTCTGCCCCAGGGATTTCCAGCCTGAGCCCTTCCTACCTGCCAGTAGCTCAGAGGGGTGCCCACAACCTCAGGGGGTACCTAATAAAACAACCCCTCATCTTGAGGCAGCTCATTGCGATTTGCAAGCCAGGGATGGAGACCTAAAATGTCCTCATCATGTCAGCTGGAGAGGAGGGATGGGGAGGTCCTTGGGCTCCCGGCAGTCCTTCTGCTGCCAGGCCCCCATGGCAGCTCCGGGGCTTTGAAACCAATGCTGAAGCCCCAAATTGAGGGACCCCACTACCCCATCCCTCGCCTGCCCTTTCCTCCTCCTTGCTCCAGGTCCCAGCAGAGGACGAAACCTGAGACTGGAGCAAATGGCATCCGAAGCAGCCCTGTCCCCCAGGCAGCGGGAGCTGGTCGGGTCCCTGGGGCACGGCTGCGGGGAATGCACCGCCTTTGTCACCGGCTAATTTTGGCTCCTCTGTGCTCTGAAAACAATCCCAAGGCAGCTGGGAGGAAAGATGCTGGAGGCATGGCCCTGCAGGGGCTTTTGCCTTATAAAGGTCTAACGGGCTGGTATAAAGCCTCCTCCTCGGCGGCTGGGAGCAGATCCGCTGTGCTGGCACTTGGAGCTGGGGAAGGGGAAACGTCCTTGGAGGGGCCCCCGAGGAGGGTGGGCGCAGAGGGGTTTCTCCTGTGCTTGCTGAGACTTGACTAGCACAGGTCAAACAAGGATGGGACTGTCACTGCCATTGCCACTGGCACTGTCACTGACCTCGCACCAGCCTGGGGGCTGCTGCATCGCCCCCCACCACAGCACAGCTCCCCCCTTGGTGTCCAGGCAGGGGGGAAGGAGCCAGGGAAGGCGGCCGTGCATCCCCTGCTCTGCAGGACAGGGGGTCTGTCTTTGCTCCCCACCATGGGACCTGCCCCGTGCATGCAGCTGTGTGTCCCTCCGCGACCATAATAGTCTCGGGATTAAAATACCGGGCATTGTCCCTGCTGGGCTGCACGCTGGGAATTGTTTGCTCCTAAACTTGCCCCCAAAATATCCCAGGGAACAGGTGTTGCTCACGGTCCTCTGCTGCATGAAGCCTCCCTCCGCGGAGACACTGGGCAAGGGGCTTTGCGGGGTGCAGGGGGGCGAGACAGCAGCTTTTTTGCTGCTTTTCAGGAATTTCAAGGGGAAAACATCAGGGCTTGTGAGGCGCGGAAAGTTTTTCAAGAATCCCAACCTGTGCTGGGCGAGTCTGGCTGGTCCCACTCCCCAAAGAGGGGACTGCCCCGTCTTTGGTCCCAACTGATCATCTGGCCTGATGTTGTAACCTCCCCTCTGCTGTTTCACCCCATCACCCCTTGGCAATGTGCCCTGTCCTGGCTCCGGGCAGCTTTGCAGTCCTGCTCTGGCAGCTCTGGTGGCTCCAGCGAGCCCCTGGGCCAGTGCTGCTGGGGGGACATCGCTCTGTGCTCGCAGCATTGCACGGCATGTGGGCACCGTCCTGCGTGGGGTCAGTGTCGCGTCAGCTCTCCAGGCTGCTCACACCCCCCACCTCCCTGCAGAGACTTTCTAAAAAAAAAAAAGAAAAAGAAAAGAAAAAAAAAATGAAAAAAAGAAAAGAAAACGAAAAGAAAGAAATTCTGGAGACTTTCTGCAAAGAAAACGCACTGCAGTGTTTCGGCTCATGATTTCTGCCTCCTTGCAGACGCAGGGCTTTTCCAGCATCTCTGATGCTGGTTTACATCAGAGAGGAGCAAGGCAGATGTGCTGTGAAGAATACACCCCGTCTGCACAGGCATTGCCATTGCAGCACGGTCAGCCCGACCCGGCATGTCTGCAGGCTCACACGCAACACACGTGTGCGTAAGGCATTGGGCAGCGAGGGCCGGCCGAGCTGGGGTGATTCACACGCAAACAGCACAGGAATTCACCAAATCGCCTGGGGGTCACGGGTGCAAGAAAACATGGTTGTGCTAACACACATGGGCGATGTGCATGTGTCACCCTGTGTTCGAAACCATGCCCCAGGTGTGTGCTGCACGTCACGGGGCACTGGGGCTCGCAGCAAACGTGTGCACACGAGAGGGGATTTGTGCTATTTTTACTGACCACTTGCAGGCAGGCTGAGATTTAATACTCCCCCTCCGCCACCGGCCCCCGGCAGTGCGCGGCTCTCCGGAGGCCAGGCATCACCTCCCTCCTGCACAGCCCCAAGGTAAGGTGCTGCCCCGGGCGTCCCCCCACCCGTGACCCCCCGGGCGTGCCAGAGGGGACACGGGCGTGAGCATGAGACCACCGGTCCTTGCACGTGGTGGCGTGCTGGAGCCCCCAGCAACAAATTTGCCTGAATTTCTCCCCCTGTCTGAGGTTGCTTAGACATTTTTTCTGCTCTTGGAGAGAGGATTGGTGAGACCGCAATGAGGAGAAATACCACTAAAATCTTCAGTTTGGCTTTGGAGTTGTGATTTGCTCAGTTTTCCTGAAAACTGGCAAACAGGACCGTTTCAGGGAGAATTTGTTCTTGTGTCCTAGCCTGACTGTTCACGGTCACTTGTGTGACCAGGGAGGTTGGGTTCAGGGTTGTGAGCAGCGTGTGCGGGCCATCGTGTTAGCTGGGCGTGTGTTCGTGGTGTGTGTCCGGTCCCCTGGGATGGGGGAGGATGTCAGGATTGACTGGAGGTTATTTCTTTTTAAGGATTTCCATGATTTAATGGTTTGATAAGCTTTTTAAGGTTTTCACAGCTGGGGGGACGCAAACAATGCAGAATTAGCTTGTCCAGATCCTCTTGTCCCCATCAGAGAGCAAAGCCTCTTGTGGATGCTCTAGATCCATCTGGAGCCCAAAAGTCCCTGCATGGGAATGCTGGGGACATCTTACCGGCACAGCTGAGTCCTGGATGTCCTCCAGGAAGCCAATTTAGAAATATCTGGCCCTAAAAATGTATTGACCTTGGTAGAGGTCATCAGCCTGCGGTGCGGTGTGAGTCCCACCTTCTAGGGTGCCGGGCTTTGCTCCGACGAGGAAGGAGGGAGACGCTGAGAGGCTTCGCCCAGCCATTGCTCACCTCCAGAGAGCCAAAGGCTTTTCTGCCTGCCCCAGAATAAATCAGGGGGGAGCAGCTGGGACCCGACCTGCTCAGTGCACCGACATCAGGCACGAGGAGCCGCCTTCCCTGCGTGTCCTCTGGGACATTTGTTGTGTCACCAAAAACCTCCAAAAAGGCAGCTCTGGCTGCATCTGACTGATGTGGCTTTTGGGAGAAAAAAAAATTCCTGTTCTTGGGGTTTTTCTTTGTAAATCCAGGGATCTGGCAGGCTCCGAGGTAGATGATTCCTGCTGGGATTATTGGCATTTCTCCTACAAACTCCATTCCTTTGGGCCACAGCTCTGGACAGGCAGCGGGGGGCACAGGGATGGGACAGGGACAAGCGGACGGAGCTGGGAGGTGCACTGAGATTTGCTTGGCACAGGCTCCACGCACACCTGGGGGCAGCTGTTTGAGACCAGAAGTGTTCCTTTTTCTTTCCCCCATCAGGAATCTTTAGGGTTTAAAACAGTTTCCAAATTTAGGGAGATGCAAAGAGATAGAGGCAAAAAATCCCAGCGTTGCCATTTCAGTTCTAAGGAAAAAGACTAAAGCCACCACTGGAAAATGCTGTTTCTTTCTGAAGCGTGGTATCAGTTTGTTACTCCTGGTTGGAAAGAGAAAAAAAATAAATTGATTGGCATTTTCCCACACATTTTTCTGTTACTCCAATTTGCACGGTGCCCCAGCTTCTTGGCAAGAGAGGGAGGTGTTAGCGCAGCGCTGGGGAAGCTAGCGAGGCAGTGCATTGTGAAGCAGCTGCCGGGGCATAGGATTACCAAGCAAATGTAAAATATGAAACTGTGAGTATTTCACTGAGGACACGGATGCTAAAGGAATCTGCTCAGCTGCTTGGCCACGACTTGTTGCCCCTTGCTCTGGCACTCCTGAGATGGATTTTGGCTCCCCTGCCCCAGCAGTTGCCCACGGGGAGCTGTGGGATGGGACTCCCCGGGCCAACGTGGTGTGGGGGACCTCAAGGCACCCCGTTTCTTCTGCACTCTCCAGCCATGCTCGCCTCCAGCCCCTCGCCCCTTGTTGGCGTGGGCGACGCAGCCGGCGGGGGAGCGGCTCTGTGCTTGGGGAGACCCCCGAGGAGCAGGAGGCTGAGTCCTGGAGGCAGGTTGGCTGGAGGCCGGAGGCAGGCTGGAGCTTGTCCAAAATAAGATTTCCTCGGAGCCAGGCGGTTCATCTTGGTGTTTCACAGCAGGATGGTGAAGCTGCAGAGTCGCTTCCCTCCGCCGACAGCACGGGGCAGCACCGGACCTCAGGAGCATCCCACCGCTGCTGCCGCTTGCTGGGTTCGGGTGGATTTGGGATTTGCCCCTTTGTTTCAGCTTCTTTCCCTTTTTTTTTTTTTTTTTCAGGTGAACAGCACGCCGACGCGATGCCAGAGCCGTAAGTAGGATGAGTTTTTCTTGCATTTTGCCAAATCCTTGCCTGGCTGCTGGACTGCTCATGTCGGCTGAGCTTGTCCGTTTTTGGGGGCATTCAGCTGGGAGATCAGCCCATGCTCGAGACCTCTGTGCCATTCCCCTTGCAAAAACTGTCTTTAAATAAAAATTGTTAGCCATTTCAATATCCCAGTTCCAACCTTGGAGCTTTCCTAGATCCTGAAATAGAGATCCGAGGTGGGCAGCACCACTTGCTTTGCCATGAGGTTCTTCGTAGCACATCGTACAAATATAACATATTCCCCGGCGTGAACAGGAGGGAGAAACCTCCCTGCAAGGCTTTCATCAAGCAGCGACATGGAGATGCCTCAGCCCTGCAAACCTGAACAGGATCCAAGCATCCTGCGTGCCAGCCCCCGGCTGCGCGGGGAGTGCGTGAATGAGGGTGTTGTGGCCCGAGCTGCAGGGACCGACCTGGGGCTGGCACGATGGGCACTGTGACAGCTCGCGTGCCGCGTTTGAGTGGCGTTTTGGCTTTCTGAGCAGCGGCTCTGAGCACCTACTGCATTTCCAGAGCGCGCCAACATCTCAGACCTGGCTCACTTGTAGGTGGCAACTATTACATAGAGAAATAAGGAAACCAATTGTAATCACATGAGATGCTTTTCTTGACTGTCACCTCTTTTTTGCTCTTACTGACCCTGTTCTCTTCTCTTGTTCCTTATTGCTCCTTCTTGAATGCACACCTGCCTGCAGGGAGGTAAGTGCCGTTCCTTTCAGGACCCATCACGATGCTACTCTGCATTTGCTGTGAGTTTGTTTTCAAAGGTTTTTTTATTTTTTCCTCCCCTTTCCCCTAGAGAAAATCCAAGATCACAGCCTCACGCAAACTCTTGTTGAAGGTGAGTCCTGAGGGTTGGAAACTCCCTGGGGTTTATCTCGCTGGGGAAAAGGAGCTGTGGTTGAAGTGCGTGGTCGGTAGGACAGCAATGAGGAACAGCAGAAGTATGGGCCTTGGGGAGCAGCTCCCGTTCCCACCTCTTGTCTTCTCAAAAATCCTCACTCATGTGGGTTTTGTGGTCCATACACCAAACAAACCTCCCCTCACCTCCACTTTACTAAGGTGGGGAGAGACTCTGACGCCTTCTGCTCTAAAGCCACAAACCTCGTGTTTGTGCACCAGCAGCTCTGCAGCACAAGCTTGGCAGCTCCCCGCGTTGTGGCCTTGGGAAAATCATTTACTGCCACAGCAGAGCAAACTGCTGCAAAGAAAGTGCCGATGTCAGCATCCATCGGGACCACCGCCACCGCAGCCCCGCGGTATCTCTGGCCCTGCTGCTCCCCCTGCCTTCAGGGTCACCACACAAAAGGTGCAGGGATTTTTTTGATGTGTGTTGCAGCAGCACAGTGATTTTGGGAGGACAGCTACAGCAGGGAGGAGGTTTGGGAGGCAGACAGGACTGTCCCATCCTACAGATGTTGCGCAAGGAGGCTCAGGGGGAACAGAAGAGCCTGCCTGTTCACACTTCTGCCATTTACTTGTGCTCGTAGAGTTTGATGCTGGCAAAAGCGAAGGAGGAGTGGGAACAGGAGATCGTGGACAAGCAGTCAGAGAAGGAAAGATACCTGGCTGAGCGGATCACACCACTGCACACCAGTGGGCTTTCCTTGAGCCAGCTCCAGGTATTTCTCAGGTCTGAGGGTGGAGCGAGCTCCTTGGGAGCATGGGAAGCACCGCTAACTGCTCTCCTGTTGTGCTTGGCCCCCAGGACCTGTGCAGGGAGCTGCATGAGAAGGTTGAAATTGTGGATGAAGAGAGATATGACATTGAAGCAAAATGCAACCATAATACTCGGGAGGTAGGAAGCAGGATGGGCCGTTTGCTTCAACGTTAACTCCCTCCCAGATGGTAGCTTGGGTCTCGATGGGGGTCTGTCATGGACTGGGCTGAGCTTGGATGTGGGACATGCACCAGGCTTATCTAAGGGTTGGTATTTGCTCTGCTAAGCATCATTCAGCACAAGGTTCATCCCTGCCTCAGGGAGCTCAAGCTGTCCACTGAGTCCACAGGCAACCTCCTCGCTCTTCTGGTCACCTCTTGTGGGTCTGAGAGATCCTTCTCGTGGTATGGCTGCCATCCAAGCAGGCTGGGGCAAGGCAATGACAACAGCTCTATGCTCAGGTGGACAGTCCCTTGGTGAAGGTGATCCTCATGGCTGCAGGAGATGTGCAGACCCCTCTGGGGCTCAGTGTTGACAAAGACTCCTGCTTCCCACAGGAGCTTTTTGTGCAAGGCAGCCATGCGATGACCTCCCACTCCTCCTCCTTTCCTCAACCTGCAGATTAAAGATCTGAAAATCAAAGTGCTTGATCTCCGAGGGAAGTTCAAGCGACCCCCGCTGCGGCGAGTCCGTGTCTCTGCTGATGCCATGCTGAGGGCTCTGCTGGGCTCCAAGCACAAGGTTTCCATGGATCTGAGAGCCAACCTGAAGTCTGTCAAGAAGGAGGACACGGAGAAGGTGGGTGACTCTTCTAGAGGCCAGAGACGGAGTAATCTCCTAGGGTTGTCCTGCCCTTCTCCAAGGTCCCCTGTGAAGCCTGCGTGGGTTGTGCTCATCCCTTGTAAGCCTCAGAAATAGCACGGGGCAGTCCTTGTGGGCACTGCCCATTGCGGGGTGTTGTAGGACCACATGGGAGCAGTTTGACAGGGCCAGGTAACTGGTGGATGAAAATAAGTGAGATTTAGGGCTACATCCATGATCCCCTTCCCTCCCAGAGCATGTGGGGGTCTTTCAGCTGGGGCCCCCTCAGCATTGGTCTTCTAGGGAACCAGGAGAGCTCCTATTCGGTGCAATCACGCCCAGAAAACACCCAGGAAACTCCCAGACCCAGATTAGATAAGACAGAGCAAGCCCAGCAAGCATGCTTGGCCCAAGATCAATGGCCCGGTTCACACTGGCTTTGCAGAGATGCAAGAGGGGGAAGTCTTTCTCAATACAGAGACAGAGAGGGATGCCCAAACCTGCCTGGGGTGTGCAGGCACCCTGACTGCAAGAGCTGTGCTGCTTTCCTAGTGCCTCTCCCCAAAGGGGTTTTACCCCTTGGTCCCAGCTCAGCAGGTTGCATAAGAATCTCAATTTTCAATCATTTTTCCGTTTTTTTCCCCTTGTTGCTAGTAGGGCACGTTTTTCAGTCCTTTGCATAAAAACTGTGTTTACAGTCCTCAACACCAGGTGGTGAATAGCTCTGAGTTTATTTTAGATGTCGTGAGATGATTTTGGGGCATGGCTAGTAATCTATGAATGCTTGTGGGTTGGCAGAGCAGACACCTGGGCATGCTCCCAGAGCTGCCGTCATCTCCCCTTTCTGCTCTGGAAGCGGCTGCCAGGCTCTCACTGTCACACCAGCAATCCCAGTCCCCTCCAAAAGCTCGGAGAAGGTGGAGATGGGTTTTATGTGGGCTGGGAGGTCTATGCAGAAAGTGTTTTTGCTTGCATTTGCCCCGCTGTGCCGGTGTAAATCCTGAGTAAGTCCCATGTGCTGGTTTCTTCCTCCTAAAGAAATTTTCTGGGATTTTTGTGCCTTCTAGTGCATTAACACAACTTAGCCAGGCTTTGGGGGGGTATCCACATGAATCCAGACTTCCCTTTGGAGATCAGACTGCTGTTTGCCATCTCCCCGGTCAGATCCATGTGCGGGGACACACGGCAGAGCTGGCTCCAAGGGAGGGGGTGTTTGCAACAGGGCAGCTGCCTTCCCTGTGCTGCTTAGGCGCTGGGGCCGAGGGCTCTGTGCCACGGGGTGGGACAGCGTGGGGCTGCTGGTCGCCCCATCACACGGCCATTGCAGCCCCCGCCCCCATCCCTCCCGGCAGGAGCGCCCTGTGGAAGTGGGCGACTGGCGCAAGAACGTGGAGGCCATGTCGGGGATGGAGGGGCGAAAGAAGATGTTCGATGCTGCCAAGTCCCCCACGGGCCAGTGAGAGGTAGGGGACCGGTCCTCCTTCCCCTGCGATGCCCCATGCTCCCTGCAGCATCCCTGATCTGTGCTTGTGGCTGGGCAAATGCAGAAACCGCCCCCACTCATTGCAGAAAAAGGCATCACATGCCCCATCTCCCGCTCCACACTTGGGACGGGTGCCTGTCCTGCATGTCCCCACCATGGAGGCCCTGCCAACAGCTGTCCTCCTCTCCCAGCTTGTCCTACCTTGCTCTCCAGGATCTGCTGCCCATGCCACACTCAGCCTGCACAGCATGGGCATCGCCGGCACTGACTTCAGGCTACTGAAAGCAGCCCAAAAAACCCTCTTCTACCCCACTGCTCTGCTCTTTTTCTTTCCCACAGGAGCATTGGGAAGAAGAGCCTCCCCACCCCTGCTGCCTGCCTCCCTTTCCCTTGCTGCCCCTCTGTGCTCTTTACGCCCTTACCCTGAGTTCACCACTGAGCTGAAGCACGTGGACGACTATGTGGGAAGGAGGTCTGAGCTTCTTTCTTTCAGCACTGCCATCAGCCCTGCTCCCGCACAGCCCCGGCACAGTGGCTCCCCGGTATCACCTGCACGGGCCATGCTGTCTCCAAGGGGCCACTGGCCATCGCTCCCCTCCCACCACTGCAGAGAGGCCTCGGAGACGGCTGATGGTCCTCCCACTCCCCATCCTCCAGCGGGTGCAGCCTGAGATGTACCCACGCGGCTGCACGTGTATTAAAGGATGGTCTCCCGGGCAGAGCGTTGCATGGGCTCATCACTGTGGGAGCATTGGCCAGGGGCAGCTGCTGGTCCACAGCCCCGTGGGGAAGATACCCTGGTCCTTTCCTGTCACCCTGCAATGTCCCCGTGCTGGTGCTCAGGCCAGCAGCACACCCTGGGATCAGTCTTGCTTTGGGATCATCTCTTCCAGCCCCCTCCGGCTGCTCCCTGGTGTTCCTGGTGCCCCACCAGCTCTGCTGAGATCCCTGGCACCATGCACGGGCCACCCCTCTCCCCTCCCATGTACCGCAGCCCTCGCCAGGCTCCAATGATGCACCAGCCTCCCAAGCAGCAAGGCTTGGGTCTCGGTGCGGAGATGGCTCTCTACCAGTTCCCCCCACCCTTCCTTCTCCTCTGGCTTTGGAAAAGCCTTCAGAGCTTGCTCACCCAGGCACCAACTCTCCCACCAGCTGCCCCATCACAGGCACTGGAGCTGTGGGACTTGGGGCAGCCCCATTTCAAGGCTTAATTCGAGCAATGTTTCAGAAAAGCATGAGATGAATCCATCTTTCAGGCCAAACAGCCCATGCTTCCTCACTAGTCCTATCCTTTTCTATATCACAGCCCCACACTGCAGCTGGTTGAGTGCAAGCAGCTGGGAATGTGCCAGCTCATCCCCAGGGCAGGGCTGGAGGGGAGAATTGGTGAGAATTCGCATGAAATTGGGTCTTCTGCCTGGTTGCATTGCAGGAGATGCTGAGGCTCAGCCCCCACAGAGTGCTCTTGGTGGTTGTAGCAGTGCCTTGTCCATGTCCCCAAGGTATCCAGAGGAATCACAGCACCCATGGTTCCAAACCTGTGCCACGCCATGGGTGTTTTGCAGCACACCCTTGTTCCTGTGTAGTGAGCTTGTAAAGTACAGAAAATGCTATAACCTCAGAGCAAAGTGCAGGTCCCCAGACAGGCACCAGGGCTAGAAGGAAGCAGCATCAAAAAGTGCGTGGTCTCCAACAGAGCTCAATCTTCCCAGAAAACCATTCTGTTTCCCTAGGGACAGAAAAAGGTGGCCCCACGCACTGAGCTCTTGCAGGAGTTTCTGCAGCAGACTCGGGTAGCTCAGTGGGCGGCAGTGCAAGCGAGGGAGAGCCATCGTAGTGAGGTGGGGTTGGGTTTGGGCTCCAAACCGGCAGGACAGCTGGATCGCTCTGGGCATTGCATCCCCTCCTTTGGCCAACTCAGGGGTACTGAGCTGAACTGCTCACTTTTGTCCCTGGGCAAAGAGGGTTAGGGCAGATGGTGACTTATTTCTAGCATGGTCATTAGCACTCAGGCTGCCACAACACCCAGCAGCTCCTTCACAGACAATTTAAGACTCAATAGGAAACCTCTTCCCAAAATTAGGGTTAGGTCAGAGGTGGCTGTCAGCTGGAAAGTACACATTCGCTCCCTTAGCAAGCACAGATGCTCAGTCTTTGTCTTTCCACCCGACCCTCCATCCCCATCAGCATCCCGCTAATTGGGGCTAAGACCACTCCCTGCATGACTGGAGCAGTTGCACAGCACACAGAGCCTTTTCCACCCATTTTTTTCCTTTCCAAGCTTAATTAGGCAGCCTAGCACGGCACCAGGACTCACTGACCGCTTGTCCTCATCCTGCACACCTCGGGGCGGGCTCCCGGTGTGCACAGCCCTGGGAAGGGGCTCTGCTCAAGGAGGTGATCAGAGATCATGCGTGGCGAGATCCCAGGATGCTGCCACAGCCCAACCTGCCGCACCACTGGAGGCAAAAGGTTTTGGCTACGATCTTGCCCCTCCGAGCTCGCTGCCTGAGCAGGACCCATGCCGAGGCAGCGTCCTGGGATCTCGCCGCGCACGCTATCCCCAGAGGGAACTCACACACTCGGCAGCGATCCTGGCAGAGGAAGAAAGGTGTGTAGGGAGAGGTAATAACTGTTACCTGACCAACTGGTATAGCTGGAAAATGCAAGAGAGGTTTCATGGAAACAAAGCCTTCTTCAGACCTGGAACAGAAGAAGAAAATGGTAAGCCAAGTCTGGGTCGAGAACAGTTGCTCTGGGCTTAGTGCAATTATGCTAATTTTGTAATTAAAAAAGAAAAAAAAAGAGGTGGCGTTTGTGGGGTGGGGAGGGATGGTAGTGAGATGAAAGGCAATATGGGTGATGGGTGCTGTGGGACCAGGCTCTGGTTGATGCTCGACAGCCAGCCTGTGCCCGTGCCCAGCATATCATCATCAGATCCTGTGCACCAAGACACCCAAAACTGCTGCAGAGCAAAACCTCGGGGCTCACCAGCACATCTCTGCAGCCAGCCGGGGTGTACCAGCAAGGTCCCAGAGCCCACATGCGCTCATTGTAGGCCATAGATGACTTTGCATGGCTGCCTTGTGTTTTAGACTGAGGGGGGGAAAGAAAATCCCAACCCTAAAACTCTTCACTCTGCAAGTTCCCCTACTTTTTCAAAGTGCGATGCTCCGCAGTCACCATGTCCTGCTTTCATCCTTCTCTGGTGGAAAACCACATGAATCGGTCATGGGAAAACAAAGTTTAATGGATTTCAGTTTTATTAGAAACATGGAAAAAACCCATCGCTTTACAGGGATTGAATCTTGAGGGGAAAATGCAGCTGTCTGCTCTGAGCACAAGGCTCTCCTCGTTGGATCGGGGGATTGGGAGCCAAATCTTCTCCTCCGCCTTTGCTCTGGAGCTGCTTCTGTGGCTCTGGGCCAGCTGGGAGCTCAGATCTCCCCTTGGTGAAAGGGGCAGGTTGGGCCTTTCATCCCAGGATGCGCCTGGCTTCCTTTGCACCAGGCCAGCTCTGCAGTCCCACTGTTGCTTCCCTCCTAGGTGACAATAATCTCAATTTCTTATTGTATTTATTTCCAGAAGAGCTGCATGAGTCAGTCCTGTCTCCTTGAACCGAGCAGAGCCCTGTCCCTACTGTCCTCCAGGTTGCTCCATCGAGGCCAAGAGCCCCCAAAGCAAAGCAAAGCAAAGCAAAGCAAAGCAAAGCAAAGCAAAGCAAAGCAAAGCGTTGGAAGCTTGAAATTGCAGAAATTGCAAATTAAATTGGACAGTAGAAAAAAAATATTAATCAACCCAATGATTTTCTACTGGAAAGCTTTTGCTGGCAAAACTGCAATGAGGGAGATGCAAAGGGCTTAGCCTGCTGTGGCCTTTCAAAAATATCCCTCCTAGCTGGCTGTAAAATGGTCCCTTCCTTTCCTAGGATGCTCTGCAACCTCCTTGCTAATTGGTCATGCCTGGAGACATCTGAACTGTGCCCAAATATTGCCGTAGCATATTTGCAGCTCAGTGGGTGGCTGGACCTGCAAAGGGAGAAAGGGGAGGAGGATTAGTGGCGATGGGCAACCCCAGGGTGGGAAGGGTAAGGGTTTATCCCACGGCCTCTGAAGACGCCTGCAGCACCCTGCCCTGTGCAGGGGTTAGAGCCAGGCTGCAGTCCCTGGTGGTAAAGGTTAAACATCACCCCCCCGCGGACCCCCGTGGCCTCTGCAGTGCTGCAGGTGCAGGATGAAACCCTGCGGCTGCAGCTGCGCAGGAGGTGGCCCAGGGGCAACTGCGCCACATTGGCAGGGTTATAGCATAACCACCCATCACCCCGGGAGTCATCGCTGTGGGTCCTGTGTCCCCCCTGCAGTATAAAATGGGAAGAAATGGGTTTCTTCACCCCCATTTTCCCCTCCTGCAGCCCTCCAGGCTCATGTCCTGCAACCCCAGGGAGGAACAGGGCTGGGTTAGGGTACGGCACTTGGTGTGAGCGGGGTACGTCCATCCTGTCCATCTTCGTTCACTGTGGCCTGAGCCCTCTCACTGCTCACATCAGAGGAGATTTCTTATTAATTGCAACTAATTTCATGTCCTACGAGGGATGCAGTCTGCCATACAGCTGCTGGCAATGAGTCACACTTATTCTATCCATGACCTGAAAAGTTTCCATTGACACCACTTTTGGGGCATGTCCATGTTCTTCATCGTTAGACCTGGGGCATCACAGGAGGTGGCATCTAATGAGCAGGCCAATCTGCAGAGGAGAATGGGAACCTGAAGGACATTATAGCATCCGTGGGGCACCATGGTGGCATTTCTGAACCAAGATTTGTCTAAACTATTCCTTTTTTTTAAAGAAGTTAAATTATAAATGATAAAAGCCCTCTGCTAGCTAGCTGCAAGGCAGTTTGGACAATGGTTAGTCCTTTCCTATAGAAAACAGAAAACTCTGTGGTCAGGTTTTGTTCAGTTTCTGAGCAAACGCACACCAATCTCAGACACTTTCTGGCTTTCTTCGCACAGCAGAGGTACCTCTGTACTATCAGCTTCTAGTACACTGCACGCATCTTTCCAAAAGCTGAAGGGATTGTAGCTGGGGAAGGACAGCCCTGGAGCGCCCCAGTGCCTGCAGAGCATGAGCGCAGGGATGCAGGGAGACCTCTGTGTGCAGGGGGGAGCGGAGCTTTTTAAAGCATTTGCTGGTGGCACCTTTGTGAGCTGTTGCACTGCTGCAGCGATGGGATGGCAGCTGAGCAAGGGTGAAAAATCCCTTTTCCTGGCCATCGAGCCCCATGCCCCAGCCCAGTGGGGAAGCCTGGGCAGATGATGCTGCTGACTCTGCTCCACCACCCGCAGCACGGCAGGGATGAGCCTGTGGAGCCAAGGGAGGAGCTGAGCCATGGCCGATGCTGGGGGACCGGCATGGACAAAAAGGGTGGAGGTGGAGGGTTCACCGCTGGGCCCTGGGGTGAGGGTGAGGAATGCCCTAATTACAGCACAGTTGTGGAAACTGGAAGCTCTCCACTGTCCTGTGGCCAAAGAAACAGGCTCTGCATCGGGATGAGACACAGGACACTGTTCCCAAGGGAAAAAAAAACCTCTGCTGATACTGGTCTAGCTCCTTAGTGGGTATAAATGGGTGTCTTCTGCTGATCTGCATCAGATGAAGATCTGGCCTCCCTGAGCGGCTCAGGCGGATGCAGGTCTGCCGGCAGAGCCCTCCTGCGAAGCAGCTGGAAAGCCACCCCTGGGCAAAGCGGGTACCCAGAGAGAAGGGCGGTTTTACACCAGAGCCTTGCCTGCACGCAGCAGAGTCCCTTGTCACAGCTCCCTTGGCCAAGAGCACGTAGCTTTCCTCTCCTGGTTGTAGATCTGGGACAGCAGATACGGCAGCCTGGTGCATGGAGTGGATCTGGATGAAAGTCAGACTCGTTCCCCTGAGTATCCCCTCCCCGCACGGACTCATGCCCGTGCCTAATTTCATCACCTTCAGCTTTGTGGACCTCCAGTTTGGTCTGGGCTTCAGTGATGAGCTCAGGGTGGCCAAAATAGCTTTTGTAAAGCGAAGTCTGGTCTCACAAAGCGACTGGTGTTTGCTGAAGGCATCAATGAGCTTGTAGACAAGGGCAACCTGGTAGATAAGAGTTTTCCTGGATTTCCAGAAGTGAAGACCTTTACGTCAGTCATGGCTAAGAGGGAAAGTCCAAACAGAGGTAAATTATCAATTAGCAGATAGGAAACTATGGTGAGATAACAAACTCTCCTGATAATTCTAGCATATTTGGCATAGCAGAGATGAAGACTGATGATGCACACGTTCAGAAGGATCATGCAGGACTTGGGGTATGGAGATAAAATGGCAGGAAATGTAAAGTATAAAGTGACACACAGAGGGAAAAATCCAGCATGACTTCATATATAAGATGACGGGCTCTGGGCTGGCCGTTACCTGCTTGGGAGTGGTAGCTTGGGATTATGGTGAACATGAAAAAACATGAGGAACATCAGGGAAAACATGAGCTAAATGCTCCGTGGCAGCAAAAATCTCAAACCATGACAGAACAATGCTTTGTGCTGCCAAACAGCTCAGCAGGACCTCATCCGAATTAAAGGAGAGGAGGGAGCTTTCCCAGCAGTGGGGAATAGACCTGGGGAACTCCTTGCTGAAGGGTGGATTTTATACTAACAGTTTTCCTAGGTTTGAGGGAAATTGGGCAAATCCATGGAGGAGAAACCCACTGAGGGGTCTTAAATAAAAAAGAAACCACGTTCAGCTCAAACAGTCTCTGAGCTGAAAATAAAGACTGGGGGAGTGTGAGGGGCGAGTGTCATTGAGGCTTGCCCTCTGCTTAAATGCCTGTCTAGAATTTCTTCATCTTAATAATAAGAGGAATCACAAACTGTGAGGTTTTATATTCCTTTGCCGTGTACATCCTAGCTGGGGGTGTTCTTTCACTATGTTCAGTCTAATCCTTTTTAAGATCCTGTTAAGTCCTATGCTTCAGTGATATCCTTTGGCAATGAGTTTTGCAAGTAAAGTACTCACTGTGCATTAATCAGAAAGGTTTATTGCTTTAGAGTATCTTGCTGATGCTGAACTGCTATATATAGTTCATCAGCAATTAGCAGGACGCTTGCAAGGTTATTTAAGTAATTTTTTTTTTCCTTATGCCACAACTCAATTTTCTGTGTGTATGAAAACACTTGAAAGACAACTGGTTACTGCAAGAAGAAAGAAAAACAGAGAACAAGCCCTGCTTGGAGTGGATGGCTCATTTGACAGGGCTATCTTTTAGAAATGGGATTTTAATCAGGAACCTTTGATTAAAATAGTTCCTTTGGTTGCTCAGGTCCTGGGCACACCCCTGTGGTCTGCAGGCATGCGTGGCAAGCCCAGCCTTATAACCAGTCCCTTGGGCTGGCGGAGAGATGGATCTCACCAGGGTCAGAGACCAAATTTGTACTCAAGGGGTCCTGGATGAATTTTTCTGCAGGCATCCACTGTGATAGCTGCCCAGCTGCCCCAGCAGTAGGAGCACTGGGGTCCTGGCCACACTGGGGCTGGCCCTAGGTAAAAACCAGGCTTGGCCCCAGCTCTGCTGTTTCTGGGTGTCCCCGTCACCCCGATAAGACCGTCCCCCCTTGCCTTCGCACCTGCCCTTTGAAGGAGAGTGTCGCCCTGTGTGAGCATGGGGGGGTGGGCTCTCGGGACCAGCCGGGGGGGACAATAGGTTTGATGGACCAGGTCCGGGCATGGGATGAGCCTGGGCACACAGCTCCCCTCTGGCCCAGGGCTTCAGCACTGAAAAACTGGACACCCCCATGCTTCAGCCACTTCCTCTGAGACTTCGTGAGTCCTCGCTACTGCAGCAAAGCTCATAACGATGGGGAGGCCGTGATGGCTCAATCCAAGATGTCCAGAAGAGGCTGAAAGGAGCAGGGCACCCTCCCATGCTCTTTGGAAAGGGCTGGACTGCACCCAGATGGAGGTGTTTTAATGACTGTTTTGGATCCCTGGGAGCCAGCCTCCTCCCACTCAGCCCAAGGTAATTCACCTCCTCCACCAGTGCTGGAGGAGTTGTTGACTGGTGGAGAGCAGCTGGTAAAACAGGTTCTCTGCAGGGAGTTGTCTCTGAAACCCTGGGAGACCTGGATGGATCGAGCCCCAAGCGTGGGTCTCTGCTCGAACCCTGGCACAGCAGGCAGCAAGGAGTGATTTGCTTTTGCGTGGCACTGCTGGGCAGGGCGTCTTTTGCACGGCGCCGCTAGTAGACAAATTACAGCCTTGCCTCTGTCAAGGTAGATAAGAAACCATGTGATGCAGCGTGGTGGTAAACGGGTTGCAGGCAGGGTAAAGGTGCACAGGGAAATAACCTTGCAGGGAGTTCCTCCCTCCTCGGGGACCAGAGTCTCCGGGCAGTGCAGATCTCCGTGGGTCCGTCAGCACCTTGGCCTTGATGCCTGCACAAGTTTTGGGGGCTCTCTGAAACTCACGGAAAGCAGGAATGTCTTTTAGCAGAAGGAACTGGTCTGATCTCTCCAGGTAGGTGCTGTGGTTTAATGCTTAACCCTTTCCACCGGTGGGAAGGAGGGGGTGAGCCTCGGCCAAGGGGTGTTGGGGAGGATGGGAAGAGGGGACAGCTGCCGTGGGGAGTGTCGCTTGCAGAGGTGGTGCCAGCCCCAGCAAGTGCTTGGCAACTGCTGGAGTTTCTCATGGGTGGGCAAGATCCGAGGCAGGTTTCTTTCTGCTGCCTGAGGAAGCTGAGTGCTGCATAGGAAAATGGCTCTGGAAATGCATCCTTGCCCTGTGTTGGATATATTTTTGGTCTGGTTTGTCTTTCTTTGGCTTAGGGTCTGGCTGGTTGGGCTGCGCCTCCAGACTTGCTCCAGAGCTGGCTGTGGGGTTTTTTCACTCGCCCCATATCCGTACAACCCCTGGGTGTGCGTCCTGGCTCCGCCATGCAGCGGTTGCAGGCTCAGCCCATCCGGAGCTGAGCAAGCCCTGATTCATCAGCAGCTGCTGAATGCTCCCCACAGCCCCACGGCACTGGCTGCTCCGCTCGGTCTTTCCTAAAAGGTGTCCGATGGGAGCCGGGGCAGGTGAGGCTCCTGGGCATCACGGGGTGAGTCAGGGGCTCACACAAAGCCTGGGTGATGCGGGGATCGCTCCTGACCTCCTGCAGACCTCGGGGCAAGCACCGCTGACCTTGGCTATGCAGATGGGGTGACGGTGACTCAAATGCAGCCGTGCTCTCCCACAAAATGGAGCAGAAATCCTAGTTTGAGTGGATGTGATGGCTCCGAGACTTAACTGAAAATCCCAGTACTCTGGGTAAGACACCCACCATGGCCAGCCCAGAAATGGGAATGAAGAGAGACCCTGTTGCTCGGAGGCTGGCAGCTCACACCCTGCCTCCATGACGGCTGGGATGGATCCAGAGGGCATCCCAGCCCCATCCATATCCACCTCCTCTGCCCCATGGAGCTGCCCGAATGCAAGCCCGGTGGGGTCCTGCATCCAGGTTGTTTCACAACCCAGGAAGGCAGTTTCTCCTCTCTTGTTAGATGAGACAGCATTCACTGAAACAGCATAAATGTCAGATATCTCAGCACTAATGATTAACAGGGCAGGAGACGACAAGGCAGGGGAGACTTGCCGATCTTTTTTTATTAATCTCTTTGAGGTTAAAAAAGGTAAGATGGTGAAAAACAAATCCCTCTTTGAAAAGAGGAGGGGAAGATTGGCAAAGCAAATCCATAGCCAAATGGGTGGATTACTTAATTACAAATAACGAGAAACTGCATGTTGATAATGCTAGGTTACGCACTGCCTCTGCAGGAGCGGAGCACATTCAAGGCAGGAAAATCTCATTTTCATTTTGAAGGAGCCTGTGCATGCAAAACCAAAGAAGTAACTGGCCCTAACGTGGCTTTAAACTAGCGTTAGCACTCCATGCTGTCACTGCTTGAGGCACCTGCGTGCATACATCCCCACGTGCTAACTTTGCCGGGTGGGAATGCATGTGTGCAGTGATTGCTGCAGCACGTCTCACCAGGAGATCACGCCGTGCTGTGCAAATAAAGCCGTGCTGCCTTCCCAGTGCAGCTAAGCTGTGTACATATATTGACATGGTCAGGCCCACGGAGGCGAGTACAGCCGCAAGGAGCTGAATGGGGAGGTGTCCCCCGGTGGGGTGAGAACCGGCTGGGGATGCTCACGGCTCCCCGGGGCAGGTCCCAGCCTTCTCCATCCCTGTCTCTCCCAATACCAAGCATGGCATCAGGGACCACCCTGGAGCCCCCCAGCAGTGGGTCCGATTGCTGCTGAGGTGTGAAGGCTGCTGGGGGGAGCAGGGGGCGATGGGGATGGAGGCAGCAGGAGGAAAGGGCAGCACACGTTGCCCTGTCCCCAACCAGGTGCTGAGCTCTCAGCCAGGACCTGTCCCCCTTTTGCTCTCCGTTCTGCTCTGCTGACCCTCTCGTGCTCCCCCGCCTCCCTCCACCAGGAAGAACAGAAGCTGCGAATATTTGCGGGGGGTAATGTGGTTTAATTTATGACCCAGCTTTCATTACACAGTAACTCGTAAACCACGCTGCGAGTCACCGTGTCCGCAATGATGTTAGCGATACCGCAGGCCCTGACCTGCTCTGACTTTCACATTCTTAAAAGTCAAATTCAAAGTAAACCCTGAGTCTGGATGAAACTGGAGTGCCAGCTCCAGAGCTGGGACACTGAGAGGGGACGGACCCTGTGCAGGGAGGGCTCTGCCCCGTCGGGCTGTTGGGGGTGCGGGGAGCTCCACCGGGACCCCTGCGCGCGTTTGCAGCTGATTGAGGACTAGTGCTGTAGGCAGATGAACACTGTTGTGAGAAGCTCAACCCAGCCAGTAAAAGGCGTAGAGGCCGGGCAGGTTTTGCACAGAGAAGAAAGGAAAGCTGGTGTTGTCCCAATGAGTTTTTATTCAGGTTGGCATTTTATCCAAAAAAATATTTACTTGGCTTGTGCAATATAAAGTCTTTGAAGATGACTCTTTAAAGATGATTACAAACCTTGTCTTTCTGGTACAATCTGTGATTACAAACAATTCCCAGGCCCAGCCACATGCAGGGAGTAAGAGGAGCTCCTCCTGTCCCTGTTTCCAGGCAGAGCTTGTCAGCAGTACCTTCGGCCTCTGAGGCTTTTTGCTCAATAAAAATTAAAATGCCATTGCCACAACTCGTGCTGGGGCTAAAATCTTCTGCCACTAGCGGTTACCCTTCCAGTTTATGTGGTTGAGATCTATGTGGTGACTCTAGGGTCCCGGTCTTGCTGACTTACGGGTTAAATATCCTTGCCCGGGAAGGTTTGCTTAATATAGGGATTCCTTTTAAATGAGTGCTCCCTCCAACAGAAGAAATTGGGAGTTGTAAAGCCAAGTGTTTGTGTTGGGAAATGCCTGCATCAGCTGGGTGGAGCGAGGGTGCTTTGCAACACCTGGCTCCCGTTGGTGTCCTCTCCACCAGACCCATGCACCAGCTGGGGAAGGCAACCTCTGCCAGCCCCTCATCCCTTGCCCAAGGGCATTTTGGTCTCCTTTCTTGTCTGGCACCAGGGCTGCAAGCTCCCTGTGCAGGGCACAGCCTCATTATGATGTTATGTTTCATCCCAAACAGCCTGGCCAGGCAGAGGACCCTTGAAGATGAAGAAGAGCAGCAAAGAGAGCGCCGGCGAAGGCACCGGAGCCTGCTGTCCTCCACATCGACGGATGAAGAACTTCCTAGCCCTGTGAAAGACACCAGTCCTGCTTCCAGCAGGTGCGTGAGGTCCTGCTAGCATCAGTCTTACTCATGGCACTGACGGCTTGCAGCTGGCTGCCTTGTTTTTCTCAACCCTGAGCCAAAACTGCTGCTGTTGGTGGGAGTCTCTTCTGGATGAGAGTGGGCTGAGCTGTGGGAAGAGCAGGGGTCCAGCGGGCCCCTGGGCAGGATGGGCTTCACAGGAGGAGTAGAAGAGGAGGAGTATATCTCTGGTGGGTTCAATCATGGGCCTAAACATGTCCCATGGCACAGGGAGCTGGTGCGCCAGGGTGAGGGGCAGCGTCGAGGTTGAGCTCAGGTGGGTGCTGGCCATGCCCTAGTGGCATCTTGAGCAGATAAGAACGGACAGGCACCCACCTCTGCAGGGAAGGTGGGCTGAGCATGCAGCACCTGACTGGCTGTCCTCCTGCTCCTATGAACCTTGCGGTGATGTTTTATGGCCTGTGCTGAAGTGGAGAGGTGACCCAAGGGCTTTCCAGTGGTGTTCCCAAAGCCCCTTGCTGCAGGGAGCTGGGATTCAGAGGTGCCCTGAAATCAGACTGCCCTTACACAACCTGACCCACTCTCTAAATTGATCTTGGAAATGTCCGATATTTAGATGTCTTATGTCCATAGTGAGACTCATGCTCTATAGGTGTTTCTCTCTGCAGATGTCACGGAGTTAGGATGCCTGGGTTGCATATGGGTTGGACATGGCTAATGTGAACAAGCTAGATAGGACACGTCCCCCTTCCCTGGTGCTTGCACAGGCTGGCCATGTGGTCATTGAAATTCAGAAGGAGTGGAAGTATTATCCCATCTTTTCCAAGACCTGGAGACCATGTAGATACAGTCTGTGTGGCCCTGGACAAATGTCCTATCTGCCTCTACCCAAATCTGGTGCCTATGGCAAGGGTCTTTTCCAATCTTAACGATTCTATGATTCTATGTTTGCCTGTGGGAAGGAGAGGAAAATGACTGTTTTGCAGAAGGTGTTGGGACTGTGGTTGAACCCTGCCATAGCAGACTGTCTTACAACCAACACTTTAAACTTTAAAGATAGTGGTATTTTTTCCTGAACCACCAAAGAGCCATGGACGCATGCCTCACCCAGCAGCAGACCCAGCACACTGCTCTGAGCCCACAGCTCCTTGGCACAGGACTTAGTGGATGCTGATGTCCTGGGATGAGGCTGCAGAAATGCTCAATCTCTGCCACAAAAAGGAAAAAAAAAGACTTTTAATCCAAACTTGTCCTCAGAGCGCCTAGCTGGGATGATGGGGATGAGCGTGGCTGCAAGTCCTGGTCTGCAGGGATGACTCCCGAGACATTGGTGGGATTTTTATGCCCCCCCCCAAGCCTTTCACCTGGGTTAACCTCTCCTGCAGCATAAAAGCCAGCCCTCTGGCCCTGGGGTGCTGAGATTTGCCCCCTGTTTTGTCTCTGTCTCTAGACATCAATCTCTGGTGAAATCAGTGTCTTCGGAGGATGAGGAAGAGCGTAAGCTCTCGGAGGTGCTGAAGACGCAAGAAAAGAGACGGACAAGGTCCGCGATGGCTGTCTCTGAAAAGCTGAGGCAGGAGAAGGAGCAGCAGCAGCCAGGCGTGGGAGCGAAGTGTGTGGAGGCAGGGATGCAGCCGTGTGTGGGGCAGGAGAGCATCCAGGCTGGAGAGCAGGGTCAGGATGCGGCCAAGGGCAGAGGGGACCCACCAGGAGACCAGCACCCGGAGCCAGCCTCGGAGAGGAAGACAATGGTGAGGGGACGTCTCCAGGATAAAGAGGGACAAGGTCTGGGGATGCCTCAGGAGGAGCAGAGGAAGGAGGTGGGGGAGCCACAGCAGCGGGCATCGCCGGAGCTGGGGGGCTGCCGGATCCGTGAAGTGAAGATCCTGACCAGGCAGGGAAGCCGCAGCATGGAGGAGAAGACAGCCTCGGTGGTGACCTCATCTCTGGACCAGCAGGTGAGCAGGAATGGACAAGGCACCAACCATTGGGGTGTGAAGTCCTGGGTGCTGGGAGGACAACGGAGAGCCCAAAAGTACCAGGAGGGAAATGGGACCCCTGGGCTTTTGGGGAAGGTTTTTCTGAGAGCTGCAAACCATGAAGTGTTAGACAGGGTCCCACCACCTCCTTTCCCTCCCCTGTGTGTACTATTCTGATCACCTTCTCTGGCAAGCCCCTACTGATTTCCATCACGGTTTCACTGAAGAGGCGCTTGGGTCTTTGCACATCCAAGTGAGACAGCCTCAGCCTTCTCTGCAGACTTTGCAGAGATGCATCAGATGTTCTGTTTTTTTCTCAGCAACCATCCAGAAATCCCTCAAAGGAGGTAATACAGCTGTCTCCCACCCAAGATGAACCTGCAAAAAAGTCAGACACTTCTTCAACTCAGGTCACCTACAGCAGCTCCATCAGACGAACCAGCCCAAGAACTGTCTCCTTTCGGGTAAGAGCCAAAGCAAGTGGGAGAAAGACCCCCATTTAGGCAGTGGAAGATGGTGACAGGGAAGGGTTGTTTTGGTCCCCATGTTATGTTGGCAGAGCCTGTTCCCAAAAGTGCAGTCAAAATCCACCCTTGATCTGGGCATTGTGATTCTGCTTCAGTCTTTCCTCTATTTTCCTTCTCCATGTCTGTCTGAAGGCCTGTGATGATGAACATGCCCGTGTTCATATGCTTTGTACTGGCATGGAAACTTGTGGGAAGTGATGAGAAAACAGGGAGCTCATTGTCCTCAGATTTCCCAAGGAGTCACAGGAATGACTATGCACCCTCTGGCATTTCTAGTCTTCTCTAAGAGCACAGGACAAAAATAAAATCCGTCCTCCTTCTTGTCCCTTGTTACATCCCTGAGAATATCTTCAATTTTAGCCCCCCCCAAAAGATCTCTGGAATAAAGCGCTTGGAGAGGCTGGGAAAACCAAGAGCTGTTGAGATCCTCCCTGCAGTGATTCAGGGCTGACTGGCTAGGCTTAATTGACTTTCACGGTGCTTTATTTGGAATAAAACTGTTAACACTACAAAATGTCTTTAGTCTGGAGAGGTATGAGATAAGTGCTGGTGTGGGTGAAAATGGAGCTTGCTTGAAAATGGGGGAGACGAGTCTGAGACAGTTTCTCCCATGTTTATCTTTGATAACCAAAGATGGCTCCAGTATGTCCTCTCCTTGTGTCTTCCAGATGATTTCAAGAAAACAGAAAGAAGAAAGCCAAAGCCCTCTCACAAGGAGGTCAGCACCTCTCTTCATGTTACTTTCGTCTTGCTGGGCAGGAATTGTCATCCTTTGTTTTCTAAGGGAGGAGGAGGAGATGATGGGACCTGGTATCAGCTAGTGAGTGCCCTGGCACAGGTCTGCTGAACATTGGTCCCTGGGGTGTCTGGCTGACCGGGCAGTGATGCTTAGCAGAGGACAGGACAATGTCCAACGTACAGGTCGCATCTGTACAAGATCCCCCCAGCTAGCCCCTGCTGTCTCTTGGCTGATGTAGTTTCTCATCGGTGCTTGTGTCTGCACAAGAGTGATTAAGCATTGAGTGGTGCAGCACCACAACAGGGTCCCATCCTTGGAGATATCAAAACACACTATACAGGTCCATGAGCAACCTGATCTGGCTTTGGTGGCCAGATCAAGTGATCCTCCACATCTCCATGGCAAGGTTTGGACAGGTGGCTTAAAACCTCTTGAGGAACTGAGGGCTCAGGTCTGAATGCAGGGAGTCGCTGGGATGCCCTCTCCCACCTCTGAGTGCAGGGCAGAGGAGTGGGGCTTTATGGGCACCTGGGCTCGCACCTGGGCATACTATAGGCAAGCTCATACTGATATTGGTGAAGATGCAGTTCAGACCTGGCAGTGGTGAAGGCAGGGTAAAGTGAGGAGTTCAGAGCTATTTTTCAATGTACAGTGTGGCCCTAGTAAGATGGAGAGACCGAGATCTCGGTCACCAGCAGGGAGTGAGCTGCCTTGGTTCACTTGGCAGACGGGTGCAGGAGAAGTGCCTGTGTTGGTTAGGATCTTCTCCTGCCAAGTGGAGTCCCCCAGGACCATGGGCTAAGTCCCAGGAGGTCCTGAGGGGGCTGTGTTCAACTCTCTCCCCTCTTCACCAGCGCGAGTCTGAGGATCCCAGGTAGCAGCACAACCATTGGGGAGAAGCTGGAAAAGTACAACTCGGCTGTGCAGGTACCAAAAACCCTTGCCATAGCTGGGTTGGCGTGGGAGGGATGTGTGGGAAGAGGGAGAGGGGTGGCCTGGAGCTGAACAAGGAAGAGAGAAAGGGACAGAGCTGCACCAAATAACCACCCCTAATGGGGTTGAAGAAGATTGTCCCAGGCAGAAAAAGGGACCAGCCTCAGGGTTTTAGGAGCAGGGAGGTGATATCCCTTGGAGAGGGTCATGCGGATGCTGCATGGCGATGGGATGAGCAGCGGGGCAAGCCCATGAGCTGGTGATGGGCAGGGAGGGAGCAGACCCCAATGGGCTCGGGACGCGAACCAGAAGCAGGACTTTGCTTTTTACCGCTTGGGGTGCAGCATGGCCCCTGCTGACGTCCCTCTCTCCTCCCAGCGCTCAGAGGTGGCAAAAACATCCCTGACTCTTCAGAAGAGCCTCTTGCTGTCCTCAGAGGGGGTGGCCAGCAAGCGCAACTTCTTCGAGGCAAGCATTCCCAGCAAGGCTGAGCCGCTTGCTGTCAGGAAGGTAAGGGCAGGAGCTGACCCGAGCGAGGACCTTCCAGCAGGGTCCTGTGCCAGGGCAAGCACCAGCTCTTCGGACAAATCTTCCCCTGTTTGGATGCCAACGCACTGCCCGGCAGGCTGCTGCCTGGATGCAGTTTGGTGGGAGTTTGGTGCTTGTTGAGTGGTGCCAGGCAGGGCTGGGCTCGGGCACCAACTGCCACCAAAACTGTGCTCTGGTGGTGTGTGGGTTCGTGCTGATGCGCTGGTATTTGAGGAGCTGGGATGGAGCCAAGGTGTAGGCTGGTCTCTGCCTGTTGCAGGTTTGCTCAGTCTCCCCGTGCCTTGGGGACTGTCCTGGGTTACATTCGTGCAGTGGGAGAGCTGGTGTTGTAACCCTGGTGTCCCTCTTTGTGCCACAGGACAACCTGAAGGTCCCAGGATCAGTGACATCCCGCATTAATCTGTGGATCAGCCGAGCTCAGGAGCCTGCCAAGGAGGAAAAGAGCAAGGTACTGGCTTGTGCCAACACCTTGGGCTAGAGCCCTGAGACCAGGCAGCCTGGCAGGACATGTCCCTGCATCTGGGGTGGTGGGGCTTGAAGGGCTGATGAACCCTTGGCTGAACCCATTAAAAGGTTTGAGAGGAGCTTAGCCAGGGTCAAAGGTTTGGGTGCTGCAGGGCCACCACGGTGAGATGTGGGGCTCTACTTGTTGCTGTGCCCTGATCTTGATCCCAAAGTGCTCAAGGCAGCTGCTGCCAGCCCTTGGTGGGGTGAGGAGGAAGCAGGCACCAGCTGGGTGCATGTCCCACGAGACATACAGGGGGACCCGACCCTGCCACCATGAGAGAGATCACCCCAGCATGATCCCATCTTTGCCAGTGTCTGGAGGACTAGCTCTGAGCTGGCAGCCACTGGGAGATGAGCCATATGCTCGGTCCTTTGGCACTGGGCTCTGCAGGGCTTGGAGACCTGTGTGTGCACTGAGAGGTCCTGCTGCGTGTGGGGTCTGGAGTGATCTGCATCCCTGTGTGTATCCCAGCCCCCCAAAGCAGGACGTCTTGTAGCTGTGGGGGCAAGGTGCCCAGCTAAGGGGACTCAGAGCTCATCGCTTTGCCACTGTGGCTGCTGCAGGGATATGGATGCAAGGGAGACGGACAGGAGCGCCTTTGCTCAGGGTAGTTTCCTGTGCTTGGAAAGGAGAGGTTCAGCAGCTCCTGGAGAGGTATCACTGTTTACAGCAATAAGGTGTTTTGCCACTACTCGTAGCAGAGTCTTCTGCAGCCGCCTGGGTACAGGACCAGGAGGGGCAGCTCCAGCCCAGCCCTGCAGCCTGGGGAAGGCAAGCCCAGGCACCCCCAACGCTGAGCTGCAGAGACTAGCACTGCCCAAACGTGTCTGTACCGGGAGGCTGTGCTGGCTCTGTATGCCAGGAAAGGGTTTGCTCCTGGGGTCACTCTTGGGTAAAGCTTGCAGCTCCTTTATTAGTTTTTCCTATAATAATGCCTGCTGCCATCCATCTCTGTGGGCTGGAGCTGCACTTGGTTTTGAGAGTCTACCAGGCGCAGAATCGCAAAGCTGGCTGGTTTTACCTGGATCATGTATACTTCAAGGTTTGGTTAAAGTCAGACCAAGGCAACACTGCACATGATGCATGGGGAAAAACTTGTGCCACTTACGACTCTCCTGTTTGCAGGACATCAGGAAAGTAAACAGCCTGCCAAACCGTGATGTCTGGGTAAAGCTGACTGGAGACACCCCTGGAGACACCAAGGTAGGCATGGAGCTGCTCTGAAAACTGGTGCGTCCTCTGAGCTAGGGGCAGAGGTAGGACCTGCCCGCTGGTGCATCTCCCACAGGGCAGGCGTGGGAGAACCAGGCTACGGGGGGGAGAGGGGTTGTGTGGGACATCCAGGACCCTCTGACTTGGGCGAGTCTGCAGGAGGGGACAACTGGAGGCAGCTGTACGAGTGAGAAGGGGTCTGGTCTGGGAGAGGAAGGGAAGCGGCGTGTGGTGGGATTCAGGGGATGCCTGCCTGCCCCATTCCCTGTATGGGACAACTATGGTCCTGGTTAAAGTAGATGCCTTTGTGGGGTTTGCAGCCTCAGGCCAGCCTCACTGTTTCTCACTTTCTTTTCCAGTTGTAATAATATCAGATGATCTGGGAAAAACTGTCTTGCTCTGAAGATCAAAGCCCAGCCCTACCCAACTGTCCAGCAGCCCACTGCCACGAGAGTCCCCCTGCGCCATGTGTGCACCCCAGGTCGCCGGGGTCTTCTGCCTGGGGGATGGAAAGGAAGAAGACTGGAAGATTATCCCTGCGCTCCCAGTCCTCACTCGCTGCTTGTCTGGGAGTGCCCAGGCCTGGAGGCTCCTTGCAAATGCTGAAAGCAGATTCTTGCCTCGTTTCCCCACAACATTTTGGTGTTTTGCTCCTAATTTCTGCCTGTGCCCCATAACTGCGCTTGCAAAGGGGATCAACCCATACGTCTCCCTTGCAGCTGGATGATGCCACTGGAGCAAGAAGCTGCCTGGCCAAGGGAGTTTCACTGCATGTCCATGGATCATGTCCGTCCCTGCTGCCTGGCTCGTGTGGGTGAGGTGGGGAAGGCAGATGTCAGCCCCCCTCCCAGGCTGTCGCTGCTGGAGGGACCCAATCAAAGGCAAATGGTGTTTGCAAAGTCACACGTGCGCCAGTGTAGCTTGGAGATGCCTCATGGAGGAAGGGTGGACCTGATGGCCCTGGTGCTTCTCTCCAGCACGCAGCTGAGGCAAAGACAGAGACTTGGCCTTCTCCACCCTGCCCTTACCGTCCGCTGCCCCCTGCAAGCAGCGACCCCTTTCACTTAGTGATACAGCAAGGTTGGGCTGGCCATGGCCCTATTTTTGGGGTTGCATGGAACTGAGCGCCCTGTGCAGGGCCCCTTCTGCAAACCCCATTTCCCTCTTGCCCTGAGCCCTGAGCCCTTTGCCCATGGCTATGCAGACCCCTGGTCCTGCTCTCCCCAGGCTGCTGAGCCCACCCAGCAGGGGAGTGGGGTGCTCTCTCGAGGCCGGCTTTAGGGTGCCATGGGCAGCCCATAAAATGATGCTCAAATCCTTGTGCTGGGGCCATTCAATGGGCTAGGGCTGTGCCTTGAACAACTACTGTGGTGTCCAAATTTGGTGTGGGACTCTACTGCTGCCCCTGGATCTGATCTTGCTTGTTGGGCTTTGGAAAGGACTTGATTTTCTCTGTGCCTTTTCTTTTTTTCTAATAAAAGCTGCTCTTTCTAAGACGCTCCCAGTCACCTGCTCCTGGGCTGGGATTGGGAACGGTTTGTTTGCCTTCTTCTGGCAAGAGGGAAAAAGGCAAAAACCTGAGACAAATAAAAGCAGCCCAAGACTCTTCCCTTCTCATTACAGCCTCTTGGACCTGGTGCAGTGTCTGAGTGAGCCCGGGTCGGGGGCTGTGATGGAGGGTCCAGTCCTCCGCTAATGGCAGTGTTGCCTTATCAGCGTCCCCGGCCCTAGAAAGTGACAGCTGGCTGGCTTGTGTCAGCCCCTTGGGCACTTGCGTATCTCAGTCCAGAGGGTTTAAAATAGCAAATCTCTGAGGCCACACAATAGCTTGGGCTTATATGGGCTCCTGGGGGGGAAGGGGGAGCGGTGGAGGGGGCCGGGACCGTGGCTGCCGAAATAGCAGCTCACAAGTGTTGCATTCCTCGCTGGGCGCCGGGCACATTCCTCGCGGCGCTGCCCGCCCCGGGGTGGGCGCTGGAGCCCCCTTAAAGCCTCCTGCACCCAAAGAGCATTTCCCAGACAGCTGACGGCTTCCCCTCAGCTCCCTGGGATCTCACCAGTGCCCCGCGGCAGAGGTAAGGCTGGCGCAGTGGGGTGCCCGCTCACAGCGTAGGATGCTCGGTGGCAGGGCTGTTGTTAAAGACCTAGAAGGGGTTTGGCTTAGGGTTAATGGTCCTCCCCAGCTGCTTGCACTGGGATGTATTTTTGCCATGAAGGCATTCCCATGGATAAAGCATCAGGAGCCTCTCCAGGGGGTTGTGTTTGCAACTTGCCCAGTGCCTTTTGAACCACCCCGATGTGTGCCAAGGTGCCTGAGAAGGATTTTGGCTGCCCTGGTGCCGGGCGAATCTCATAGATCCCTATTCCCTGTGTCTCTGGAGGGGACAGGAGGGATGCGATGCCCGTGGGGGAGTCAGGCCAGCCCGGCCCTGGCTCGCTGGCAGCCCGTGGGGTGGGTTAGAGGTGGGATGCTCCCGTGCATGGTCTGACCCTGCCAAGTGGGAAGGGAGCAGCGATGTGACCCATGCTGGAGCAAATGCTGGGAAATGAGAGCTCCATGTCTGGGTAGCCTGGAGGAAAGCAGAGACTGCGAACTGTGGAGGATTAACTCACCCCCAGAGGTGTGACCAGCCAGCCCTGAGCTAATGGAGAGGGGGATTTTAAGGAGCGGGAGGGATATCTGGAGTATTTAATCCACCGCAAACGATGGGAAATGTTTTTTTCAGTCAATATGTGCAATGTTTCCTCTTTACTCTGTAATACGTCTGCTGGGTTCTCCTTATTCTTTCAAAACAAGATTTCAAAGCTTTAACAGAAAGGTTTATCAGTTTCTGTGCAGAGGATGGATAAATATTTCCTAGAGCCACTTCCTGATGTAATGTTAGTTTTTCTTGTGTACCCCGTTAACAATCCTTTTGTTGCTGTTGCTCAGCAAATGCTCTGTGGGATCTAGTGATGTATGAGAGAGGAGGTGAAAGGAAATGTAAAAATAAGCTTTCACAACTGCATGCTTGCACTGTCGTGGCCAGGAGGGAGTCTCTGCTCTTGTGTTGTGAAAGGACAACATGAAGTCTTGGGTGCTCAGAGGCCACGTAAATGATTTGGCCAAACTCTGGGAGTAGCAGGACCATGCCGAGCCTGGCGGAAAAGTAGGGCCAGGAATTGATGTTCAAGGGAGAGCAGAGATCAAGGGGGTGGTGCTGGAGGGGGGTGCTTAGGGCCAAACCCCAGATGCATCAGAGGGAAGGGAATGATGATGGCAGAAGCAGGCGGTGAACCCGAGGCTGACGGGGCTGAGTTCTGACTTCATTTGTCTCCAAAAAACACCTTCTGACTCATTGCCCAGAAGTGAGATTTGACAACCCCCTGGGAACCACAGGTATGCAGAGGCACCCCTCCTGTAATGCATCTTTCCCGTGCTTGCGGATTCCAGTCCTGGATTCAGCATCTTGAATAAGCGATCCTGAAGCCTGTCCTACCCATCCCGGGTAATAAATACCCAACAGATGTAGCCAGAACCAGTTGTTCCCAGACACCCGGCAGGAGGAGAAGTGAAGTGGCGCTGCTCTGGGAACAGGTGGTTTAGCACATGGAAGTTATTTCTAGAGCTGCCTTGCGTTGTCCTGCTGCATCTCAGCTTTGCTGAGGTCTGGCACGAACATGAGCGGTGGACAGGCTGTGCAGGGGCTTGGGCTGATGCTCAGGGCTTCTCCGGGATGCCCAGGGCTGGGGCTGATCATGGGGTGGTCTGTGCAGACCTTGTGGTGGAGCATTGGGTGGAAGCTAGATGAGGTGGGGCGGTGAGTAAAGTCCTCCTGACCATGGCTGGGAGGGAGACGGGTGTGCTGGGAAGATGATCATGGCCGTTTCTGCAGAGTTATTAGTCCTATTGCTAAATCAGGCTGTGAACTATTCCTTTTAGCTAACGTCAGTCTCAGGGCCAAGACCAGGAGACAAATGCTCCTGCTGAGCCCAGATCACCCCTTTCCAGAGCACTCTCTGCACTTGGAGGGCTGGGCTGGGAGGTCTCACTGAGATCTCGTGCTGTGGCTTGTGCAGGGCTATAAATTCGAGATAACGGGACATCCCTGCAAGTTTCTATATCCCAGCCAAGCTAAGAATAGTCAGGAAACAAAACAATATGAACGTTATAATTGGGTTATTTTCCTGTGCCCTGAGCAAACACAGCACCCTGAGACAGCCGCGGCCAGGGGAGCTGCGTGTCCTGGACGTGGCTCCTGACAGCAGTTATCAGTGTTGCATGAGGCTGTGTCTAATCTCCTGCCTCCCATTTGGTGCAAGCTGTGATCCTGGGACAGGAGGGGAGGGGGGACCCTTATCTCTGCCGAGATAATGCTGTCACAGCCCGGCTGGGGACAGCTCGAAGCTCCAAGTGCTTTGGAGAGACGCAGCATCTCTGTGCCCGTGTCTCAGGCGCTGGAGGACAGGCTGTGCTTGTCCTTATCTCAGGTCCTAACCCTTGCTTTTTCCAATCTGCCTTGAATTCTGCTAGATAACCAGGCATGTCAGACTCTGAAGAGGTCATCGAAGAATATGAGCAGTAAGTGGTGTGTTTTTAAACACCCTTTCTTTCTCCTTATTCCCACTTTCCCACAGCGCTGCGTATTGCTTAGAGGTGCCTTTCGGGGGGAACCAGCTCTCATCATTACCCCAGCACCCAGCATTAAATTCCCCCACCCCATGCCCATCTGCACCGCTGCTGTGGTAGTGCTGAGACCCCCACAAGCGGGGAGTTTTGCGTCAGGAGCTGTATCAGCACATACGTTGCAAAGGACAGTCCCTGCATTAAAAATGCTGCAGTCTAAATCAGTGAGATAGAGCTGGGAAAAGCTGATGTCATCAGTCTGTTGCTGCTGGGGTCCTACTGCCACATGCAGAGCATCACTCCCCAAGGCCCAAATTTGAGGGCAGCTCTTGCTGGGGAGGGCTGCTGGGCCATGAGGCACACTCTGGAGAGAAGGGGCTCAATAGCTGTGATGCACGGTTACAGGGATCAGTCCAAACACAGCTCCTACTTCTCATCCACCAGCAGAAAAAGTAGATCTGAATCCTTCTCTTATGTTAAAATGCCACGGCAGACTTGCATGTCTCAGCAATCAGTCTGACCCCTGTTCCCAATGTCCCCTGGGCACACCGAGGACTGTGTGTCTCCCCCAAGGTCAGGAAAGGACGTTGGGGCAAAGGTGGGATGTGACACGCCTGATTCTAGGATTACAGGCCATGGTCACTCGATCTTCTCAAGCTGCAAAATGGTGTTGTGCTCTGACCACTGTCGAAGTGTCAGTCGAGCACTTCAGCTCCTGCTATCCGCAGCCTGCAGGGTGATCTGGGTCCTGTTCCATCCCCACTGCCACCTTACAGCAGCCAGCCCAGCACTCATTGCCCATTGCTACGAAAAAGGGGAGCCAGCCTTGAGGAAATTTCACATTCCCCTTTGGCCTCACTAACGGCACACACATGCCCCAGCGCAGCAGACTGCTGTAACTCTGCAAATCTGTGTTGTGCTTTGCAGGGAGCAGGAAGGTAAGAGGACGTGGAGCATCTGCAGCTGTCCTGAGGCTGAAGCTAAGAAATGATCAGAGCAACTTCAATAACCTGCATCTTCTTTCTCTTCCCTCTCTCTCGTGCGCACGTGTGCTCTGTGAAGAGGAGTATGTGGAAGAAGGTAGGTGTTTCACCAGCGGTTGCAAGGACCAAGAGACCAGGGCTGTTGGTTCAGTGTTTTGCTTGGGTGGGTTGTGGTGGTAAGCTCCTTGACTGTGATGGGCAAATCATGTCCAGGAAAGGCAGATGAGACCATATTCTAGATCTCTCCACCTGAAACATCAGTAGGATCAAAACCAATCTGAATTTTCTCAGGAACTCTTTTGTCAGAGTGATCCTTTGACTCAAAACAGGGGTGGAAATGCTGGACTCGGGCATTGGCAGAGGTGTGAGCCCAATAACTCAATGGGAGCTGGAGCCTCAGCTGAATGTAGATTAACACTGCTCAAGCACAAACCTCCAGCTGCCTCAGTCCGATGAAGAAGCAAAGCCCATGGTGCACACAGCCGCTCTGGGACACAGCTGGGCTGTGCATTTGGGGCTGGGTTTGGCAGCTGGGTTTTGCTGCTCCTTTTGCTGCTTCAGGGCACTGCCAGGCAGCCCGGGCTGCTGCACGGCAAAACCTCCTGAATGTTAAAAGCAAAGAGAGGCACAAGGGGGAAACCCCTGCAGTGCTAGAGTCCTCATCTCATGCACGCCATAGCTACACTCCGCAGCTTTATGGCGCCCGACTAACCTCTGCACTTATTCCTTTCCCTCCTCCCTGGCTCAGAAGAGGAAGAATGGATAGAGGAAGAAGACGGTAGTTATTGCACCTTTCTTTATTTCATCTCTCCACTGCTGCTGTGAATATGTCGTGGGTCGGTGTGTCTTTTGTCTCTCCCTGGTTGGGAAATGGTTTTCTTTCATTCTTCCACTTCTTTCTCTTGCTTCTTGCACTCCCCCCTTCCTGCTCTGTTGTGCTGTGTGTATCTGCTCCTGTGTCTGTGGCTTCTCTTCCATCTGTCAACCAAATGCATTCATGGTTTGCTATCTTCTTTTTTCTTTCCTTCTTGCTGTGGGACCACAAGTCTTCCTGGGACCTGTGGGCCCCAGCATTGCTCTGACTCCAATGGAGGACTCTTGTGGGGATACTGCTCCCTCCAGTGGAAAAATGCTCCAACAGTGTCATAAATAAGATTGTGAAGGTGCCGAAGGCACGTTCTCTAATGCCAGCCAGTCTTGTTCTTCACTGGCTGGAGGAGAGCAATAGAAATCACTACCCCCAACCTGGGTTATAAGAGCATGATAGCACGAGAGGGAATGAGGGACAAACCAGGAGGTGGCTATAAATCCTTTAATTTTTTTTTCCCTGCCCAAGCACAGAGAGCAGCCCTTGGGTAAAGTTTAGAGCAAAGCCCTTTGCTTTCTGAGCCACTGCTTCTTTCTCTTGCGGCTACGTCTCCCCTGGGTCTCTCTCTCAGCTGGCTCCGTGACGCAGTTGTCCTGATATTGGGGTCCGTAGGGAGCCAGTGGGAGCGGCGGCTATTGGGCTCATGCTGCTTGTTATTCCACAGGTCAGGAAGAACAGGTAGAGGAGGCAGAGGAGGAGACCGAAGAAACTAAGGCAGAAGGTGCGTGGTGGCTTCACCAGTGAGCTCCCATGGCTTGGCTGGAGCCATGCTCTGCTTCGGTGGGGTGCCGAGCAGGGTCTGGGATGTCCCAGCGTGGCCTGTGACAGCAGGCCAGTAGCACAGAGGGGCAGATCTCCCCCGTATCTGTGGTTTCCAGTAAGGAGGTGTCAAAAGTGAGCTGCCCTTTCCTGATCTACCAAGTGCCTTGGCTCTGCAAGCATGAGTATAATGGTGTTTTCTGCTGATCGCTGATCAAAGAGTTTGTGTCCAGCACTCTCAAATAATACCAAAAATGAGTTAAGTTTGTTCCACCAAGAGGTCCCCATAGCCTTAGAGGGGGGATTTCCAGAGCTGGGGTCATGCTCTGACGTGTCTCACCACCCAAAGAGCACTGAAAGGTTCATGAGACCTCTTTGGAGCAGACTTGGGTGCCTGATGTCCCCATGCTGTCACGGCTGGTAGTATCCCAGCCGTGCTCTCTGAATTAGGGTGCCAGGACCCCTCTGTGCTGGGGGCATGTGGCTGCCCTCACCCACTGATGCTCATATTCTCCCCATTGCTTTTGAAACAGAACAAGAAGATGGAACAAAAGCGCCAGGAGAAGGTAAACCAGGAATGGAGGAGAGGCAGTTTGGGCCATTTCAGTCCTGATCCCAGTCCCCCAAGACACTGACCCCACTGGGGTTTTCAGTGTTGAATTCATTTGCTGCTGGAGAGAGGGAATCTGCAGCAAATGGGGCAGAGCTGCCCTGGCCTCGTCCTCTGCCAGGGCTGGGGCAGCAGGAGGCTGCAGGAGGGGTGGCTTTGTGCTGCCTAGGTAAGAAATCACCCAAAATACAGGAGGACAGTACTACTGCTTTCCCAGCCTGAACAAAGCTTGTCTGGGTTCCTTCTGGAGAGGACCTGGGGCTCTCCTGGTCTGTCTGTGGGTGAGGAATGTCCATGAGGGAACTGCTCTCTCCCCGTTCATCCTGGAGGGATGGAGCTGGGTTTTGCAGTGGGGATAAGCACAGGGCAGAGGGGAACAGCCTGGCTGAACCACCCTGATGTGTCTGCGGGCACGGTGCACAGAAGGGCTGGCTTCTGGGAGCCATAGCATCATGTTTTCCACAGGTGGAGAGGGGGACAGAGAGCAGGAGCCTGGGGAAGGTGAAGTATCCATCATCGTTCCTCTCTGGGGTGGGAGCGGTTGTCCCTTTGCCTGTATAAGGAGGTAGCAAACACCTTTCTGCTCAGCCAGGAGCATCAATGTGTCTCGCGTTTTAGCATACAGATGGACACCTCACTGCATGCCTCTTTGCTGGAGGATGATGCACAGTGCAGGCTGTGCTGCTGGGGGAGAGGGGTAGCCCAGTTCAGTGTAGTGGGTTTTGGGTTAAGGTGTGAAAGCAAATGCCTCTGTGACACTAATGTTGCCTTTCTGTCCTGCTCCCGGGGACCTGCAGGTGAATCGAAGCCAAAACCCAAGTAAGTGTTGGTGCATTTTCTCAGGTACAAGGTCTGAACTAGGAGCTGTGCCAGGGCAGAGGCTCCGTGTGATGGGCTTAGCACTATGATCCATAAAGGGCATGGGACAGTGAGGCCTCAAAAGCATGAAAGCAGGGTGGGGACAGGGACATGGAGAGAAAAAGGGAGAGAAACAGGCAGATAAACATAGAATATGAAGAGGATGCTAGGAATGAAGCCTTGAAGCATTTTGTGTGCTCCTTGGAGGAGGCTCCGCTGCCCTGTGGCCCTGCAGCTGGAAAAAGTCTATGTGCACCCCAGCCTGGGGTACGTGGTCTATGGCACAGCCAGGGTCTTGCTTCTCCAGTATGCCCCTGGCCACGGCTGGCATGAGGCAGGCATTTGCATGAGTGCCAGCATCCCTGGGACAGGAGCAGCTTCCTGAAGGAGTGAGACCATGAACCATTGCCAGGAAACTGCAAATCCTCATGGACCCCTGGGATGCTGCGGTCTGGGAGGCAGATCTGTCCTCAGTCATGATCTCTTCATCCCTTTGTGTCTTTATGTGCATCTGAGCATCTCCTGCCCTCCCTCAAGCCCACAGAGGATGAGAAGATGGTTTCCAGCTCCCTGTGCCAGGTCACACTGGAGCACACAGTTCCTCTGTGCTCTTTTGGGTGAGCAGTGGGGTGGTTGCCAGCCCCAGGGTGCCTGGCAAAGGGTCATGGCCAAGTTGCCTGCAGCTTGCAGAGTTATTCCAGCCATGCCTTGGAGTGCTTCCCGGGAATGCCAGAGGTCTTCCTCTGAGGCTGTCCAGCTGGCAACCTCCAGCAAGCAGCATTACATTTCTCTGTCCTCCAAATATGCTCATTCTGCATCCCTGGGGACTGCAAGGCTCAGAGAGGAGGGCTGGGTAGATCAGTGCATGAATGAAAGGCACCATCCTGTCCCAGGTATCCGCTGCAGGCTCACCATCCTCCTGCTCACCTTCGATTGCAGGGTCTTCATGCCAAACCTCGTGCCTCCCAAAATCCCAGATGGCGAGAGACTGGATTTTGATGTGAGTGAGGGAGCACCCCCATGAGGTGCTCCCCTCGCATTGCTCCTCCACACCGTGCCCAGCAGCTCTGTAGCTCCTGGAGGGCTTCATTTGTGTGAGTGTAGCCATCGCTGCTGTTTCCATCCGGTGCAGGACATCCACCGCAAACGCATGGAGAAGGACCTGAATGAACTGCAGGCCCTCATCGAAGCCCACTTTGAGAGCAGGAAGAAGGAGGAAGAGGAGCTCATCTCCCTCAAGGACAGGATTGTACGTCTGCAGCCCTCCCTCCTCTATGGCTATTGCGACCCTCTCCCCTGTGGGCAAACAGCCACAATCCTTTCCCCACAGTCCCGACCGCAAGACCTGAGACATCCCATGTCTCTGCAAGACAGAGCCTGAGATTTGAGCCAGATTTTGTACCCCGTTGCCTGGGAAGCCCCTAGTCTGGCTGCTGCAAGGCTGCAGTGCCCAACAGAGATGGACCTTCCCCTGTGTGCTCTGTTCTATGTGCTCTCCTGGGAAACATGGGAGCAGCAGATCTGCCCCTGGGGCTCTCAGGGCTTTTGAGGGATTTTTGAGGGACAGGGAGGATGCAGATGCCTTGGGGCATCCAAGCCAATGTCATCTCCTCCTGCAGGAACAGCGGCGAGCGGAGAGGGCAGAGCAGCAGCGGATTCGCAGCGAGAGGGAGAAGGAGCGCCAAGCCCGCATGGCTGTGAGTCTCCCTCCAGGGCTGGGGGGCTTGGGCTGGTCTTGGGTAGCACAAGTCCAGCCATGGAGCCCATGGGAGCATGAGCTGTGTGTTGCATGCAAGTCAGTCCTTGAAGTCTCTGTCCATCTGCTCCTGACCCACTTCTGACCCTGGCAGGAAGAAAGAGCCCGCAAAGAGGAAGAGGAGGCCCGGAAGAAGGCTGAGGAGGAAGCACGGAAGAAGAAAGCTTTCTCCAACATGCTGCATTTTGGAGGCTACATGCAGAAGGTGTGATCCTACCCCAGGCAGTTGCAAAGAAGCCGCTGGTGCTCCTGGGAAGGGCTTGACCATGGGCTGGCCCCACAGCACCATGCACATTCTCAGTGCTAGTAGACTGTGGTTTCTACAAGCAGAAGAAGACAGGCCACCACAGCTGGGTCACAGCAGTGGTCAGAGGGCCAAAGTGAGCTGAGTGCTCTGCTTTGCACATGCTGGCCAGGGGGGGTCCAGCCTTGCCTCAGGGACAGGGATGGGGGAGTGGGGGGTGTCTTGTCCACTGTTGCCAGAAGTTCCTTGAGGACCTTATGTTCTTCTGGAGTCCCAAAAGCAGAGGGTGTTGGGGGCAGAGCTGGGGATAGATGGAGAGCAAAAGCTGGGCAGATTTCCTTCCCTCCGATGGACTGATGGTTTCCTCAGTCAGAGAAAAAAGGTGGGAAGAAGCAAACAGAGCGGGAAAAGAAGAAGAAGATCCTCAGCGAACGGCGGAAGCCCCTGAACATCGACCACCTCAATGAAGACAAGCTGAGGTGAGCACGGGCTGCAGGAGGGATGTCCAGGACAGGGGCTCTGCTTTGGGTCCCACCTCCTGGGGCAGGATCCTGGGCCAAGGTGGGCTGCCTGGGGCTTGCAGCCCAGACAAGAGGGTGATGGCACAGCTGGGAGATGGGCTGTGACATCCCACCGGGAACATGGGCTCCGTGGCTCTGCCGGGCCACCACTGCCAGGCTGCTGCTGACAGCGCCGGCCATCAGAGGGAGCCACGCTCACACGCGTGGGACATTCGTGTCCCCCTGTGTCCCAACCCATGCGTTCGGTCCCTGCGTGGGACTGGCCAGCGCATCCCCGGCTGGGCACGGAGCCTGCAGATACCCATCCTGGGGGAGCAGGCGAGATGGTGGCACCACTGCCCTGTCCCCTGCAGTGAGCTCCCTGTGAGCCACATCCCTTTTCTGCACTGACACCAGCCGGCTCTTCCCACAGGGACAAGGCCAAGGAGCTATGGCAAACCATCCGCGATCTGGAGGCTGAGAAATTTGACCTGCAGGAAAAGTTCAAGCGGCAGAAATATGAGGTGAGCCACAAGGTCCCCGGTGAGCTTGCTGACCCTCTGTGTGCCTGGCTGCTCCTTCTGCTCCCCATCTGGGAGATGAGTTGGGTTGTCTGGCTGACGGTGCTGAAGCAGGACAGCTGGGTGTGTCAGAAAAGGACCGTGCCCCCCTTGTGCATGGGGTGACAAACGCCCAAGAGGCCACCACTGAAAGCAAAGCCACATCTGCCTCCCTTTTAGAGATGAGCCAGGATCAGACCAACCCTCCCAGCAGTTGTTGGCCACCCTGGCAAGGCTGAGCACACAGCTATGAAATGTTGGAGGATGTGGCAGCTGGTGAAAGGGGCTGTGTGGTGGCCCTGTGACCTCCTAGCTCCTGGGGATGTGTGCTTTGCACTGCAACAGGCTTCCCGCTGTGCTGCACATCACACCCCGTGCTAAACCCCATGCAAGAACCGCTGGAGAGGGCAGTGATGCACCTTCTCCCCAACCCTTGTCCCCAGCCAGGCATGGGGCATCCTGCTGGGTCTCACCATCCACCTGTGTTTCTCTTGCAGATCAACGTCCTCCGAAATCGTGTTAGTGACCACCAGAAAGTGTAAGTCCCTGGACAGGCTGAGCATCCTTCCTTGACGCCTCCTGCCCTCCAGCTCCCTGCTCCCCTGGCCCCAGTTCCCTGCCTGTGTAACTCCTGGCTCTCTTGCACCCTCGCAGAGCCACCTCCTGTCCTTCCCACTCCTGCACCTCATCCCACTGGTACCCGGTGTTCATGGATGTGCAGGTCTGGCCCAGGGACCTTGGTCCATGCTGATCTGCTCCCATTGACAGACCCCCATTGCCTCCCACCTCCACCAGCTTCCCCCTGCTCCAGAGACCCAGGCTGGGGAGGGACCCCGGGGAGACCCCACCTCTGCACATGGAGCCTTGTGTCCTGTGGGGTCCTGCCAGCCTCCAGCCACCCCCATCCCTGCAGTGGCTCTGCCCAGCATCTCAGAGAAGGTGCTGGAGATCCCAGCTTGTGTAGGAGGGGAAATTCCGCAGGCTTTGGGAGCTGTGCAGCCCCACAAGGACAGGGGAGCCTGTCCCTGTGCCCATGTCCCCTGCACAGGACTGGGGAACCCTTTGTAGGAGGGTGGAGGTGGGTGTTTAACCCCCACCGTCAGGAGCACGATGCTGCTCTCGCATCCCCATCCCACCCTGCTCTCTCGCATGAGAGCTGCTCAGCCTGTCCTGTGTGACAGTCAGCAGCATCCCCCCCGCTTACACCAAATCTCTCTTCTCTTCTGCCCCAACACGGCCCGTTACTGCAGCAAAGGGTGAGTACGGGTGTTTCCTGAGTGCTGTGTGTCTCCCACTGCACGTGTGCTGCATGGACACCGGGGCTGACATCAGGCTAGCAGCAGGGCTGAGGACTGGCAGCCAGGGCTGGGCTGGTGACTCTTGGGATAATGTGCCAGAAATGCCCTTCACTGCCCACCCGAGCCTCCTCCTCCTCCTCTCTGCTGGGCCATGCCCAGAGCAGTGCCTGTTCCCCTGATGCTGGTTAAGGAGAGTGATGTGCTGGGTCCTGGCTAACAGCTTCACAGCTTCTGGTTCTTTGGAGAAGGATCCTGCAGCTGTCCTTATTCCTCCACAGCCAAGATCCAACTCCTTCATTTCATCTCTGAAGGATCCTTGGGTGGGAGGAACATGGGAAGGGAACTGGGGCTCCTTAGAAGCACTTGGCAAAATGCATGAGCTTGTTCCCATAGAGTCCCAAAACACACAGAGTGAGATCCCAAGCTTTCACCTGGGGCCACTGAAGACCTTCCTCCCCACAGGGCAGTGAGCATCAGCTGCAGATGGCTTGGTCCTCTTTGCAGGGCCTCCGATGGCACCCACCTTCTCCCTTCTTTCACGGTCACTAACACCTTTTTGCACGTGCTTTTCTGCTTCCCTTCCAGGTCAAAGGCTGCCCGTGGGAAGACCATGGTGGGCGGACGGTGGAAATAGATGACTCAGAAGGCAAAGGAGGCTCAGCCACAGAGGGGTGTATTGCCTTTTGGTCGACCAGCTGGCTTCCCCACGTCATGGAGCCTGCACCACGCGCCCACCGCCCTCCCACTGCACCGAGCAAAGACCTTGCTTTAGGCACAGTGCTGGCTGGGTGGGCAGATGCTTCGCAAGGCGCCGCTTCTCATTGCCACACCCCCAGTTGATGTTGTGTCTGTAAATAAAGAGAACGGTGAGGGGGTGCGGGTGCTGTCTCCATCCTGAAGTTCTGAGTTCAGAGGAAACAGGCGCAGGACAGTCCTGGCATAGCTTGGCTGAGCAAGCGCAGTTGCACACCCACTCCCTGGGGTGCAAGAGGATGCAGCAACCATCCAGGACCTCCTGAATAACATGTCCCCTTGCTTCACAGCAACTCACATCTGCAGTCCTTGGGAGGTTTTGTAACAGACCTCAGTGGTCTGACCTGCTTTTCCTGCTGCAGTTTGGGGCAATCCTAGTTATGGCCACTTTAGTTCCTGCTTTTCCTGTACCATAGCCCCCCTCGCTCCTCTCTGTGCCAGGGTTGGCCCTGTGGAACAGCATGGACAGGAGCACTGCTTCCAAGCCCCTTGGTCCAAGGATTAGTCACGAACTCTGCTTCCAGGCCATTTTCATTCCTATTTCCACCTCTTCCTAAAGGGCTCAGACCAACTGTGTTTGCCTCCTCTGTGTGTTTCTGACAGCATGCAATGAAGACTTGAGATGAGTCAGTGTAGAGAGACCATTTATCCAAGTGTAGAGAGACCATTTATCTGTCCTTTCAGGGGTGAAGATCTCTTTCACCTAGCTGTAGGCATCTCCATAGCATCCTCCCACATGCAATGCCTATGAGGACACATCAGCTGCATAATCCTGAGCGTTCCTGGTGCATGGATCTGGACTGTCAGCCAGGAGAAGACACTGGGCTTGCATGACCATTTCCTGGGGCAAGCTGTCCCATGCTATTGTTAAACAGCATCCGTGAGGCATTTCCCAGAGCAGTGGGGAAGGGATGGGTGCACAGGATCTTCAAAGGCTTCTTGTCCCTTAGCAAGACATTTTGTCTCTCCTCTTGCTGGGGCTGCCTGTCCTCCCCATCCCAGACTCAGTGATATGGGGACATCCTGCAGGTTTCTCCCTTGTGCTGTCTGTTGGATGACAACTTATTTTGCCTACTTCAATATGTGCCATCAGGTTTTGGGAAGCAAGGCTCTGGGAAGCCTCAGCTTCAGTGAGGCAGTAAATGGAGGGCAACCAGCCCCCTATCACCCACCTCCTCAAAAATGAGGTGTGGAGGGATGAGCCTGACCCCTTATTGGGACAAAAGGGAAGAGCTGGGGAGGGTGGCAGTGCTGGGACATGAAGTCCCTGGAGGGTGGCTGAGTGAAGGTCCAGCAAGTAACATTTCCAGCCTGGCTGATGTATGGACCCAGGGGCATGGCTTGGGGCAGAAAAGTATATCTGGCTTAGAAAAAAATATCCCCTTCGCCCAGGCTCTGAAGGTCCATCCTCAAAACCTTTCTGGCAGGCAAGGGCAGGGCCCTGCCAGTGCCGGTGCCCGGTGCAGAGCAGAGGCGCTGCAGCCATTCTGCCCGTCCCCTGGGGCTGGCAGCGCCCAGGGTGGGGGTACAGAGGCACTCCCTGCTTCCCACAGCGCTGCCTGTCTCGGCAGCGCGCTGGCCCCCCGCCAGCCTGGCTCCGTGTGCGCCGGGGCCGAAACCTGCGCGCTCCCTCCCCGCCCAGCACCTCCCTCCCTGCACCCAGTGCTCGGTGGCACAGCTGTGCCAGAACAGCTGAATCAGCGCCCAGCCCTGCCACCAGCCCTCCCCTGCTCCCTCTCCCACCAGTGTCTGTGGCTTTCCACTGTGAGCGGGCTGCTGCCGTGCTTGGGCATGGCAGAGCGTGGTGCAGGATGCAGAATCCTCTGGGACGTGGCAGAGTGCTCTGAGGTCTTCTTTGGGGTCTTACAGGGTGCTGGCATCATCCCAAGTGTTGCATGGGCTGCGTGATGATTGCAGTGGTGCAGTCTGTTGTGCCAAGGTTTGCTGGAGTGCAGTGCAGGGTGCTGTACGCTGGTGAGCAGCTCTGATGTCCAGGTGTGCTGTCCCCATCTTGCCATGCATAGCACATGTTTTGCAAGTGGATGAGTCTTAGGTTAGCGCAGCGGGCCAGGGACTGGCCATGCTGTTCTGCACTGCAGAGTGATGGACCCCTGGCAGCAGCTTTTGGAGGGTCGTGCAGGGTGCTAACAGCCTCACGGTGCCATGTCGTTGTGGAGATCTGCAGTGTACTAGTGTTCTGCAGCACTGCTGTGTGGTCTCAATGTCCCCATGGGCAGCAGGAACTCTGGATGCCAGATCAATGTACCAGCATCCTCTGAAGCATGGTATGAGGGGTAGAGAGCTCTGCCCTTCCCTAGCAGGGCATCCCTTCTTTTCCCAGGAGCTATGAGGTGTAGCATCCTTCAGCATGTTGCAGAGGAACAGCATCTTCTGGAACAAACATCCTCCATGCTGTGGTCCTTTGAGGAGCAGTCCCTTGTGCAGCACCGCTCTGGAGCACAGCACGTGAAAAGAGTGTCCGCTCAAATGCAGTACTGGTGTCTCAGCCACAGCACTGGACAGGGATCGGGTTGTGTCCCACACAGCCTGTGCAGTGTGGGATGTCAGAGTCCTTTTGGCTGCTCTACAGAGACGTTGGCAGGTGCTGCAGTGAGGCGTGCGTGCTGGTGGGTGCAATGCAGGGCTCATGTCCTACAGCATGGTGCGGCACAGAAGGCCTCCGCCCTCCCCAAAGTGGTGCCAATGTCCTGGCCAGAGTTCAAAGCTCCAGAGGCTGCTGCCAGCCCGGGGTGCAAAGCCTCCTCCTCTGGCATTCAGCACGAGTGTCCCAACACTACTGCATGAGCCCAGACCGCAGCAGACCTGTGCCCAGGTCTCACAAGCATGTCCACCTCGTGGTCTGTTGATGCAAACCCATGCCAAGGTGCTCCCCAGGGTACCAGTGTCCCTGCATGCTAGAATGGATGCAAAAGAGGATGCATTTGTTACCCAGAAGGTGCTGGTAAAATGTTGAGCTGATGTTTTGGGCTGTGATTGTGCTAAACCAGAGCTGTGTGTCAGGCGCACTCAAAACCCCAGGCTGCTCCCAGAGTCAAAGCCAGGCTGAAGTACAGATATTGTAGAGCCTGGTCTTGCCACTACGACTGCAGACAGAAACAGCCTGCTCGTGTCTTTGATCAGATCACGTTAGACAGGCATGCTCTGGACAGCACAGGAGATTCTGTGATTGCTGTCCTGGGGCCACCTGCCCCATGCACGTCCCAAGGAACCAGGGTCACGCATGTGCCCAGGCTACCAGCATTGTGGTCCATGATGTAGCTGCAGTGGTCCACGAGGACCTGTGGGACATTGGAGCAGCAGCTCTTGAAGCTGAAATGCTGCCAGGACCCAGTGTGTCTCACCAGATGGGGATGTGGAGCCCCTCATTGGCTCCGTCAGCTGAGGCACATGGTGAAGGATCCCCTCACCCCCACCTTGGAGATGTTGGAGTGTTGCTTCCCTCCATCAGGCACAACACTAAGTTTGAGGTGCGCCATGGGCTATGGAGTGTGAGCAACAGCAGCGGGCGGAGGGGAGACCGGCAGGGCCAGGGAAGGGGGTGTTGGGGTGTGTGTCAGGAGGACACAGCACGCCCAAGGCGCCAGACAAGCACAGTCGGTGTGGGCTGGTCTGCACCTCCTGCTTTGCTCCCTGGGTGAGGCAGTGCCCATGCTCCCCGGTGCAGGATGGGGCATTTGAGTCCTCTGGGGCTGGGGAGAGGGTGCCAGCACCAGCAGGATAACACACACACCAACTCCCGTGCCGACAGTGGATCCTGGCTGGCACACAGGGTCCCCACTGCCCAGGCACAGCCAGCACGGGGTATATTTTTTCCAGTGATGTCCCGGGTGTTCAAAGGTGGCCCAGCTCTGTAGAACATGGAGCAGATGGTATTGGATGCCATTGCTGTGGTGAGTGGGCATTGCTCATTCTTCAGAGTGTGGTGTGGGGTTCACTGCTTTCACCATCCGTGAACCTTAGATTCTGGGGTACGAGGTGGCCACATCGCACTGATCCACGGTGCCGCTGTCCCCAGAAGTACCGGGGTGCCCAGCCTTGAGTGCAAGCCAAGGCCAAATGCCAACAAAAAACTGCAGAAAATGAAGCAGTACAAGCTCTGATTTTTGCAGGTCAGGTCTAAAACCAGACTGTATTTTAAGAGAGAGAAAAAGGATGTAAATGTTGAATTTTGAAACACCGTCCAGACCTGGAGCTCTCATCTCCAGAGTCCCAGTCCATATGTTGCTGTGAGATGGCCTGCTGGGCAGGTCCATTTTTTCGTGCAAGCATCTGACGTTTGCAAGTTTTTTATGATTATTTTTAAATGCCTTATAAAACTTTGTTTCATTTATTATCTTAGCCCTGTAAATCACTGCTTGTAGTAGCTAACTCACAGGTATCAATTAATCGCCTTTAATTGGTTAAAGTCACCCATGGTTTATGCTGATTCCACAGATGTGTTAAATCATCAATAAAGTCTTTAATGTACCGCACGCACCGTTTAGCATCTACGCAATGACCCACGTCCATAAGACAAGTCCCGCTGACAAAGCAGGCAACAATGCTCTGGGATGGAAAGAAAGAGGCTTTAGCTGTTGTCTGGAAGCAGCATTTTATTGGCACTTAGTGGAAGGAAAATAAGCTTCCTGGTGATGTCTGAATCATTGCTTTTGCATGTGCTCTCATGCCCAGGTTTCAGCTGAAGTCCTAGGTGTAAACTATGCTCTTCTTTGGTGCAGGACAGCAACCACTGGCAGGAGCGCTGAGATGCTGAGACCTAACAGGAGCTGGGATCAGCCCTTTGCCCAGCATTGGATCCATAAGGTACATGACTGGTAAAGGGGGTGCTGCACCATATATGCTGACCTGGAGTGGTGCTGAGCATCAAAGCTGCTGTGACGGTTTGCCGGAGCAGCTCTGGCAGTCACAGGCAGTGCCCAGGTCAGGGGATGGCACAGATCTCAGGGAGGTTTGGAACACTGGAGGGAATTGGTCCTGCTCTTGCACCCCACCACCAGCCTCAGCTGCACAGATTCTGACCCATCTCCCCTCCCAGAGGGCACATGGACACCAAACTCAACCGTGCTTAGGTGGTGCACAAAGCTCTGCAGCAAACAGCGAGCTGTGAGACAAAAACTGAAGCCTTTAGCAGTGTCTCCCATGGTATCATCCCTGGGTAAACGCCTAGGAGGCAGGTCTCGGAGCCCCACATTTGCATCTGTGAGGCCGGTTATCTTCAGAATATTCCTGTCTCTGCTACTCTGCTGCTGACACTGTCCTGCTCCCCGCAGAGGAAGGGGGCTGTGTGCTCCCTTGCATGCAAATGCACACACATACGCACATGCAGAGTCCCAGACACATGTGCACATGCACACATATGCAGACACAGTCACAGGTACTCGTATGCACACGCACGCTCAGAGCCTGCTGTGCTGAATCCTGCAACGCACCTCCAGAGGAAGGCGAAACAGCAGCAGGGGTGCAGGGGAGCTGCGCCCGTGGTGGCCCCGAGGCAGTCCTGGTGGATGGACTGTCCCAGGACACGGGCGCCCAACGGCAGGGGATGCATTTTGGGGGATTGTTCATTTATGGTCTCCTGAGTTTGTGCTCTGAATGGGAGGGCTGTGGTGGCAGTGGGGAGCTGGAGCACAGGAGCCTGAGTGCACTGGATGAACCTCATCGGAGAAGCAGGTAGGGTGGTCTGAAGGGGATGTGGATGCAATGCTGAGTTTTAATTTTATCCCCTCAGATGGCAGCGCTTAGGTCCTAAGTCTGTTGATGGTCAAAGACCCAGTCATGAGCATGTTCAAAGAGAGATGTGATTTTGTTCACAAAGCGCTGTCACCTTGGCCAAGAGCAAGCTCCCGCACCCTGTGTTCTCCGCATGAACCCAGCACGCTGTATGTGTCCTGTTCCAGATAAGCCCCAGTTTGGGCCTGTTGGAAATTGAAAGAGATGGAAATGCCTGCTGAAGTGTGAACTCTCAGGCTTTGCCTTCAGACCTGGCATGACCTGTGCCTGGGAAAATCCTCATTGCACAGCAATTCTCTTTGCATGTCTTCCTGCGTGAAATAAATATGCAAGAAGCTGGTCTGCTGCTTATTTAAGTGCACTGCCAGACCCAGGATTGCCTGAGGGTGCCTGACCCCTACCCTGAGATGCCACCATACCTGCCTAATCCCTGCCTGCTGTTTGCCACCAGCCCACGTGCTGCGGCTGCTGGGGTTCATGCTGATGAAGCTTGATGCTTCTGAGCCGCTCAGCACCTGCACAAAGATGATGGGGTTTTTTGCCCAGATTGCCTCCACGACTGAAATTTAAACAGAAGACACATAGGAAGAGGGAAGAGCAGCAGAGGAAGGCAATACACCCCTTATCTAACAGCTCAGAGGTTACAGCCCGTGCTGGTGAGGTTCAAGATTCAAGCTCCTGTCTCCTCGGCTTGATATGAGTATGGCTTTGAGCTCTGTTTTTTAACCCCAGCTGAGCTGCAGCATTCAGTACTCTCTTTATATGACGTTCATTTATAATTCCAGCGCTACACACTACAACTGATGTGTTAGATTGTGGCACAGTGCAATATTGAAATTACTCTATTGACAGCGCTCTCCTGGTTTCGGAAGCGTTGTGAGCCGCTCGCACCTTTTATCTGCACCTGTAAACAAACACAGTTGTGCCTTCACAGAGCAATAAATCTAACTTTGATATCATGACAAAGATGGAACACTTTGATCCAGGGAAAGACTTTGATCTTTCACTGTGAACCAGATGCTGTTGATTAGCTGTAAAAATAGAGCAATTATTGTAACTTTTCAGGTGGTGTTGCAGTGCTATACTATGACCTGTCAGGGTATTAGCTGTGTGCCACGCCACACCTTAAAATAAAATAGACCGAATATGAAATTCAGCTAAGTTATGCAATTCTCAAATTCTGCTGATTTTTTTGACCAACATATTTTGGAAAGGGAACATTTGGCTTTCAGAGGTTTTACACCTCGGTGTTTTTGTCCAGACCGGTGTTTCAAACACTTTGAAATAATTACAAGCAGAATCATACTGGCAAAGACTAAGCAGCATTTCTGGGTGCTGGAAGAGGTGCCCAAGGGCCCCGTCAGGAGGACAGGTCTCCTCCCTTGGGCTGAGCATCTCATTGATCTCCCCATCACCCTCCTCACTGCCCAAAGCACATCTTCCATGGCTGCCATGTCGGGTTGGCTGTACCAAGGGCTCCATGGTGGAGCAGCCACAGCGTGGAGGAGATCGCTGGGCTCCAGATCCCTCCATAGGATCCCCAGACACCATCAGTTCCAGCCAGGGCTCAACTTGCTGCTCCTCCAGCCGCACGGAGTAAATCAGGCACCATAGGTCCAGATTCATCCCAGCTCACAGCAATGCTTAGCAGACATACTCATGGCCTGATTTCAGTTCCAGGTGTCTCCCAGCAGTAGGCAGAGATAAATATCTCCAGTGGGTGATTCAGTGTTGTGTGACCTGGCAGGGCAAAGCCAGGAGGATGGGGTCCTGGCTGGAAGGACCACACTGTGGCAGGATGGGAACCAGCTCCTGGTTATTTGCTTGATGGGGCAATTAGTCCCGTAAGCTCCTGAGCCCTGTGATTAACTGCAGCTGTCCAAACATCGTCATTGCGAGGGAAGAGTAGCTAAAGGATTCTGGAAATTGTTGGCATTTCTTGGCGGCTGTAGAAAAATCCCAATTGCAGCTTGCAGGCCCTTGGGCTAAGGGCAGGACAACCTACCGGCACGCAAACCGATAAACAACTCATAAGGAAGCACGTCTCTTTTGGGAAGAAGGAAAAATGATGCAGAAGTCCCCAAAGCTTCTGCCTGCGAACCAGGTGAGGAACCGAGGGGGAGCAATCACTGCCTGCTACAAGTCCCAGCCGTGGGAGGCTCCATGTGGATGGGGTACAGCATAACTAGCAGTTGTGAATGTTTCACAAAGACGTGGGCTCTCATGGGCACAAAACTCCTCCATGGATTTTTTTTCCAGACCCCAGTGTGCTGAAACAGAGATTTTGGAAATCTGGCCTTGTGTTCTATGGAAAAGCAATTTTTTCATAGGGCTGGGTCTTGGACTTCATTTACCCATAGAAAAAAATGACGTTCTCATCTCTGCTTTGCTTAAGTGAATGTGACCCACATTCCCCAAAAGCCAAGGACCTGCAAGAGAAGTCACATTCTTGTGGCAGCGTAATAATTTGCCCAAAGCGAGGAATAAGAGAGCTGGGACTTCAACACAGCTCCTCAAGCTGGAGACACAACTCCAAGGCCAGGTTGATAGCACCCAAGGTTACGTTAAGGAAAGCTAATTCTCCACTAACAGACCCTGGCACAGTGTGTTCTGTCTGAATTAATGGTCTTGGAAAAAGGCTGTTTGCAAATAAAGTCTTCCCAAACAGAGTAGGAAACCTCATTTTGCGGAGGTTTGCAGAGGGACTGTTAGCTCAGCAGTTTCAATTCACGCCGAGTGTGCGTGCAAATTAAAAGGAGGAAGCCACACAGTTGGTTTTGGGGCATTCCTGTCGAGGTGTTGCTCTTTTGAAGTCAGTGGGGCTTCTCCTGGGCTGGGTCCATCCGCGCTGCTCACACCCCTGGAATGAGGCCGGGGATTGGTGTGACCAGTTGGGCCAGTAAACAGACCTTCCTCCAAAATGAGTTTTTACTGAAATCTGCAAAGAGCTGTTGCAAGCAGGTTGACTCACATGGTTTCTCAGCTCTTAGTCATGAGCTTCTTCTCTGGACAGTTAATTAGTTTGTTCTTGTGGAGCGCTTTGAAGATGCAAAGCAGACTGGGAAAGTGAAGTGTTATTAGCTCATTATCTGCAATCTTTTTTTTGTGACAGAGCAATGAAGTCCAGGCTCAGCCTAAGAAGCTTAACAGCACTAAAAAACGAATTGTCCACACGCCCAGTTCTGTCCTTATTTCAGTACAGCTCTTTACCAAAGCTCAGTGCTTCCTTAGACTAAAGCTCTTTAACACCAGCCAGGCAGAACAGGATGGCTTAGCATCACTACACAGGTGACACTGCACTAATTGGCAGTGACTCTAAGATTTAGCCTTACCCTGACAGAATACCTGAAAATTTGGAATTTGGACCATTAATTTCAATCTTCTCCCTACTCCTTTCCACTTGGATGTGAAAGAGGAGAAAGAGGCCGATGGATTTTTTTTATAATTTATACCCTGATATGAGTGTATTAGGGGTCAAGTTCAGCATCTCAGAACCTGAAATCTTTATAGAGAGGAGTAAAATTAAATAGCCGGAAGGTTATGAATGAGATGAATTAGCATCTGTCTGCGCAAAGCAGCTCATGTGTGTCTGGTTACGTTCAAAGAGAAGAAGTAATATTAAAAGTATTATTTTTACATCTATGAAGGACATGCTGGCCAGACAGCTGCCATGCCCTGTGGAGTACAGTGGATATAACAGCTCTGTCTACATAGCTGGTCACTAGTTGTGTATCTGGCAATTTGGGGATCTTGACAGAGGCATTTCAAAAGCTGGTGTGTGCAGTGATGTGGTCTGCTGCAAGGAAATGTGCCTTCATAATTGGGTGCTTGACCTCTTTTGGCCCCATGGCCCCATTGCAATGGCCTCACATGCAAAACTGAGCCTCTTATTAAATTCAAGACCATTCCTGAGCATAAATATCCATCTGTTTCTTAGGGAAAGATTGCATATGGGCTGCCCTGATCACCCTGCAGACCTCCAGCGTGAGTCTCCACCATGACCTGAACATCCAGAGATATTGCAAGCTCCAAGTCTGTGGGAGAAGGCCAGGCTGAGCAACAAGCTTCATCCCTCAGGCACGTGCGTGCACCTGCGCGCGCGCACACACACGCACACACACACGCACACACACACACACACACACACACACACACACACACACAAGAGAAGATCTTCCATGACACAAATGTAAACTAAATACCTAACTGCTTTCACTGGGCTCTCACTTCCAAACTTCAGGTTTCACATCTCCCCTTGCTGAGCAGCCAGACTTCCAGCACTCACCTTTGCAAAAGTCCGTGATGTGAGTCTTGTTTCTTTGTGTTGCTGAACACAAATGATGAATTCGTGATATCCCTGTTTGGGGAATAAGATGTCTCATTTTCATTGCCTTTGCAGGCTGTTGGTACCAGTTATACAATTTCCAACCCTCATTTCACTGTTGGGTCAGAGCACCACCAGAAAAGGTAAGGCTGGACAATCAGATGAAGCTTTCCTAGCCACCCAGCCTTTCTTTGCATTGCTTTATGTCCAACCAGATACAGCGAAAGCAGCCACAAATTCCAAAGAAAATCCAGTTAGAAGGGTTTCCATCCAAGGATGAGAAAAATGAACCAAGCTATGGACATGAGTCATAGAGCCAACTATTTACAGTGAAGTCTTCTTAATCCTAACTATAAAGATTGTTACCCTCCAGCACATGGGCGGTGCTGAGCATATCAAGCTTTTCTCTGCAGACTTTTGCTTGGAAATAAAGGAAAATGAACATCCAAGATAGCTCAGTGACTCCAGGAGTTGGGTTTTTCAGGGGAACAGAAATGGTGCAAGTAGTGATGGCAAGACACAAACTGGGAACACCCCCAGGGTGGGTGCCACGCAGGTGCCAGCACAAGGTTGCAGGAGCATTGCAAAGCTTCTGCCTGGTTTTACCCTCTTTGTTGGTCTGGCACTAGTTTCACACTCATGCCAGAAAGACACAAGAAACATGTTGCTTACCATCCCGCCCTGCCAGGGTCGAGCTAGTCTGACATCCTAGAAAGAAGATTGTCACTTTGCAATATAGTATATAGTGGGTGTTTTGGGGTATGTGCACTGGCAACAGATAAAGGGTGAGGTTCAGGCCACCTAGCTATGTCTGAGCACCGCTTATCTTAATCTGGACTTTCTTAATCAGCAGTGGAAATAGAAAATTATTAATCTGCCTCTCCTTCTGCCTCTGTCTGACGATGGGGTGAACCACATGCTGGGCAGACTATTTCTCTCCACTAGACATGAAGGGAACCCAGAGTGACTATCTTGCACTTCAGTGTCTAATTTTAAGCTGCCCAGGTGAGGGTGGATTGATCCTAAGTGATTTCTCCTAACAGAGAATGAGCAATAAAGGCCAGAGTGGTCAGGAAAGTTTTTTTAGATGTGGTTGTTTAGTTCAGTTTATGGAGAGCTGGTGTTTGGCAGCTTAAAAAAAAAAAATGCAAGCAAGCTGTGCTGCAAGCCCTGCAAAGCCGTGTGACTGAGAAGGCAGGTAGTTGTGGGCAAATGATAGCTGTCCATAGCTAGAGAAGAGGGGAAGCAATGGTAGATCCTCTCCTTCCACACCACCATCAGTCTGGCTCAGGGTACTCGTCGCAGCACCACCGCTATCACTGCTGGCAAACTTGTGCTGAACAAATTATACGTGGAGGTGCCCATGATGACTTTAAAAACATGTGAGCATCTGAATCCTCTGAATTCCCTCATCCCTTTTGAAAATCACAGGGTCCCGTTACAGCATTTCAGGTTTGCACCTTGGAACAGAGGGCGATGCAAAATCACCACTGGCTTTGGACAGCCCTTCCCTGGTGACTGAAATTTAAGGCCCTGAATGTATAGTCTGGTTTTAGTCGGTGCCAAGGTCTGTCTGAAGCCGATAGCCTGGTTGCTCTGCAGTATGCTGAAAGCAAGAGTCTGGGTTCAGACGTAAAGGCTCAGATTTTGGGCTCTCTCCCAGGGACACAGCACGAGCTCTGTGCTGGAGGCAGATTCCTGATCAGTAATGTGTGTCCTGGGTGCTGAGCCCTTCTAGCAGCCAGCAGGCATCTGGGGGTAGCTCAGAGCACCTGAGGTTATGTGAGAAGTTTTGTGCAGGATTTCTGGGAAGGAAGAGGCACAGCAAACTCCTCAGGACTCTCGACCTGCTGTGCCTGCAGGGTGTTGCGAAGCCAGCTGAGCACCAAAGCAGGCCACATGTTAATGGCCTGCGACCCTCTCAAAAACCAGCAGAATAAACACCCAAGGGCCAAAATATGCATCTGTAAACAAGATAAACTCACTCCTCGCTGGACCTAAGATGTCGAAGGAGAAAGTGAGGATTACACATCGCACCCCGGACAGAGCCTTAGAGAGAGACTGTCACGGTGCCAGCATTGGTGTCTCTGCTTGTACTGAGCTCCTCTGCTTTCTGTGGTCCGAAAGGAGGACGACAGGGTGGTGACAACAGTCTGGGCTGGGGACACTCATGTTTCCAGTCATTCTGGGAAGGAGGAGCAGCCCAGTGGCACATCCGTAAGCATGGGCAGAAACCCACAGTGCTCTCACACGAGGATTGCCCCTGCAGCTTCTTGCCGAATGAAACCTAAAGACACCAACTATTTTGGCTTGGCTCCTCCTCAGGCTTTGGCCTCAGGTTGTGCCACGCTGGTGCTCCTGTGGTGAGCAGTCCGGCTTTGCACTGGAGGGTATGGAGGTGCCGCCCTTGAACTGCTCCCAGTAAGGCTGCATTGCCCTTTGGATAGTTTATGGAAGGTGCCCTCAGCTCTGCTGCTGCTGGATGATGCTCACAACCCTGTCCTTAGCACAGCCATGGGGCTGCATGACATTGCGCATGTTGTCCGCCCACCATGGCTCACTCATGGATGGAGGTGAGGATGGTCCATCCCTTTGCCAAACACCAGGAGATGTGTGGACCAAAGCCCCAGCCATGGTCTCTGGGGATTGCACAGCCCGTTCGTGCTGGCGCTTTCCCCTGCAGGGACGTGGTCCGTGGCAAGAGGGAGGTGGCAAGGACACAGCTTAGAAGAGAGTCATCGAGAAGGTATTCCGACATACCATGGTCTCGGGTCTTTCAGCACTGGTCTCTGTTTGACCCTTCCCAGGGCAAAGCTGAGCAGTTAGTTACCTGCCATGAGCAATGGTGACTGCTCATCCCATTCCCTTCCTGCCCGCTGGAGACCTGCCAGTTGCTGTCAGTCTTTCCCTGGTATGCTTCGATTGCGGGAGGAAAAACTCCTCCATCCATTCTTGTTATCCCACCAGCTGCCACGCTGGCTAATTTGGCACATGGCTTCATCCCTGTTTTAATTGGAGCTTTGCAGGCTGCAGCACCCAGGAGCACGGATGGGTTCCTGCGTTCCTGGGGCTGCCCATGGTACGAACCACCCTCTCGTGCTCTGCCTTTTCTTGGGTGCTTCCTCCTGTTCAAAGCAAGGTGGGGCTCTGACTCACCTGCATCTGGGTCTCGCCGCGCGGCAGGACTCGCCGTGGCTCCGCTGGCTTTCCCACGGTGGCTGAGCCCTGCAGTGATGTTGCTGCTTTACCCAGGAGCTTGCGGCAGGCAGGCTCCAGGGGCAGAAAGGCAATGGGTGTGGATATTGCTCTGTGTACCAAGGAGTCATCTCTTCGAATAGCATAAACACTCGCCTGAGCCATCTCCTTCCTCTCCCCTTCCCCCTGGCTCTTTAACCCTCTGCTTCTCCACATCCCGCAGGAAATAATTTCTATGTTGCTTGTGGGTTACCCTTGGAAAAAAAATATTTGGGATAGGCACAGCCAGTTTCTCATTGCACAGACAAAAACTACAGGAGCCATTTAGGAGGTGTGCTGCTGCCTGGGAAATCCAGAGTCTCGCTGTGATCCTGCCAACGGCCCCGCTGTGATACTAAAGCAGCGCCTTTCCCCCTCCTGGCTATTTGTCCTCCCCTGAAAGGAAACAAGAATCGGTTTTCATCATGGGTAAAACATGCCAAAGAAAAGCTCAGGGTGGAACTCAAAGGCACTCAGATAATCTCCATTTTTTTTTTCCTTTACATTTTTTGAGTATTTCTTTCAGCCCTGCTGACGAGAGACTGATTTTCCTGTTCTGCCAGGGGAAATCCTTGTTGATTGAAGCAGGAGTTACCTGTACTGTGAGATAAAGAGGCTTCCTGGGGAAAGAATAGAAAACATGAGGAAGAAAGCAATAAGATGCACAAAGCAAACCTCTGCTTCATTGTACAGCACCCCGTCTGGGTCATCTCTCAGACTGAAACTTGGCCTCAGGACTAAAAGGCAGTTACAGTTATTGCCTGAGCTCAAATTTGTTAGGTAAGATCCTGCAGCGCACTTGTAAGGCTTTTTGCTGAAAGAAGTGCCAGGGAAAGGAGGGAGGAACTGTGGTTCTCTGGGAAAGTATTTGGGTTTTGCAGTGCCAGGAACTTCCATTAGCTTTATCACTTTTGAAAATTTCTACCTGCTTTTTTTCCCATTGCGTTACCTTGGGAAGCCAGGCACGCCTGTGCAATGAGGGGGTTACTCGCTGCTGCATCGGCTGGGGGGATTTCAGCTGGGCAGCATAGGGGCGATTTGCTGCTGCGCCAGATGGGGGGATTTTAACTGCTTCGCTCCTCATTTGCAGAAATGCAGGCAACCCTGCAGGCAGAAGGTCAAGGGAGAAACCAGGCTTGGGAAGGTCTCCTGCAAGCTCTGTGCATGAGTACGACAGTGTCAAGCTCTGGAGCCACTGCAGATACAGTGCTCAGATCTGGCCACCTTTCAGCTTTGGGGCATCTGAGATCTCATCTGAGACCTGGAATATCAGCCAAAGTGTTAATCGGGACCAGATCTGCTACCTAAAAACTACTGCCAGCAATCCCACCTACCCAATGCAATCCCTTTGTACCCTGTGAAGATTCCTGCAGTACTCTTCCTTGTGCTGGAATGCTCTCTCGCTCATCATCGGCTGCTGGGCTGGGGAGGCTGGGAGCACCAAGGGTCTCATTTCTGCCACCAAGCACAGCACATTCAGCACAGAACAAGTGCCCAGGGATGTGGTAGCAGGAAGATAATTTCTCTCTCATCAAAGCCTTTCTTGCATGAGATTATCAAGTTGAAGAGGGCTGTAACGGGAGCCAGAACTGGAAAAGCATTGTTGGGGCTCGGTCAGATGGAGGATGCTCGGTGTGAGTATCAAGGAGTGGATGCCACATCCTGACAAACTGCACACAGAGATTCCCAAATCTGGGAAACATTGCTCTGGATGTCACTACTCCACCCACCCTGATGGAGAATAAGATGCTGTAAAGGCTCAAGTAGAGCTGCAACGTTTTCCTGCACCCCAGCAGTGCAAAAGAGAGATCTCCTGGTGTTAGATGAAAGAAAGGGACATGGCCGTGTGTTTGGGATGCCTCATGGGAGTCAAAAGGCAAGCTTAGAAACTCAAAAGGGACAAAGTCAAGCCTAGAAAACACCAAGAAAGGGGCCAAGTACAGTCTTGGGTAGGCAACAACTTCTGTGCTCGGCAAGATTAAATCTGCAAGGACACATAACTGTGGGAAAGAGACAGCTGAGGGTTATACGATAGAGGAGCACAAAGTCATACACGTTACGGGGATGGTAACTAAGGAGTGAGTCACTGTGCCTCATATGGGACTCGGGCTTTCTTCTGACCCAGGTCCCTGGCTCCTGTGGTGGAGATGCCCTGGGCTGTGGGTGCACGAGCGCTGTGGGGGCTATGGGCTGCGGGTGCCATGCATATGCTGAAGCTTTTCTGCATATGCCTTGCTTTTATGGGGCAGGGCTTTCTGGTGCGGGCTGCCACATGCCCTCCAGCAGTGTTCTGTGTGGGACCGTGGCACTCCTAAGGCATCTGGCCGTGGGGTCAGGATGCATGGCAGCGCCTCTGCTTGAGGCAGTCTCACCCATCACGTGGGAAATCAAGACAGAAGAACTTTGTTGAGCAAGTGTATCCCAGGAGGAGATGTTGGTACTGTGGGGTCGTCGGTGCTGTTGCGGTGTGTGGCTTGGGCTTGGTGTTTCCTAGGGATGCCCTGCGCAGTGCAATGCGGTCTCTGTGCCATGAAATTGGGAACTGCTCTTGCCTGGGAAGTGATGATCCTCTGGGGCGTGGCCTGGGGAAGTGGGGAATTTCTGGGCATGCCTGGGATCTGTCGGAAAGGTATCTCATGGGCCTGAAAATGGAGAGTGGGGTCTGCTCTGAAAGCATCACAGGCAGCGATAAAGGACTCAAAAGTTGCACTGTGGGATGGGAGAGGGGGCTATATTGGGGCTGCTTTGCTAGTGGCATAAGGCTTTTCTGGCACGGTCCCATGCATTATTTGAGATTCCATGAGCTGTAAGGTCTCCAATGACTTAGTGCTTGCTCTGTTTTGGAAAAGGAGTGCTCTGTGGGTACTCTGCACCCTGCAGCACCCATTTTCTTTCCCTTGAATTCTGCTGCAATACCAAAGCTTTGGAGCTAAATTAGTGCATCCATCACTGTCTGCCCCCACAGAAGTCTCTCGCCTTTGACCCAGCCTCTAGAGGGGATGCGTGTTCCATTGCATTTAAATCATACAAGGAGCACCTCGGTTGTCTTTTTCTTGCAAACTGCCCTGTGGTCTTTGTGTGTCTACAGGCTGCCCTGTGTCCAAAAACGAGCTTTTCTTATGGGTTCATAAAAAGGATACAGGTCCCAAAATAGAGACATACTAGTTTCTTGGTATTCATTTTACATACTGCAAATGGATAGAGAGAGATCCAAGCACGTAGTCGTGTATCGGCTCCATTGCTGAGCAACTCTTCATTTCCAAATTGGAGACGGGCTAAGAGCTATGATGACATGTCCTGCCCTTCTTCAGTGTCCAGAGAGCCTGCTCAAGAATATAGAGGTAGGACTCATCTGCATTAATTTTAGACACTCTGCATCTATGCTAGACTTGGTAGAAGACAACTTGCTCTCCTAGCCTATAATTTATATGACCTTTCTTAGATGTACCTTCAGATGTGATTTGTGCCTGAAGAAGCTGCAGAACGGACATCACCAGTATGTACACAATATCAATATTTAATTCTCCCAAGGAGTTCTGGATACACTGCTCCTTAATGGACTTTTCTAAGACAATTACTTAGGTACTACATTGAAAACCAATTGCAAATATGCCTGCTGCACTGTGGCCTAGAAGAAGCTTAAGTCAGGAACGATCACAGTTGCCAATGCAATTTAGGTTTTGAAGTGCTGCTGTATAAGGTCCATGCAAAATTCGTTAACAGGTTTGGGTAATTTGCCTTTGTGCTTAATCCTTTAGTGCTTGCCCACCCTTCAAGAATCCCAGCAGAGCAGCAGTGGGTGCTTCTGGAAAGGAGCTCTGAGCTGGGGGTGATGGTGATAATCATTTTATTAGCATGGGGTGATGCCCGTCCTTTTCCCATGCACGGATCCACAGGCTGTGCCAAGCCTGTCTGATAGGCTGTGAATTGAATCCTCTTTTCATAAGATACTTGTCAGTGGTAAGGATTAGTCCTCAGCCTTGCCTTCAGTAAACAAACTAAACACCTTGTAGCTGAGATCACATTCCCCTTTGCCAGGTTTCTTCTTTGAAGAGCTGTCTTCTGAAGGCGATCAAGAGCATGCTGCTTCCTCATTTCTTTTGTAAGGCTGCCACCAGTGTTTACACACTGGAGTGTTCCCCGGTACTGGAAATAGAAAATCTTTTGAGCATCTTGCTCTTCAGCTATCCTTGTGTAGACTGGGTTTAAGTTACTGCAGGATGTGATGCCGAGACCAAATTCTTAGATGCTGTCGACAGCAATTTCATGGAGCAGGCTGGGAAGTCTCCAAAGCAGATGCAGCCTTAAATTTGGTCCTGATTAGCATGAAAAGTCTGGCCTCAAATCTTACATTTATAGAGCTGCCCCATACCATCAGCATCTGGATCAACAAAAGCCTAAATATCCACCACCATGTACTCATCTTCCAAAAGGGGAACGTAAAAGGATGATGCTTGTTAAGGGGAAAAGAAAAGGAAGAATTAAACTTTATGGGTAGTGTGGACTGTGCTTATCACGTTGAAGCACAATCCCAGTACATTCCACCAGTTAAGAAATCCTTGAGGAAGGGCAGAAGGGAGCTGGCCTGGTTAAGCAGCAGCAGCAGGAGGTTATCAGAAGGTGTCTTTCAAATAGCTGAAGACAAAAATAGGAAAGACTTCATAACCTCTGCCAGGTTAAACATAAACCATAATAAATACGCCAAAAAGGAGTTGAAGGAACATCTACCTGAAGTCAAAAGAATAAGCCATGAACAGTAAGAGCACCTTCAAATACATGAGGGCCTGCCACGAAGACTGGAAGCCCAATAAATATCAGGGGTGAAAGGAGTACTCGGAAAGGAGAAGAGCAGGAAAGCTCATGTATTTACTTTTTCTAATTTGTGATGCCTGTGAGAAATGGGAAGATTTCTACAACATCCTATATCTGATACAGGGAAACCCACACCACTGCATACCTGAGGACTGAAGGCCATGTCTGTATATAAAATTGTGGGGAACTAGAGACCAATAAGAAAAGGGTGATAAATGACAGACAAACATCATCATAGAGAAATGTTAAGTGGTACACCTGGGGTAAAATAATCTTATCTTCACATGTAAATGGTGGATTTGGAAATTACCATGACCGCTTGGAGGGAACTCTGTGATGGTCAGCCCATCCCAAGTGACAGCTCAACACACAACAGAGCTGCAGAAACCAAGGTGAATATTAGGAATAGTTAGGGAAGGCGAAGAGAACAGAAAGGTGGCTGTGATATCCCTATATAAACCCATGGCTTACTCACCCTTTGCATATGGTATGCCACTCTGGTCTCCTTGACTCAGAAAGGAAAGAGTTTAATTGGGAAAAGTTCAGAGAAGGTCACCACACGTGACGAGCCGATGGCTCTGTCTGAGGAACAGGTCTGTGAGCTGGGACTTTCCAGCCTGAGCCAAAGAGAAACTTTGGGAGGATCAACTCATCACACTTTTTAAATATAAGACCTAGGGAGCTTCAAACACAGCTCATGAGCCAGGTTCAGAAGAAGCTAAGGTGTGGGTTTTTTCTCCACAACAAGCTGTGGACCCATAGAGCAGTGGCACCAATGATGCTATTGATAATTTAATTTTTCATGGATTGAAGTGGTGTCTGTAAAAGCTCATGGGAGAGAAACCCACTGAGGCTTGCCAAGGACGTAATGGTGGAGGAAATGTGATTTACAGCTTCATTCCTCCTATTGGCACAAGGCAGAGCAGTCCAGGCTGATCACTGCTGCAGGGTAACAGGCTTTTACAAACCTTTCAAAGAGATGCTTTATTCTTTCCTAACAGTGTACCAAGACAACTAAAAAAAAAAAACACATCCAAAACAGGAAGCTTGAAGAAATTCCAGCAATTTTTATTGATTTCAGCTTTTCCAATGAAGCAAATACATACAGTATAGCCAAAACAAAACTCTGATACATTATTCTCACATACCTATATCTTACAGAATACACTGTATAGCTATGGACTGGTAGGCTAAGTTGGTCTCAAACTGGTGTGTGGTCAGAGAGGAGTAAAACTGCCTACTGCCTTCTACTCGTCCATGAGGCTTCTGAAATGCTGGGGTGGGTTGGATTGTACATACACAAAACAAACAAAGCATTTATGAGAAAATAGACCAAAAAGCTCTGCTAAGCCCAGGACAAACAAGTATGGTATTTATTTACATGGCTGTGTGTCCTGTGCACAAATCAGGCCCCAACTGCTCTTATTTCTGCTGCCAGCAGAGCTAACAGTGCTGCTAGCTGTGGTCCTTCCCTCCTCAGTAATTCTCCATCACTATGACCCAGGGCATGTGCCACGTGCTGTAGACCTGCTCTTGTCTGTACCATTGGGAGCACGCCCTATTTTGACTCTTAAAGAAGGAAGAATCAGGAAAACAGCTCATCGAAGAGGATGTCACAGTTAAAAACATGCTTTTAAGAAACAATGCCTCCCTAGAATGCAAAAAATTTGTACTGGAGGTGAAAACAGCATCCATTTATATTGGGGGAACCTCACTGAGCTCCTGAAACTGCTGGTTATGAGCAACACCATTTACTCCAATAAGGCTGATTTTCCTTTCTCTTCTCACAATTGGGCATCAATATCACTGCACCGACTTGGGTAGAGTCTGTAGTCCAGATTTTAAACAGAGAGACTGAGAGGAAAATAGGGTTGAGTATCAGAGAATTTCCTGGGGAAGAAATAGCTGCAAAATAGCCCTGGGATGGCAGAGCAGTTACAATTCCCAGTGCTCTCTCAAGTTAGCTACATTTTGAGGTATGAAAGCAGTAACATACAGCATCATAAAAAAAAAAAAATATTAGATTGGAAGGAACCTCTCTGGTCTGCCCAGCTCAAAGCAGGGATAACGTCAAAGCCAGATGAGATTGCTCAGGGCTGTGCCTGGTCATGTTTTGAAGATCTCTGAGGATGGAGACAGATTTTATTTTTATCATTTTATTAGCTTTGGAAAAACAATTTGCTTGTACTTCATAAAATTTATGTGAATGATGTATCTGTCTCTTTGAGTCTAATACTCACTAATGAAATCTTCAGTACTTGTAAATTTAATTGTGAGATGATGATCATGTAACTACGGCTCTTTGTGCCTTATATAGTGATTCAGTAAATCTCATTACCGGTGAAAGCAGCAGCAGTGTTTTCAAATAAAGCTTAAATAATAGCCAATTAGAATGAATTTCCTCAATATTCCATCATTACATTTTGTAGTTAGGTTTCCCCAATTAATTTTACAGAGAAAAACATTAGCTCCCAGGACTGCTGTTGAACATGTAATTACAGGAATAAATCTGAATGCAAAATTGCATGCAACATACGTTTACACCAAAACTGTGACAATCCTGCCTATGGGTACTGCAGCCATTTTGGACATCCGTAGTCTCGGGTCCTGCCGAAAACATTGTGAACTGTGCATCTGAGAATATACATCCAGCTAGGTAACAGCTGGGAGGTACGGCAAGGGCATGCCCACGGGCTGGGGCTCCTTTGCTGCTGTTTAAACGCTCCTGAAACTGTCCTACCGGATTCTCCTGGTTCTAGCTCTCCACTTCAAAGGTGCTTTTTTCCTCTCTCATTTGGCTGGGAGCTCTGTGCAGAAAGCTCTCGACTGAATGTGGGTGAAGGCAAGCAAATAGTTGCTGCTCATTAAAGTGCACGAGATTAAGCCACCCTTTGTTGTCCAAGAGAAAAACCAGCCAGAAAATGATCTCGCTCTGGGACACGTGCTCCCTATGGTCTGAACGGGGTATGAACGAGTGCCACTGTGTCTCTTAGGTCTAGAGCTGTGTCAGAGCAAATCTGAACTTCATGGACGGTTCTTTATTGGGCACAAGTCACCCCATTTCTGCGAAGTGAATGGGGACATGCTGATTTCCATCAGCTGAGGAGTCTGACGCTTGCGAAAAACGAGACTGTTTTTCCTTTTCAGACTCCCCTCCCTAATTTGTCCTTCCCAAGCACCCCCTGCACCCCTAACATTTGCAAAACAGGATCCTGTGCCACTGCACGGTTTGAAGAAGCAATAACTGTGTGTGTGGGACAGCCAGCAAATGCATCCTCGGCTGGTCCTTTCCCTATGGATCTGAGTTGCATCCCCTGCGGGGATGGATAGAGGATATTTTTCTTCTGGAGAGAGGAAGATCAGCCTCTTTCGTCACACAGTTACTGTCATAAGGAGTGGGTTGCCCTAAAATGAGCTCAGCAGTCCCCTATCACAGCCTTAGCATCACAGGGTGATCATATAATTAAAGATACTGAGAAATAAAATATTTCCAAACCTGACTTCACACAAGTGCTTACATTCCTTTGCATATTAATATTATTTCTTTACATTGATCAATAAAAACAAAATGTGATTAAAAAGGCCACATCCCACACTTTTTTCAGTCCTGTGTGGCAGTCAGTGATCCCAGGGGAAAAAACGCTTTGCCTGTGTCCAGCTCAGCTTCTCAAATGCCACATTTGTCCAGGTACAGTCACGAGATTGAGTTGTTCTGGCTCTCAAAAGGGTTTGGGACCCGGTAATATTCATGCTCTGCAGATGTGTTGCAATTGTCCCCTCACATATAGCTTCAGAGAAGGGTTACTGAAACCCAGGAGAGAATTTGCAGAAGTCAATTTGCTTCTTGAAATAAAGAGTTCATGTGACAGGAAAGAAAATACTAATAACTATAAGAGCTCACTGGAGAAAAATTCATAAGCAGAAAAGAAGCCCGTGTTCATAAATGATAAGAATAACCAGCTTTTGTAAAGAAGAGTATCGTTGTGTGTATCTGTTTATAACGGCCATATGCAATGCGGGGACTCAATGTAAAATTAGCAATTTTTATACTTGTGGGTAAAAATAGGTTGTGACAGGTTTTTAGTGTGGCAGTATTTGGTGCATGAATCGGGTGGAATTGGACAAAACTCTGCAAGGGGGTTAAACTGCACAACTCACACCGACTTTCAGTGGAAGACAGGGGAGCAAGCCTGTAGGAAGATCCTACTCACCACGTGTGTGCATGTATGTTGCCTGCATGCACACATACACAGCGACACGTACATAGTTACACAGACACACTCTTTGCAAAAAAAAATAATTATTGACATCAAGAAAGTATAACCTCAATAGAAGTCCCTTCTCCCCCTAAAAAGAAGAAAATGCTTTAAAATATCGGTATCATCCACATGAAATCCATATGTTTAGTTTGCTTTACAGTTGAGTTAAACTCAGAAACACTCTACATCTTTAACATCCTAAGTAATTGTGAAAGGGTTGTCTTCCTGGACATGAACCAATTCCAAATTCTGAAATGGAGAAAAACAAAGAAAAAACCAAAACCCCAGGTAATTAAAGCATTCAAGAAATCTTTTCATTACATTCAAAACCAACTTTTAATCTTTTTTCTTGGCCTGTACCCAGTTTCTGTACTGCCCATAGCTTTTTCCCCTAGACTTCCATGCTTCTCTGAGTCTCAGTGGAAACATCCTAACAGAGCAAGAAGTGGAATCCGTACCCGGGCAGAGGAAAGAAATGGGCTTTTGCACCATTTTCTCCTACATCGGGGCTCTGCTTAGTCTGATCACAGAGATCATGGTGGGGAAGGGAGCAAATAATTAATTCTGAATAATCTCAATTCCCATCACAGAGAGATATGATATTTGAAAAGTGCAGAACTCCTTAGCGCTTTTCCCTTCAATGGGAATTATGAATCAAAAGTACCTGACAGATTCAAGCCTCATTTCAGACTGAATAAAAAAATCATAACAATGCCCTGGAAATTGTGCCAGGGCAGAAATTATTTCTCTAACTTGGTTTCTCTATTGGGATTATTCAGATGTCAGCATGTAGTTCAAAATTTTGACATCAGGCTTACAGGTAGATTATTAAGTGCTCAAAAAATCCCTAAGAGTGATGGTTAATGCCATAGCATGTGCTAGAATTAATTGCACGTTACTGACATTATCTGGATAATGTTGTTCAAAATTCAGGAATTAAAGTACTGTCAGAGAGATTCCTGTGAAAAGACTGAGAGGATTTGGCAAAATGCAGTTAATGAGTTATTGATTGGCAAAGCAATGAAGACCTGTGAGGCGTAGTCAAGCCCAGCAGCTTTGTCTGTCCTATGGCATCTGCGCTGAGTGTGTCTAAAACGCACAGCTGCGTACCGCAGGCAACATCTGCACTAAACCCAGGAACAGCACGACTTCTGACTTTGCATTGAAACAAATACTTTGCAGTTTGGGCTAATAGGATTCGTGATGAAAATCTCACAAACCCGAGTCAGGGGAGATTAAAAATAGCATAAAGCTCTTGGGGTTCACACACTGCTCCTTTGCCCCCAAAACCACCCCTTCCCCACGCACAAGGGCCCTGTTCTCACCTGCAGCCTCAACGTGCATGAAGAGGCTCCTAAAATCTGGAAGAGAGGGTCCTGAAGGTTGTTCCAGCTAAAGATCCCATCATGTTCTTATCAAATCCTTGCTGAAAGATGTACATCAAGAGTAGTGAGTGTGTATCGGTTTCAAAACTGACAGCTATCTATTGTTGTGAGAGAGCCTCCTGCCCCGCTTCAACAGCTGTCCTCCACTTAAAAAGTGTGCTTCATTCTCAACCAACCTCCTCTGTCCTCCCTCTGTGTGCCTTCGACACGGGAACCGTCACCCTTATTGATGGTCTTCATCTTACTTGCATTGCTTTCCATCCGCCAAGAGCTGAACTTCTCCAGCTTTACCAGAGGAAACCTTTACTTAATCCTTCACTGAATATTATTTCATCTTATTCCTCATCCTGGAAAAATGGCAAAGATATATGCATGATGCATATATCCTTGCAGACTCCCATCCTTCTCATCTGATGTATACCTATGCAATGAACATCTGTGTGAACACAGGAGTGACTCAGTCACATCAAAATGAGTTGGCACAGGCTCCTGAGCAGAGCCTGGCGCAAAGCTGCACAAGCTCCTATGGAGAAAGTCCCTAACTGTTCATATGGGAATGATATTTAGGTACTCTCTACCTTCCTGCCCCCAGGGTACTCCCCTTTGTGGATGTTACTCCTTCTCTTTAATTTGGCCCTTTACTCTCTGCAGGTGTTGCTGCCGTTGAGTTGGAAAAACCCAGCTTGTTCAAAGCAAGCCACTGGGAGCTGGAAGCTGGCTCGGAGCCCCGTCTGGCTCTGCATTTCACAGTTTCTGTTGCAGGGAGCAAAACAAATCCTAAATACTCTTCTTCTTGGTTTAAAAGATTACTCTGACTGTAGGGGTGATGTAGCCACAGGGTAGGGTTATGGACGCAGCAGAAAATGGGGGGAAAGAGAGGAGGAACCTTGCCAGGGATCTGTTGGGACACGCTGATCCTACATGATGGGCTGTAATGAAGGGAATCTCCCAAGCTAGCGCGAAATGTCCAGGTCTGTTCCCAGCACAGACCAATGCTGTGCGCGCAGGACAGCATCGACTCCAGGAGCATCGTGGAAGAGCCCACCTAAGCTAGCATCATCCCCAGGGTGCAAGCTGCCTGACACAGACATGCCACCATCCACTTAGTCCCTGAAGTCAGTCCCGGCAGCTGTGGTTGCGACTCGCTGCCTCTTGCTCGGATCTTAGGCGGGTGCCCGTGTGCTGAGAGGATCGTGGTCCTCCCAGCGCCCCGGGCTCCTCCCAGCCGCTGCCCGTACTTGCTACTGAATCATGGTCTTTGCAAACTCACCGACTTCAGCGAGTGAGTCAAGACCAGGGCTGTTCTAGTCAGCCGAAAAGCAGGAGTCTTTTCCTTACCTGCTTGAGCACACTCTGGAGCTCCCTGTTCGACCAAAGATCTGTCAGGAGGAGGCGAGCAGCTTCAGCCGCTTTTGGACAGGAGCTGGGAAGATGAAAGCAACCCCGGTGAATTATGGCAGGCCACAGAGCAGCAACCCACATGCATTACCGACAGTCTTTAAATAAGCCCAGCTCCAGCTGGGAGGCTGGCTAGACTTGATGGAGGACTGTCAATAAAACCGTCCTTGCTCTCTCAGCAATATTACATGACAAAAACCTCTGGGACCGGAACAGGATAAATGAAAGAGAGGGGAGGATTTGAATGGAAAAATGGGCATTAAACTGAGCTGAAGGAGTGTTTCTGGAGCGTGAAATCTGGGAGAGGGAAAGAGAAGGGAAATCGTGCCAACCCTTCCCTGGAGTCTGTAGGGACGGTGTGGGCGAATCTCTTGGGAGGGCAGCAGAGGAACGGGCTCAGTGTTGCCTGGTGAGGACAGAGGAGATGGGAGCATTCATAATAACAACATCTGCAACCAGAAGTCCTTACTCAGCACAAGTTAATAGATACTTGCTCACGTAACAGCTCCGAAACCGTGAGTCATAGCAGTACCTTTTATAATTTTGGAACATTTCATACGACAACCTAGCTATAAACCTCCTTGCTGGTTCTTATCGCTGCTCCTGATCTTCTGGACCTCGTCCTGCCTGTGGGAGACTCCTGATCTGGGTTCAGCACGACAGCACCAGCCTGTCTCAGCCAGGGTGATGGAGAGGTACGAGACCAGACTCAGGACCCTCCCTGTATGATACAGCTTCACAAAACATTGTGTCCTCAAAATAGTCCTCATTAGACTATGAGAAATGGGACTGACAGTGGCCATCAGGAGCAACCTGGGACCTGCAAGCACCGTACTTTGAGTGTGAAAGGACAGGAATGTAACCGTATTCAGTAAATTTGGGGGCATTTCTCTAATATACACAGCAGTTGTTACCAAAGACCTTGTAGTCTAAAAGAAATTAGCAAATTTAACCTGGTCATAAACTCCAAAGGGATTGGGCAGCTCACACACATTGGTATTGTGTGGAGGATGGGGGAGCTGCGGATAATCAGAAATTCTTGAGCAATGTTTTGGGACAGGCGAACTAGGTTTTATTGCAAAAATCACTTCTCTGGTCCTATGCCCTGTCACAAGTATGACTATGTTGTTTAAAAAAATTTTGTGGCTGAAAAATTGTTTGTGGTTGAAAAGCCATTAAAAACCAATAAACCCAGAGGTATCTATGATTAGATGGTCAGTGCACGTCTTTGACACTCTTTTTCAAGAATATGTTGTTTCATGTTGTTTCTCTCTTTCTAAGCTAGAGTAATTTTTTTTTTATAGTTTGCTTCTATGTACTTTTTGCCATTGTGACTTCAGAGCATACCTCAAAAGAATTTTTCTTTTCAAACCAAAATTACCAGCATCTGGTATCTGAGCCACTTCCAAATTCAGACAAAAGAATTTGTCCACTCTTAATTTGAAGGATTGACTGTCTCTGTTTCATACAGCATCTGCTCCTACTATTTAGGTATAAAAAGGTTAAGCATGAACCGATGGAGCTGTGATCACAACTTCAGTATGTAAAGTAGCATATCCTAAACAAAAGTACTGGGAATAGTGTGTGACTAGAACGTAGTACAACATGGAGCAGAATATCAAGGACAGCTGATTGGGGGGAAAACTTTCTTAAAAACAAGTTACCTGAAAATCAAAGCTGATTTTAAGGGCAGTCTGTTTTTTACAAATAAAATTATTTGTAAAAATCTGTGGAAAGACCACAAGGAAGATGTCCGCTGGTGGCAGTGGCAGCAGTCATCCAAAAAACTATTGGCTCAACAAAACACAAACAAGAACCTAATCAGAAGAAGATGGTGAGGCCGGGGGGAAGCGTGAGGGCAGCACAAAAGACAAGGTCTTTGTACGTGCATATCAAATAATGGGGGGAAATAACGCTTCCTCAAAGGACAAAAATATTAAGAACCTTATGTATGTCACAGGAGATGCCAAGGAGTTCCTGGAAGAAGGACTTCTTCAGGATGTTATAAGTTTAAAAAATTGATATCAAGGGGCAATCTTTGGAAGAAATGGGCAATTGGAAATCTGTGGATGAGAAGAGCTCTCTTCTGCAGAAAAGAATGAAGGAAAGACCTAAGTTTCTTGAAATATTAATTTTGGTAAAATGTTATGGTTGAATTAAACAGCAAAATTAAATTATATAATATAAAAGGTGTGAAAAGTGAATGAACAAAGAGAAACTGAAAGAAATCAATGATAAAGGGATTGTGAGATGAACTGCAAATCTGATGCTCTGAAGTTACTGAAAGAGATTTTGGAGAAAAGCTTTTAGTCCAGTCAGTAGAATTATTGAGAAAAATGATAATTTTATCAGTGAAATAAAGTCGCTTGAAAATGAGCAGAGGAATATTTTTCAGACAGTTGGAGAAGAAAGATGAAAAGGACATCAGACATCATAATAAATCAGTAACAGTAGCTTGATTTTCAGAAACACCAACAAAAAAAGGAGGTAATATTCACTATTTTGGCAACTTGGATTAAAAATAACGAAGAGTGAAAGAACACCATCATCACTCTGAAGCCCGTGTCATAGATGAGGATATATGCAGGAGATGGAGACAATTATTTAATTGGGATGCTCCAGGAAGGAGAAGCAACCACAGCTATCAGATAAACTGCTGAACTGTTGATGCCTTTCGCTCAGAATACAGCTACAAGAAACATCCAGAAGAAGAAACCTCAGCTTTGAGGGGTGCTGGTTGACATTTGAGAAGAACATGGGAAAGGAAAAGATCCACAACTTATTTGTCTGTAACCTGGAAGCTCTTTATAAAATATGAATACAAATTTGTTCAAGCGTGTTAAACTAATCATTTACAGCTTCAAATGCAACGAGAGACCAATTCAAAAATATAGGTAAAGAAACGGTTGTTTGGTGGCAGAAGAAGCATGTGCCAGGGAGGCACTCCGCAGACACACCAACCAAACCGACACCAGTGCTGGAGGCGAGGGGAGTGTGTCCACAGGGAAACTGAGGCAGATTAACAGAGAAAACTCTGCAAAATACTAACAAGGTGCAACATGGCATGATGTCCTCCATGGCGATTTGGTCACCATTGAGACTTCCTCTGTTCCCTCTTTCTGCTGGCTGTTGTGCTGGGAAGGAGGACGTTGATAGCACGGGACTCACCACACTCAGCATCAGTGTGGGGAGCATGGGGTCTGTATCCAACCTAGGCAACAGCCCCCAGTAGAGGTGCTGGATCTTGTTATTACCATCAGGGAGTGGGTGAGGATCTTTCTGATGTAGGAAGGGACAAATCCCACCCTAAAATATCCTGTTTATCTTCACAGGCTATACAGGAAAGTGGGAAAAGTTAGGTAATTTGTGAATTCACAGGTCCAGTTCACTAGAGGGGAGATGTCTTTCACATCTGCTCTGTGGGAAGTCTGAAATGATATGGTTTGAGTAAGTAAGATTACTTCTGGATGTGAATTGTTATTTTTTCATAAGAATTGAACAGCATAAAAATCTTTGGGGACAGAAAGAATAATGGAGTAAAAGGAACAATTCAAGCTTTGGACATTGTAAAACTGAGGAGTTTCTCAAAAAGAATTTGTGATACAGACAGGAGGAACACACATCTCCAGAATTTAGTAACTCCTCACAGTTTAGTGAGTCATTGCAAACAAAGCTCATCACACAAAACAGTCAAGACAATTAAAGTACGCACAACCCCAGTTGTGCAACGCTTTGCTGAAGTAGTAAATTAGCTGACGACTGGTCTGAGGGATCCAAAGCGGGACTTTAGGCAGAAGTTAATACCATTCAAAACAACAAAAGCTTAGACGAGGGATGGGTTTCATGTTAATTGGGCTTGTTGAAGAGTGGAAGCATATAAAAGCAGCAAACTGACCAATGTTTGTTGGCCGAGGTCCAAACTAAACAAGGAGGCCACTTCTAATGACTGCGAGTCTCTCTGCTGCCATGAAACAAGTGGTAGATTGTAAGTGGTTTATCAAAGGATGACGGAGAAGGCGCATGAATGTCTTTTCACAGCAGAAAACAATAGGCTACTTATAGAAGGTATTTTAAAACAAAGACAGATGGTAGGAGAGATGAAAGTCTAGGAAGGAGAATACAGGGTCAAAGACCATGGAAGTTTAACACCAGTTGGGCCAGAAATGAACACACAGTTTGGCAAGGATTGACAAGCTTTTGCATAGGGCTGTACAGAGTATGGATAACAAGCAGGACAGCATTACTACCATCAAAACTCAAACCAAGTCCTACAAGAAAAAGTTGTAAAATATGTTAGGATCGCTCAGTTGTTGTAAAGTATATGTGAGTAGGACAGGGGAGGTACTTATAAATACATATTATATATGTATTTATATATGCGCTTCATCACAGCTGCATTTTTGCCTCTTGAGGTGGATGTTCCAACAGTAAGATGAACAAATCTGAACACTAAAGCTAAGCACAATCCCATTATATCGGCTGTGCTTGAATCTCAGACCTGACCTTCATGATAAGATTTGCAGGAAGCTGTGCATGGGCCCAGGTGCTAGGGAGTCAGGCTGCCTGCTGACATCCCCTGTTTTGAGGGCTGGAATTTTTAACAGGGTTTAAGATGTTGGTCCATCAGTTCTGTTTAGAATTTCTTAAAATTCAGCCAGCAAATTTCCTGAGGCCCCTTTACCAATCCCACCATGGATGGCTCATGCCTGTTTCCAAGAAACCAGTGACGAGGATTTGTGTTTACCAACACGCTTGAATTTTTTTGTCTCTCTCAATTTGCAAGCACAGGGAAAGAATAATGCTTTGCTGTGGCTCGGAAGGGTATTGGAAAGACTCTAGGATTAATCTGGCTTTGCACAGGGTGCATCGGCTCAAAAATGCGTGCTCACGACCCTCTCCATGCCTTCTGCCCCAAACTCACCCATTTCGGCACAGGCTTACTACATTATTTAGCATGTTGCTTGTCAAGTAAGACTTTCCCAGGTGTGTGTTGGACATGATGAGGTTCCTCAGAGTGTAACAAGCTGATGTCATGATCTCGCCATAGCTGTTGGTATTTCCAGACTGGAATGACAGGAGACGTGATACATCTGGGAGCACCTGGTGAGCTAAAGAGGTGGAATGTTCCAATCAACATTTAAATAAAACCTAGCACAAGTGAATGATACTATTTGTGTTAGCACTATTCAGTGTAAGAATGCAGTGTTATCTCTGGAAGGAGGCACTAGTGATGTTGGACGGTAATGGCATAATAGTCATCACCTGATTTTCAGAGACCAAATGAGTGCTGCAGGCCTCTGGAAGGGCAATGATATTGGTCATGGCTAGTCAAGTCCAACTCAGTTCCCAAAACACTATCATCCTCACAATCCTGCAGATTTGTCATTGTCTATAAAGCATACCACATGCTTGTAGAGACTTTGAGATAGCACGCATTTTGCAGATGTCACCTATAATTGTCCTTTTGGCCAGAAGAAATGACACTGCTTTGCCCAATTTCGGAGCTTGGCTAAGTCCTATTATGGGGTTTACAAAGTGAGGTGGGCAGATTTAGAGAGTTAGAAACTAGACATTGTTCTGGAATCCACTGTGATGGAAATGACTTACCCATGGTTTTGTGAAGAACAGGATGCCGGGACATGTTGCTCAGTAAAGAGGCCCCAGACCTGACAACTTCAGAGCTGTTGGACTGGAGGAGCCGTGCTATGCGAGGCAAACCTTTTTCCTTCAAACCAATCAATTGGCTCATTGCATTGGACATCTAGGAGACAGAACAGAGATGTCTCATGACTTCTAATGCCAGGAGGACACAACTGGAATGATGTACGGGGCCAGACCAACACGACTACACTATAAAATCAGCCTCTGCATAATACCTTCTTCTGCTACCATAATCCCACTTACTTTGTCATTTAACCTTCTTCTCCACAGACATTTGCAAAGTCAAATCTTCTGTGATACGACTGGTACTTCTGTCCTCTCTCTGGAGCCTGAGTGGGGACAGTTGCTCACCCAGCTGATATTCCCAAAAGCTGGAGAAGTTCTACCTTCGTGTCCACATTGCCCTTGCCCTTCACAAAGCCTTTGCAGCTCCCTGCCCTGCCACAAGTAATAGGCTGCTTTGGAATAGGAACAGCTAACGATAGCTTTAAAAAACAAGCTGAAGACCAAAAAGACTCATCTTGGATCCTGATCTCATGTTTGCTTATGTAAATCTAGAAGATCTCAGGACACAGTCAATACAGACGAGTGTTCATGGACATTGAAGCACGTACCCTTAATAAATTGCCCTGTCACTGATAGACTTTAAACTGAACTTCTCAGCTACTGCCCCACGAGCAAGGCTGCTGGAGACTGTCGCACCACCAGTGACACATGTCCATCAGCGGTGACATGGGGATGGAGGGAACGGGCTGGAAGGCAATCCTCTCCCAGTGGGCTGAGACCCAATTTCCCTTCCATGCTCCAGGAGGCACATGTACCATGTTACAGATTCACACCAGCAGGACTGGGGTGTGTAAAGCTGAGTCTGAGAAGAGATTCAGAGTTCTCCTCTATAAGCTAAAGATTGCTGAAAGCCTTTTCATTTCCATGCAGTGCACAGCTCCAGCCCCATTTCTCTGATAAGCTCTACCAGCAGCTCTACTGTGACAGCCTCTCTCTACTTTGTTAGTGCCACTGTTCAGTTAAACTGCAAAACAAAAAAAGTTCCCAAAGTCTTTCACATTGAAAGACTTGTAACAAAAGCTCCTGGGAGATCAGAGCTGGCGGGTTAATGCTGTCCTAGCAGCGAAGGCTCCTTTCGTGAGTCACTCCGTGTTTCTGGGTGGAACGCTTCACACACGTGACACGCCTCTCCTACGTATGAAATAATTATCTCTTTATCTCCCCAGCCATCTTATTTAAATTGGAATTGATGAAGTTCGACACAAACAGACAAGTCGAAGTTTGTCCACGTGAACGCAGCCTGTGAGGACATGCCCATGGTAGCGATATTGGGCACAGCAGAGCTGCTGCCGTGACGTGGTGTCACACAGCCCGTGTCACCTCCACGCTGCGATACCTATGGGTTAGGACATCTGTCAGAGCTATTTTACAAGCAGCTCTGATGTGAGGACAAGCCACAATCCACAGCACAACCCACCCTGTTATTAGAGCCACCTCCCGCTTAAAAAACACACACAGGCGGTGGCGCACGCACATCCTTTCCCTCTCTTTTAATGACACCTGTCCACATGTGCACATCTGTGCACATCCTCACTGGTGTCCTGGGGGGAGGCCATCAACAGCAGTAGATGCTGGTGGTGTGACCAACCTAGAGGAGCCCCTGGAAAGTGTATGGATCTGGGATAGACCCTTGGGATGCTGATTATAGCTCTCCATGAGACCCTATTTTTGGCATAATAAATACCTCAGCTGCAGCATCCACTGTGGAACGACTTGCAATAGTGCCCTGAGGTTTAAGGAGGACATTCTCCTTTCTGATTACTGTAAGGTGCTGACACGTTTGGCTGAGCACATGTGCGGAGGAGAGAGGAGCGCTTACCAGCCCTCGGCTCGCAGTGAGGTTCTGCAGGGCTCCAGCACAAGCTTCCAGGGTGGCATCCTTCTTGCTCTGATCCATCAGGGACAGGTAGGTGCGAATGGCATCAGAGTGGTAAAGCCAGCTGGGTCCTTTGGGTTTAAAATCCTCCTCAGGAAGGGGGACACCATACTCGTCATTCTACAAAGAGATGAGAAACTGGAAGCTCAGATCCTGCTCCTTGCTTGCAGCCCCTGCTTGGGGCTGAATATGACATTTCTAAGCCCTCTGCAGCACATCTTACCTCCATTTTACCACTCCTGCTGTTGAAGCAGCCTGTGAGAGTTTTGTCCATATAAACACTCCGGGCCATGTGGTTGAGCTGGGTGTATCTGTTGGGAACTTCAGCATCCAGGCGGTAGGAGAGGTTGTGCAGGATGCAGATGCAGTTCTCCACAGACTGAAATCAGCCCCAGAATAAAAATGCAAGCATCACATCAGGCAGAAAAATTGAGAGCAGCACCTGCTATAGCTACAGAGAGGACACATACTGTGCTGTAATTAGCTTTTTTTAGCAGTTATACTGTATAAGCTGCTGACCCTGCTTAAGGTAGCAATGGATGGGAAGGAAGAAGGAGGTAGAGTAGACATGAATGAAGGCCACATAGCCCAAATGCTATACCGTGGATCTCAGTGAGCTGAGTGACTCAGTGAACTTTGTTAGGTCCCACTGCCACAGACAAGTTGATAAAGAGGAAAAGAGCATGAGTGCAGAGGGCGGTTATATCAAACCGCCCACCATGAAAGGCCAAATCTTGAAAGTCTTCCTCTTGCCTTAGTCAACTTCCAATGACTTTGCCCAAGTCACAGCTACAGATTAGGGGACATTTTTTACCAAGAATGGGCTTTTAAGCCTCATTTACTTGGATGTCAGTGTGCCCAATGTAAAGGGCAAGGGAGAATTTTCGCTAGATACCTGTACCCAACACCAAAACATGTGGCTACATTTCCAAAGAGCTGTGTTCAGTATGTGCTGCTGAAACTGATCTTCTTGCAAAAGCCATCCCAAAAAGAGGATTTGCTCAATCCTGAGCTCATCTGAAATAATTTTGTTACTTTGCTGGGCATTGGGGACTTTATGGTGTTTGGCTAGTATCACAGGTGTTGAACTCCTGAAAATGTGGCTATAAACACTATTTTGTCCAAGGTAAGTGACATTTACACATAGCGATCAGAGTCACAGTTAGGGGACTGGCAGAAAGATGCCAGCTCCTGGCTTCTTGCTGAGTGTGATGACAATCTGGGGCTTATATACTTGAGTCCTGCTGGATGAAGAGATGTGGTGGTGGGAAGAGCATATTAGGGGCTCAGGAGCCAAAATATTTTGCTGTGTCTCTGTGTTTGGTAAAGAGAAATTGTAAAACCCACCTCTACTTCAGGCCCAGAGCACAGAGGACTTGCAATCCTACAACAGATCACACTGAGATTTGGAAGGACAAGAGCAGCCACAAAGAGTCCAGTCCCCTCTTGTGTTTGTTTGAAAGGGATTTTGAGATATTACCAAAGTTGCAATTATTAACTACACGGCTGAACTCTAGCAAAGAGCTCAGGGTGAGCATCTGGTACCTTATCATCAGGTCGGTTAGAAGCCACGCAGTTCTGGGCATAAGTCATGACTGAATCGATCAAGCCAGGGTAATTTCTCATGGTCTGGCGCCCCATGTCTGCAGAACTCAAGTTTCTGAAGAAAGCCATCGCAGAGCATGTCAGGAGAGAAGGAGGAAAGAGGATTAGTTGGATTCCCTTACTAGTCTCTATGGGCTCTGTTCTGGCTATGGCTGTAATTGAACTTAAGGGTGTTTTTGTAGATTCAGCAAGGCTGGTATACTACTCTCATTTAGGAGGCCTTCTATAGGACCGCACTGGTGCATAGCATTCTTGTTGCTCTTTAGGATTGATTTCGCCTAGGAAAATGTCCTGTTAAGGAGCTCTGTATAGAAGACATCCTCCTAGTGAGAGTAACTATCAGCACTATTTTGCCTCAGAGGCTATGCATGTGACATTACACAGACTCATCACCTCCTTGGAGGTGTTTCCAATGAGAAGACTGAATAAAGACCATCTGGGACTATTGTGAAAATCAGGAGCGTGCAAATGGTTATAAGCATGGAGCTACAGAGGGTCAACAGCATTATTTGCATGGGAAACGAGGGCAGAGGTGCTCAAGAGCAACCATCGCTCTGACCAGAGGGACTGACCAGTTTGTAATGTTGTAATATATTCCCGAGCACTGGTTGCTGCCAGGACAAGGGAGTTTTTCCAGTAACAGGAAATGTTTTTTTGTTGTTTTGTTGGTTTTTTTTCTTCCCTGTTTTATTGCCTTGTGGCTTGCAAATGAAAAACAAAGAGAGGTTGGCAGTCGTTGTGAGATATTCACTCCAGGCGTTCCAGAACTGGATTTGATGTTCACTGTGATTTGCAGCCTCCTCATTAACATGAATTCATCTGCAATCCAGAAATGCTTGAGCAGCAATGGCTCGAGCCCAGGGCAAACCCAAGGCTGTTCTCATCTCTGCGTTATGATGTGGCAGGGCAGTGAGTCAGAGCAATCCTGGCTCACCCCTCGGAGCAGGGGCTCCGGACCCCACCGCCCTGGTTTCCTTACTCGGCTTGCTCCCCAGTCCTGCTCCCCCCAGCCTTTTGAGCTCCCTCGCTGACCTGCATCTGGCAGTCTTCACTGGGGGTGTTGGATATTACTGTGATAAGACTCAAGAGACAGAGACTGCCTTGAGTTAAACTCCACGGAAAGCTCCTTTTACAAGCTATCATCATACTCTTTCCTTCATTTTAATGGGCTATTTTTGGTGGGTTGAGATGGTCTTAAAAGTGGAGCACCTCATGCAACATACACCACATATCCCAATGTGCAACTGCATGGGGAAGGTGCCTTCCAAGACAGGGAAGGGAGCAACACTCGCTATCTTCCAGACACAGTTCCCAGCCACAGAAGACGATAGTATCACGTCTCAAAAGGCCCCTACCGTATTCACTCATTTTGTTTCATAAGCAGATACAGCTCCTACTAGCTGCATGTCTGGTAAGGGTGCGGTCGGCACTGCGCTCCCTCGGGGAGAGCTTCAGTTGATGAAAGTACCTAATTATACAGGGTATTTTTTTTTTCCCCCACTTGTTCCCAGTGAGACAAGGAGCCTGCATCCAAGTGGAGGAGGGTGGTAGGAGAAACAGCAAGTCAGGGCAAAGATCCTCTGCAAAAGGGCTCTGGCTTTCTTGTGAAAAAAATAAACTAATCTGGGCTCAATCTGCACCTCCTGTTTTGTAGCTGACCTGCCTGATGAAATGAGCCAGGAAAAGTCCAGGGCAATGGGACGGCTCTGTCCTAAAAGAGTTATTAAAATCAGTGGAAAAATGCCTGCTTTCCCCACATAGAGAATTCTGCCTTTTTGTCACCTAAAACCCAAACCAATTTGTTTTCTAGTAACCAAAATTTTCTCTGGGAGCCTCAAAAATTTAAGGGCAAAAACTTTCCTCGTCTGAGCTGAACACTGTCAGGTTTCAGTATTGCAGCTCTCCTGTGACAAAGCAACTTATATTTTTTGAGCAGAGACTTAGCAAAAACAAACTTATTTTTAAAAAAAAAGCAAGCTACTAGGAAAAATATTTTACTTGTAATTTTTTCTGCACCTTCTCTTAGTCAGAAAAACTTTCTCAAGGAGAATTTTTTATTAATACAATTGCAGTGAGCATGTCTTTAACATATTGTAAGAGGATTTAGACAGCTTCAGCTTTTCTCAACAGACACGAGCTACAGTAAGTCCCTCCTTGATGACTCACCTCAAACACCCTGTAGCATTGAAGAATACTTCCGGGTCAATAATTTCTCTTGTCCTATTGCAGCTGCCATCAGACCAGCCGGAGAAAGGGATGATAACACAGTCTGTCAAGACGGGGAGGGCCTCCTGTATCAACTCTTCTTTTAATTCATCGGTGGAGGAGAGGTTCCAGAGCAGTCCTATGAAGGAGGTGGGAGACAAGCTCAAGCAGAGGGTCACCATGCATTAGAAAATTTCTTTAGGTCAGAGTGAATTCCAGCAACAAAGTCCTTCTTCACTCCATCCCTCTTTGAACTAAGGGTGCATAGGCTGCCCTAAACCCTAGTCTCTGTCCATCCCTATGGGAGACAGGCAGGATGGGTGCCAGGAGCATAGTATCACGTGAAGGTGGGTGTCTAAGCGTCCTCCCTCCTCCCAAAATTGGTGTTTATTGCCATTAGGTTGCAGGGGGAAGGCATCTCTCCAGGGATCTCATAAAGGCTTGCACACAAGACCTCAGTCACAGCTGAGGGTGACCTGCACCAACAAACTCATGTCAATCCTTCAAGAAAAGGTGAGACACCAATGAGATAACCTACCCAGCCATATTGGGATAGCCAGCACCCTTGGCTTTCCCTGAGAACAGCACAGGGGCCAGGGGTGCAGGAAGGCATGGGAACAGCAGGGTGGCCACAGCTGTGGGCGGAAACCTAGGGTAGGTGCTTCTCCAATGGGAACTTATGATGTGAGGAACCCTTACGGAACATCGAAGGGCCAGGACCTCCTCTGCCTTCTGCTTTAGGTTGCCATTTGGTGCAACAGGAGCATAAAACATCCTCTTTGTGGTATGGCAGCATCACGGCTACTGGGCCTTTGCGTGCTGGAGCGACACAGACCACAGGCAGGGAGGAGCATGGTCCTTGCTGAGGGCTGAGCAGTCTGCTATGTACCTGTCAGTTGTTTCTGAATTTCAGTGTTCCCTGTCCTCCGTAGGAGGCTCACACACTCCCTTATTCCATTCTGCCGCCGGGTTTCTATCTTGTTGGTTGGATTCTTGAAGACCAAATTTCGGAGGGCTCCAGCTGCCGCCCGCTGTACGTTCTGGTTTGTGCTGCGGAGCAGCTCGACGAGCTTGGCGATTCCCCCCAGCCGATAGACCTGTACCAGGAAAGACATGCTGCCATCAGCATGATGTGCAGAGCACCGCTGGGACAGGGACAACAATTGTCATGGCAACGCAAGGAGTCAACATGGCACATACTCAGGGGAACTGGAAAAGCAGACCTGGCAGTAAATGATGGCTAGAGCTTGCAGATGGCATGTCTGGTTCAGGCCATAGGTCATGAGCACAAAGGTGCTGGCCCTGAGGTTGGAGCTGAAACTCTAGAAGTGGATGTCTATGAGTAATGGCCATGGACAGCATCCTTTGCTGATGTAAATGTGCTTGCTCCCACAAACTTTCACCTACCTCCATCAGTTTGCATCAGGTGAAAATGTTGCTCTGCCTATCTGTAGAGGCCATTTATAGCAATATAATGACATGATGTGGTAATTTATCTGCATCCTGAAATCACAGGCTGAGCTTAGAGCGATGGTCGTGGTAAACACCCTCAAGGTCAGCCAGAAGCAGTACTGGGCCATAGTCCAGCACTCAACAGGGGCAGCATTGGAAAGGGATGTGAACCCCAGCCTGCAGGACACCACACACATGCTGGGGAGGTTTGAAAGCAAATTCCTCCAGCTGACCTCTCCAAAATGATGAGGGTTCCCGCTGTAGGATGTCCTGTGTACCAGGTCTCCTGAGGACATGACCCTGCATGGAGCCCCTCGTGGCACAAACCAACCCATCAGCTAGAGATTTGCTGACAACAGAAAACGAATGAGCACCTTTTAGAAAGGAAAGAAAACAAACGTGCGCTCGGATGACTCACATACCTGCTCTGACACATCTTTCTGGGAAGCCATGGGACAGACCAGTGCTCAGAGAGTGTTTGCAACAGTAACTAAGGGTGCGGCCACCCCACAGCGACTGTAACGTGGGCCGGGGTACCTGCACTCGGTTCAGCCGCAGCAAGGGCACAGGGGTACATCCCCACACTGTGCCAGCATGTCCAGCTCCACTATTGTGTCAGGAAATGGAAAGCCACCTCTATAGGGGTGGCATCTTGATAAGCCCATGTTTGCATGACTGCAAACAGACCAGGGTGGGGATAAGCTTTTGTGACAGTCTTGCTACAGCAGATCCATCCTTGAGACTGCTTCCTTTACTACAGGTTGGCATAAATTTAGTAATCGGAGAGTAGGAGCATAAGACAAATAAGCTGCGTTATAAGAAGGGCTTCTGTTTGATCAAATATCTTTGTACATGATCACTAATTAACCCATTGGCTTAGATGGCTGAAAATGGCTGACAATGGCTGAAATGGCTGAAAATGGCTGAAGTGTCACTTGAGCAATGCACAATGAAGATCACAGTGGGATTTAGGTCAACTTTGTGTGGCTCTGACACTGCAGCTCTGAGATAGCAAAAGATTTATGTGGAACCGGGTGCAATTGCATCCAGAAGGGGACACTGCATCTGGATGGCTGCTCCCACATTGCCAAAACCCATCAATCTGTGTCACAGCAGCTTATGGTGACAATGTGGACACAGTCTCCTCTGCTGCCTGGTAACTATTCCCCTGTGTTAAAATCCTGACTGACTGCTCTTAAGAGAAAGTGGCTACTAAGAGTTGAAAAACCTACTTAGTTAATTCTTGAGTGTGAATAATGAGATATAAGGCTCCATCATGAAAATCAAGGGGACCTATGGATCCTTGGCACTGAGGAAAACCAGGTTCATTCATCTCATGTGCCATCACATCCAGTGTGACAGCAGAGCTTTGAAGGAGTTTGCTCACCTCTTGCTTGGCAGACTCATCCTGGAAGCAGGTGTGCTGGAGGTAGTAAGCACCCATGGCCTGGTATTTGTCATCAGAGGAGCACAGAAGTTGTATGGCTTTCTGGATGGTCATTGTACCGCCGTCTATCTCATCACCACATATTCTGCGTAAAAGAGAAATACAGCACTGATTGAGTGCTCAGCCAAAAGCGCTACGTCAGTACTGGGAATTATTAGGAAGGAATCAATTACAAAATGTAAAATATTATCACATCACCGCATAAACCACATGGTGCACCCCTAGTGCATTTCTCTGTCTCAAAAAAAGAGAATATAAAAGTGGAAAATAAAAGCTCAGTTGAGGTGCTAGATGTTTAATCATGTCTAAAATGGAAGGTTTAATGAACAGAGAACCAGTATTCACTGTTCCTCAAATAAAAGAATTAGTGGACAAGAGTGAAACCATCTGTCAGGTTAGTAGGACAAACTAAAGCAGGCAGATGCTTTTCCCACAGCATGTGATCCTTTGATGTGAGATGTGGTGGAAGCAAAAATGTGAGAGCAGTTGATGGTCTCTGGAGGCTAGAGCAGATCCCTTAGGAAAAGGCAACAGGCATGTCTGGAGTGACAGAATGGACAAATATTGAGTTTACAGCACTGAGACATCCCGCTGCCGGGGTACGTTTACATCAGGAGTTTCCAAGCTCTTCATAAAAGTTGGCCACTGTCATCATCCCCTGTTATAGGTAAAGAACGTGCCTACAGACTCCAGAGGAAGGATATGAATACCTCTGGCTTGGAACAGGACTGAAACCTTGGGATAAATACAAACACCTGGAGATTAGTCCACTTGTTTAGAAATATGAAGGTCCTGCTCTCTTTGGCTTGTACTTATTTAGCATCATCTGTGATGTTTTAACCACATAAAATTAGAAAGAGGTACAAACTTTCAGACTGATGAAGGGACTCTGAAACGCAAAGCTTGTCTGTGTTTCCAATTATATCAGTTAGTCTAATAAAAGTTAATATCTCTTAGCATCCTTGCACCTTCGGTCTGCAGCTGGCTGCAGCAGGATCTCTGCTCACGGCAGCAGTGTCTGCGTTAATTTGCATCAGAGTAAACGACCACACAAAATTCAGGATTGAGAAGAGTCAAACCCCAAACTCCTGTTTGGTTATTACTATTTTCAGCAGTGACGGGATACAAACGGGAAATGCTTTGTTAACAGTGGATGAAATCAAAAAGTGTGGGGGCTTTGCTAGGATGACTAGGTCATCGTTGTGCCTGACTGATGTTATTCCTTGTTCAGGATCCAGTTGCAACTGATGGGGAGTTTTACGTGGAGACCAGGGAGATCAGCTCCTGCTTGAACCACATTAATTTTTATACAGTCTTGCTCCATGTCATACTAGTGAGTGACTATGTAGAGGGGCTGATCATCTTCAGACAATCCGATAGGCTAACAAAACAGAGGGGTTTTTAATAAGTGCTTTAAACGAACCTATTACATTTGAAGTATTGAATATTACTATGAGGGAGTGGCTTCTTCTAGGCACGAGATATGCAGACTCATTTTGATTGTGCCAAAGAAATGTTAAGAATAAAGGTCTAGAAAGGACACCCAAGTGTGGTCACCGCAGCCAGCAGCTTACAATAAGATAAAATATTTTGTCCTTAAGCATCCAAAGGTTCACCTCCACACAGCACGGGCCAGTGAATAATATCCACGATTCTATAGCAAATTTCATACCAAATAGCAAAAGCCAACAATTACGCTGTGACACTGGAAGACAGCATGAAAGACTCTTTTGTCTCCCCTATCCTTGGTGGTAGTTGCACCCAGTTTAAATTACTCATTTAAGCACCTGTGTAGTCAATGGAGAGAAATAGGGGCTTCCAAAGAACAACTTGTCTTTGTGTCTTAGACATTTTTCCTAAGACAGGGAGACCCGGCCTCTGGAGATACCTCTGCCTCTGTTGGTATGCAGGAATGATAGACAGCAGTCTTGGACTGGACCTTAAGCATTCGATGTCTAAGGTTAGATGATCCTCATTCCACTTTTATTTCTACACTAACAATAAAACATCACTTCATCATATGATTTTTCATCAGTTTGAACCTCTGTCAAAACTTGGCTCCAAGAAACTTCCGTTACACTTGCCACAAGGAAACACAAAGCTGGCAAGACAAAGTTCAAACTAGAAACTGTGAAACCTCAGAGATCTTTGGTTTGGATCCAGGATGCCATGATTTTCTCTTAGTCTTTTTCATGCTCCCGAGTCACACTACAGCTGAGACACCGATGAATCCAGCATGAGTAGCACCAGAGGGACTTCTTTGAGAACTCAGGCCTGGGCTCTCAGTGTGCGGAGGGAGGCATATTAATAAAAATACCAGGTCAGTGGCCATGCAGCACACAGAATCACGGTGAATTATTTCTTTTTAATTTACCAAATTGAGAAAACTCCTAAATCAGGTGCACTTTTTATGAGAAAGAAGGATGTCCACTTGGTCCAGCTACTCAAGCAAGGCGATTTTCTACACATCCACTCCGTAAGAGGGCCAGACACTCCTTCAGCAGGGAAAAACTAGGCATTCAGGTCCAGTTCTGTGTGGCAAAAGATGGGGAAGGTTCCATTTTCCCTGCTGGCTCACCAACAGGAGAAGTTCACAGAGGGTAAGCAGCCAGGCTCAGTCACGCCGCCCAAGAAGAAGCAGTGATTTCTGCTTGCTTGGAATATAATCACCCTGGCAAAGCCTGAGATTGTTCATCAGCCAGTCAGGGATATTCCTAACCAGATCTACATTACAAGAACAACAGCCTGCTCCAAGACAAATTCTTGGACAGTGGCCATCTCCAATCTGGGCCAATGTGCCTGGTAGGAAGAGCTCCAAAGGTGGTTGTTCTTCCACAAGAAAGAAGCAATCAGAATAGGGAGAGACGTCAATTAGAAATGTTTCAACAGGAGACAAATTAGATGATCAGATTCAGGTGTGGAAGGGAAACATACTTAAGAGGTTCAGTATCACAGAAAGGCAAATTCCCTCATTTGATACTAATGCCTTTTGTTCACTTTGTATTAGCAGATCGGTTTGCATTAATCAGATCTAAGTCTCCAGCCTGGTTGTTAGGGCTACAAGTCTCAGGAGAGGAGGAAGCCAGAAAACACTAACAAATTCCATTGTTCGCTAATAAAATCAGAGTGAAGACACTCAAAGCAGAGTGTCTAACACATCCAAACCTTCCAGAGTCAGGCCACACCAGAGCAAACCTGATAGCCATGCTCCACACCAAGCAGCCATGTCCACCTCTGCGACATGGCACCAAGGTTTTGATGCCACTGAAAGCTCAGCTGGAGCTTCCCCCCAGGTGTTGCTTGGGGGGTAGATACCAGGGAAGATGGGCACAGATTGACACTGAGCCAGGGAGGAGGGAATCCTCGCCATGTGCGGTGATATGGACCCTGCCAGGACAGCATCACACGCAGCTCCACAGCAATTGCTTTGGATGCAAAGGCACAGTGCAGGCAAGTTCACATCACAAGGAGCCAGCACTGTGAAATAGTCATTTTTAGAGGCAGTTTACCCCAAATAAGAACAAACCAAAATGAAACTGCCTATCATCGTACTTGGTTCTGATTTCATTGCGTGGCATAGCCCTGGAGAATTTATGTTTTGATACTGCTCACCTTTATTTATCCCAAAAGAGAGGAGATCTATCAGAAAACACCCTCAGTACCTTTTCTGACTCTTTCAATAACTTTTGTATGTTTTCACTGTCTATAGTATTTCCTGAGCCCCTGCCTAGGAATGAATGGTTTACAGGACACACACTTACTCTCCCTGAACATCAGCCACAGCTCACAGAGGCTGCTGCAGCTCAGCTGGGGCCAAGTCAGCATCACCATAGACAAACAGGACCAGATGGAAAATCCAAAGGGTTGCCCCAGCCTTTACGGCCTCTTCTGTAGCTGCCAGCCAGGGTGTTCAACGTCTTTAACAGAGTAGCACCAAGATATTCTATATTTCCAGGTGCCTTGAGAGACACTTGCTTTCCCATGATCTCTGATGAGGTGTTTTAGTATCTTTCTCCCATATACAGAGAACACCAAAGGCAAATGCATCCACGTCTTAAAATAAGGCCAAAGGTGCATGTAGTATTATGGAAGACAATGCATATTGTAGGTGTCCATTAATGGCTCCCAATCTATATCAGCAACTCTTAGCTGGGGAATGTCTGCAGACACCCGGCTCACCTCTTCATCTTCACAAATGAGAATACCCTGAATCCTTCACAAGGGTTGAGATTAGTCTGGCCTCTCAGTAATGTCTCCAGCTCAGACACCTGGGTTTCCCCTGAAGTCAGCCAAGAGGCACTGACTTTGTTAGGGGGAATCTCACCGACCTACCTCAGATTTCAGCTCCATTGGCTACTGACGGCATCTCTGAAAGGGCAACAGGGGCGCCCAGCTCAGATGCAGGCATCTCCTAAAGAAGTGATAAGCACGTGGCCAGTTGACTACAGCACAGACTATTGCAGAGTCACAACCACCACGTATCATGATCTAGCCTGGCCCTGGGCTGTCAGTCCCATGTGCATGTGGTATCTGAAGCACTACATGCAACACGTCTGCAAGCAGAACTAATACGATGTCAGCTGGTGGTAGCCACAGTTTTCTTGTAGCTGAAGTTCCAGCTGGAAGGGGATGAAGACTCAAAGTTTTCTAGGATGCATTAAACATCACATCCTTTATTACTGCTTCTTGTTATCGCCACCTGATGACCAAGGAGGATGTAGAAACTTTTTTCCTGACTGGACTGAATTGCAACATGTTATTTAGCTAAAAGCTGGCCAGCTCGAGATGACACACTATCACTTGGAGGATGTTGCAGGTAGCACCCATCAGCAGAAATGGTTAAAAGCAGGCAAATATGCATAGAGTTCACCAGCTGCTGAAACCACTGTTGCTGCCAGTTTCCAGGATGAAAGGCTGCAGATCTGCGGGGTGTCATGAGAGCCCAAACAGGAGAAGGGTTCCAGGGAGAAGAGGGAGCCCTGGACACCAAGAAGACTCCCCCCAGCTCTCTCAGGCAGAAGGACTCGCTCCAGAGAGCTGTATTGTGGCAAAATGTAAGTGCTGCTCATTGAGAACTGCCTTTGGGCAGGAGCCACCAGAATAACCCATGAACTTCTGAGCCCAGGACAGATATACTGAGCTTGGAAATGTTGTTCCAGATATGACATAATGCTTACAAAGGCTTAAGCCCCTGAGTGGTTATAGAGAAGTATGTCTGGAAGGGACATCAGAAGGTCCCTCTCTGCTCACTGAGGCAAGAGCATAATGACAGGGGTGGTGGAAGAGAATATACTTCAGGAGGAGGTTTCTCAAAGCAAGGCAGTACTGTTTAACCTCCTGATCTGAACAAACAATGCAGAACTCAGATTTCATCACCAGCACCAATATTATGGGGTGAGTAAAATCCTACATCACGGTTTAGTTTATCATAGAATCATAGAATGTTTTTTTCCCAAAAAACATTTGGGTGTTAAACTACTCATCAGCTAGCTGGAGGAAAGGTGCTGTCATCAACTAGAGTTGCTTCTGTAAGAGGAAGGACTCCTCTGAGAGATAGTTATCAAGGAGACAGCTCTTCTATGTCTTACATGGCCGAAGCCAGTTCAATAAATGGAAGCAATCGCACAATCAAGAATAGTTCCAGCAATTAAATAACTTCGTGACCAAATGCAGAGAGACTGTTCAGTACAGATAGTTTGACAGTTCTTGCATACTCAGCATTTTGATGTCTACACGCCACTCTCACTACCTGAGAACGTCCAATGACCACTTTTTCATCTCACACCATCCAAGGAGATCAGATCCACAGCACAGGGCACCTGAGAAGCACCACTCTTGAGCCAGTACTGACACTACCCACAGTCACTGCGTGACAGAGCAGTTTTGTATCACAGACAGACCCAGTGGATCAGAGGTCCCACTGTAATCACTCTCGCAGCAATGGAAATCACCCCACCGGGTCACCTCTGAAAGCACGGAAACTATCTAGCCCTTCCCTTGCTCATAGAGACAGTTTGCTAACCTGCAGACAAGACATCCACCTACTCAGGAGATTTGCAGCATGAAAACTGAACACAAAATTATCCTTGTTATAAAGGCAAAAACTACCTGAAGAACTACTAGAGTAGGAAGAACAGAGCCCCAAACAGGGAACTACCAGCAGCTATTACCCAGCTAAGCCCTCTTCCTGCATGCAGAGGTTAATAATGGGATGCCTACAAGCAAACCTCTCCCTACTCAAAGATCAGGCTACCCAAATGAAGACTGAGCTCTCTGAGTGCAGAATCCTCCAACCACAAACAGTCCTACCCAGCAAAGAGAGCCCAGATATGGTCCTAACCCATCTCTGCAGGCCCCTTCCCAACAAAAGCGCAGAGCAAGGCTAACAGTACAGACTTGCCAGGTACTTTATAAGGGCTAACGGCCTTCCAAATAAGTAATATTTTCAAAGAGGACAACTCCTTAGTATGTTTCCAAAACTTTAAGGACAACTCCTGCCATCTCCTTTGAGTCAAGAGCAGAAGCGCTTGTACCAACTGCCCTCCAAACTAGTCCAGCTCTGCAGTGAGTTTCATGTGAAGCAGGGGGGTGTGCCCCAGCCAAATCAGATTTACTCAGGGGACACAGTCCCAGTTGAGCCTACAACTTGAAGCCCAATGTTTCCACATCAGAACCAGTTCTGCCAGATGAGCCATGCCCCAAGCCAGGAGAAGTGTATAAATGGAGCCACTCCCTAACCAAAGGGCATCCAGCGCTGGAGAGTATTCCTCTCACAACAGCAGTTCTCTTCAGAAAATGCCATTATTCTTCAAGTGACCTTTCCAAAACAATGACCAAGTCTACAACCATGAGCGCCGTGCAGTGCAGAGCAGGGCTTGCTTTGGAGACAGCCTGCCTGCCTGGGACTAACTTCGCAAAAGCAATATTTTCCCTAGGCAGAAGCCAGCTGCAATCCCATGTTTAATCATTCTGCCATCCCTCCCACTACACTTTTATGCTCTTTGGTCAGAAATTCCCTAGAACAAGTTACTTCCAGTTTATGTAACATCTCTCTTTCCTACTCCAGAGGAATTACAAAGCTTCTGAAAGTAGCAAGCTGATGCCACTGGTGCTCCAGGTTGGCCAGGGCTAATTTTGCATGTGTTAAACATGAATTAACTGAGCACATGGGAAGCTAAGGTTTCATGACAACATGCTGATGGGCGAGTGACATTTCTTGGCATACACACTGTGGGATATACTTCTCCTACTCAATACAAAACAAGGGAGGCTGAGCAGAGAATTAGCCAGAGAAATCTGGAAATCGACATTCAGGTGTGGAAAAGGGCATGATTTGGGTCACACTGCTGACTGCGAGGGGGCATTTTCTCAAAATCTACATCACATCTTGGGTCAACGGCTCAACAATCTCAGGCCTTTGGTGCGAGTTACCACAAAGGCTATAAGCCCTGTTAATTTGTCTCACACTTATGCTGCAGTTGCAAATTCTTTTTTGGACCAGGCACCACCACGAATGAGCTCAGGAGCTTTAGGGTTTGTGTGACAAGCTGCCACATCTGTCTGGGAGCTGTGATAACTTCTGGGTTGGTGCAGAGCAGGCCCCGTATGACAGTGATGCAGCAATGGTAGTGCAGTAGCCTCTGGGAACACTCGTGGAAGATGCAGACCCTCCTTCTCCAGTCCAATAAAACATTACAGCCTTGAACTTGCAATGTTTTGCAGTTTAAAACATGCAAACCATAGTCTTCCAAGGCTATGGTTTGTGCAGATCATATCTCTTCCGAGACTATGGCAGAATATGGTTGGTGCTCCAGAGCTGGAGGCAGTGTAGCCATCAGCATCAGGGCAACTTTGAATCAACATCACTGTAATGCCATCAAAACCCCACTAGGTTTTATTTAGTCAGAGCTCTGCTGCATTGCACAGATATATCAGCTTGGGAGTGTCTGAGCTCACTGATGTGTTTTACCTGCCCTATTGTTGTAAGAAACATTTGTAAGAAGGGACCTGATGCTGAGACATGAAGGACCATCCTCCATCCTTGCCTAATTCCTAACCCCAATGGGACTGGATGCTCTGGACAGGAAGGAATTGAACAGCTTCCACTCCCTCCTCTTTCCTGGCTGGGTAAATTATTCCAATTAGGCTATTTATTTCAATTTCTGACTCAATTTTTTTCTGGAACCCAAATCAGACCTTTTGGGTGAATGTAGCAAGGGCTGGGTGGAAAGACAGAGGGGTAAATACAACCGCTCAGCAGGTTCTGAGCTCTGCTCCCTCAGGAACCCACTCCTTCAAAGTCAGTTGATTTTTTAGGTTTGTTTTCTGCCAAACCAAAGCAGCGTGACAGCCAGGAGAGGCACCCAAACTGCACAGCAGGCTTTCCGCTCTTCACCTCCCCCCCCTCATCTTGCAAAGGAGCTGTCAGCTAATACCACCACAGAGACTGGGGGATCATCTTGCCCAACATCACACAGCTACAGCAGAGATATATACACTGAGCCAGTCATATTGGTCTGCCTCCATAGCCCATGAAAACAAATAAGCCCTTTAAGAGTGTGACTCATCTGACCCACTTTAGACTCTACTGCAGGATGTGATTAAGCACAGTGTGTGCTGGCGAGCTGATCTGCATTGGCTATAAAGCAGCTCAGGTGACTAGCTCTGATGGACAGACCTCCACAGCAGATGTCTACATTTACTCAGATTCAGCCCACTGCAACAGACTTACTTGGAGCCGGACTGAGCCTGTCCATAAACCACGTCCTGCTTGCAGCTCATCATGGGCTGGGCATAGACCACATCGGGCTTGTTGCTTGAGGGGCAGGAGAGGGCCCGTGCTGGCATTTTTTTACTTGTCCTGGTAGTTCCTTGCTGGGTGCTACAGCTGCTGTAGATGCTCTGGCGGTTCAAGGTCGTCTTGTGCTCTGCCCGGCCCCCCACCTGACTCTTCCTCAGCGTGCCCCGGGGCGGTTCGCAGTAGAGGTCAGGCTCGCTCCGGCTGCTCTTGATGTTCTGCACAAAGCAGTAGTCGCTGCCGGCCCTGGTGGGGCTGCAGACAGCCTTGCTGTAGTGCTTGCTGCCCCAGCCCTCCATCTGGCTGTACGAGCTGTAGCGCCTGTTCTCCACGTCCCGCTTCAGGGTCCCATTGTACAGCTGGTCAAAGAGAAAATAGGAGACCAAAAAATTAGGAAAGGGTTGAGCTGCAGATTGACATTGCCAAGCCCACTCCCGCATCGGTGTCACAGCTACCGAATTCCTAAGCTCTGAAGTATTTTTGTGGCCCAAAATTTATGGGATGTTAGCCCACCTGCAGCCCTTACAAAGGTGCCAAACCCTCCCTTGAAATATGGGGATACTTAGTGATCAGGACATGGTATCCAGGAGCTTGAAAGCAGAACTGAAAGCTCAAACATGACCCTGGCATTAGAGAAAACGCCTTATTTCCAACACATGGGGTCTAACCCAAGCTGTAATTAGAGGAGCTCACATCACATCTCTTGCCATCACAGAGAATGATGCCCCATTCTGACTTTCCAGCACTGCCTGCATTTATTTTTAATTTCCTTACACTATTTTGTTCCCCTTCCATCTGTAAGTTTCTTAGGAAGGGAGTAAAGGGAGTGAAAAGTCAGTAAGAAGGGATTCTTGAATCTCATTGTGCCAAGAAACAAGTGGAGACAAGGAATAGCTGCTCATGAGTTACAAGGTGTGTAGTATCAGCTCATTTAATGGGATTTTCTGAGAACAATGGGGGATATGCAATAAGTATTGAGATGACTAAGCCAGGAAGAAAAAAAAAAAAGAATAAGAGACAGTAAGAAAACCAACTGCAATTAATCAAATGAAAAATGGCTTTAGCTGGCCTGCTGTCAGTTCAAAATATCTTCACCACTTCACCAAAAGTCCTCCACATTTGCCCCAAGTACACCAGGATTGAATCCAACATTCTTTTGCAGTATTAAACCTTCTGGATGTCAATGCTGGTACCTGGAAGCCTGCAGGGTTGTACCCAAGTGAGAGACAAGTCACTAAGGTATGTACTACAGACAAGAAAATAAATAAAGCTATTTTAGTGGTCTTTGCCCTATGATATTGAGTTTTTCCACTGCATCCCCCTCAGCACGCTGGCAAGCGGATCTCCAAGACGTACAGCAAACAGGCATGAAAAGAACTAAGGAATAAAACTGCCTGCCCCGTTCCCCTTTGGTTTGTCTTGGCAAAACTCATCTGTGGTCTCTTGTTGGGCCAAGGTTTTTTTTCTCACCTAACTTTAAGCAGCGGTACTTTGGATGTCTCTTTCTGGAAAAGCCACCCAGGCATCCCTTGGGCTGGGAGAGAAAAGTCAACACTGGCACTTAATTATTTCCATGGAGCTTCAAGGCACAAGGTGTGAAAAGCCTGTGCCTGGTGCAATAGTTCATGTCACTGAAAAAAATCCGTATTTCCTAACCTAGAAAAAAACATGTGACAGGGAAATTGGTATCCTCTGCAGGCTCACTCTGAGTCCCGTTGCTCTGCCCCAACTTCATCCCAGCCCTGAGCACACTCAGCGTCATTCCTGTCTCCAACACTCTGCAGAATTGTCATTATGTTAATTAATTAAGCCAAATATTTCCATTAACAAACTGATCTTCAGGAATGCAGTGAATCCTCTCTGCTGTGTCCCAGAGAGTTGCACAGGTAACGGCTGAAAACTTTTAAAAAGGGTTACCTAGCAGGCATGCCGTCTGGATAAGAAGAAAGCCTTTAGTCCAGCTACGCCGATACCCAGCTTGCTCTGTCATTTGAGCACCAGTCTGAAGTAGTTTTCATACTTTCATTCTGCAGGTTTGCATCTAAACAGGTGAGTTGCTGGAAGGGGGGGAAAGGGGAGCAAATTCTCTTTGCGTTTACTCCAGAGGACACAGAAAAAACCTGTTAGTACTGCACCACAGCGGGTAACAGGTTTGCTGCATACTGCAGAGCTCCCAGGGATTTAGAAGAAGAATTTGCATGCGATAAGAATAGCAAGGACAAGGCACATGGGGGCTTCCCTGGCAGTGGGGCAAGCCCACTGAAATTTCCAGGATGGCCATGCACAGACGTTCTCTCCATCGTCATTTTGCTTTGGATGCAGCACGCACGCAGCTACGGCAAAGTCACCTTTCATGAAATCGTAATCTACTCCACTGTGGATGAGTGTGTCCTTCTAAGAGTGATATCGTCCTCATTCTTCCTTCATTTTCCTGGGTTCAGAAACCCTCGGGACAGCAAGGGAGGGGACAGGGTTGTGGCAGGAAGGTGCAGGGTGGACTTTGCTGCTTGGTGGAGCAGGGAACCTGCTCCCAGGGCTTGCCGCTGGCAACGGCTGGCTGGAGGACAGAGCAGCAGCTTGTTAGATGTGAGCCCTGTCGTTTTTCTTTATGAGTCAGTATAAGCTGGGATTATTTTGTAGGGCTGTCAGAAGCTTGGCAGAGCCATGGAGCCCCTGGGCATTTGCTGAAACCAATTCAGCTAACCATGGAAGAGCTAACTTGTTATTTATCTAAAGCTATTGTTTGCTTTCTAGTGTACTCACACGGGCTCTCCGCCAGCAGAACGGGTGAGGGAAGGTGTGAGTGTGTCTGTGTTTATAGATGTAGAATTATCAATTCTGTATTTCCTGCTGCGTTTTATAGTGGCATAGAGCATTGTCCTCTTTCTTGCCAGCCCTGAGATGGGTGAAGCAAAGCGACCGCCTGTTTGGAAAGACACCTTTCTGCAACACAGGGAGCCCTGAGCGGCAAGTCAGTGCAGGTCCTGGCAGGGTGGGGAAGCCTTTTGCAAACTCATGGGAAAATAGTTCCCGTGTGATGTGAAGCTCATTACCAAAGTCAGTGCATGACTTTTATTGCTGATTCTACCAGATGCTTGGCTGAGCCCATTTTAATCTCTTTCAAGTGGCACGGACCTAATTGGTATCTTAGAATTCCTCTTTGCAGCAGGAGCCTGATCCAAAGCCTCCAAATCGATGAGGAGTCTCCTGCCAGCTTCAGCGGATTTCAGACCTGCTTGCCAAACAATCTTTATGAATCCTTGCACAGATGTAGCTGACCTGATCGCTCCTTGATCTCGGCAAAGTGCCGTGTCTGTGCCTTAAGAGCAGCTTTCTCAGACTAAAACCTACGTCCCCATTTCAGGTGTTCACCAAGCTCAGTCAAAGACCTTTGCTTCTGACACTGGAGCAAACGTGGCCAAGGGAATGGAGTTCCCCATGTTGTTATCTCTGTGCTGGATGCAGCGATCAGTGAGATAGGATGCACAACAAGGTAGAAGCGAGGCACTGCCGTCTGGAGAAGAGATGACATCTCTGAAGGTGAAGGTGATGCTATTACATAGTCTGTGGTTTAAAGAGCCACCTGACAACAGTCTCGTAACTTTTGCTGATGCCATTACGTGTGTAGAGTGAGCTTTCCCTATGCAGAATAGCATTAGTGAAAGGAAATAATCAATCTCTCACCTTCAAACCTCATAAACCGCCCAGATTTCTTAAAACCCTGAATTGCATCTGCCCACTACTTGTGGGTGGTTGCATGGGGGAGGTGGGTCAGATCCACACCTCCTCCCTTTAGGAGTGTGGAGAAATGCTGGAAAACACAAGGAAGTCCCTCAAAGCAGAGTGGAGACAGAAAGCAGTGACTCCCTCTGCACTGCAAGGTCTGGAAACCATTTTAGAAGAGCACAGGCTGTCACCAAGACTTCTCCCTATGGGACCTGCGAATTCAGGGCAGTTTGGTAGGTCTCTTCTTTCAGCCAGACACCATCACACACCGGCAGTCCCCTGCACTCGTAGGATGCAGGAGGATGCTCACGTGCAGCTGGGATATGCCAACATCCTGAATTTTAGCCTGAACTTCTCCTCCCTACTGAGAAATGAGCCTGTATGTTTGAGGCCAAGCCCTGGGAGTCGTTCATTCATATTAAAAGAAGGAGGGGAGGCACGGGGAGGAAAGGCAGCGAAGATGAGCACTGATAGCGTGCAGGTGCTCTTATCAGGCCCCAGGAGTAAGTGCTTTCCTTCACTGGCAGCAGTAAAGACCTGCCTTTAAATTAATAAGCATGTGTGGATTACCAGTTCTCAGCCTGCAATATGGGACCATTTTAGAAACATCAATTGGAATATCCAACAGTCGCACGAGACAGGTAAATAAATAACCTCTTATTTCAACTGGAATAAAACTGGTGCTAGAGAGAAAGTCAAGATGGCATTATCCCGGTCATGGATCATGAGTCCTTTTCCATCTTTTTCTTCCATAAACCCTTTTGTTTAACAGGAAAAGTCCCTCTCCTCCTCCCGCTTTCCAGAGAAGTAGAAGCACAGAGCAAGGCACACCAGCCCTGGGAATGCGCTCCGATCTCAGCGCTGCCTTTCCACGTCGGAGGCCCTCCCAGATAACTGGGTGTTTCTGACTTCTGCATCTAAGGACGCGATCAGTTCATTACCTAGCTCTAATTTTTTCCCTTGCAATTTGTTTGTTTCTAGAGCAGCAGACAGAGAGAAGTAAAGGACTCCGTATAAACACGTCAGGAGCAGGTTTCTCCCAGGCTGGAGGGCAAAGCACAGGCAATGCAACATGACAGCGTCCCACCCTGAGTGATGGGTGGGGAAAACTCTTGATGCTACTTGCGAAATGCTGTAGCTGCTGCCTGCTACACACTCCATTGCAGGGAGAAAAATTGCAAAACCAGCAAATATATTGTTTATCTATTTCTGAAACACTCTTTCCCACCTCTCCTGGGTGCTGCCTTTCCGTATGCTTTTTCTTCTGGTTCTTTATGCAGCTGAGATTTAGGTCTTGATGGTTCAGTTTTTTCTGGCCAACTTGCTACTCCAAAGCACAAAGCCTCTTGCAAAACCTCACAGGGATACCAGGGTCTGACTGAGAATGATGTGCAACAACTATAAATCTTTGTTTTCTTTGATAAGATTGCTCAAACCACTCTATTTTTGGGGTTCTTTTAAACTTGAATGTGTCATCACAGCAAATGACAATTTTTGTCCTGAAATCCTTATGGAACAAAGCTCCCACTGACGATGAGAGATTTTTGTCCACAGAGGCAAAGCCAGCCAGGGATAGCAGGGAGTGTTCCCATTTCGTGGCGGACACCTCTCATGCAGGTAATGCATTTGGGAGAGAAAGCTCTGCAACTTTCTCCCACAGAGAATATTTGTTTCAGAATCTACATACAGTCTCTAGTGCAGAGGGATCACCAAAGTGCACGTTTTTCATTAGTGCCATAACGGACATAATTGCTACAGAAACCAAGCTGGGTGGGCCAGTGCAGCACAGAGCCTGAGACCCCAGCAGTGCTGCCTGAGGAAAGCAGTGGTCAGCACTGGTGGCCCGGTAGCCACTTGTCCTCAACTGTTATGTGCCAGGATCCAACTCAGCTAACTGCTTTGCTTGGAGCAGCACCAGACATGCCAAATATTCCTTGGTCTGGGAGCAGGGCTGCTCTCAGAAACATTACTCACTACAAGCCCCAGGGTGAGGGCAGCTCTGTGGGGACAATGATCTGCTCACTCTGCGGGAGGCAGGGCACCCTAACATCCGAGATGCACCTCCATCCCGACCCAGCACACCAGGGGCTTGTCTGCCCCTCGTTTGGGGCAGTGCCGGGGGGCCACGCTGCAGCTCACACCCACATCATGCCCGTGTATTTCCTTCTTGTGGTGGCAGCAGCAGCACGGGGAGGTCGGGTGTGCTTCTGCACCTTGTCCTGATACTGCGTCATCTTGACAGTGCCAAAACAGACATGGGACCTGGGAACCCCCAACTCTCTAGCAGGGATGGAGCTGCCAACCCAGCAGACCCAGGCAAGAGCAGTATTGCTGCAGGTGGGAATTAAGCCTCAGAGGGTCTTTGCTGATGGCATGCATCCTGGCTCCACATACTGCCTTCCCTTGGTGTTCGGGATTTGGCTGTGCATCTCCACAGCTGTGCGGGCAGTTGGGGTGAACAGCACACTCGCTGCAACCCACGGGCCACCTGACTGTGACAGTGGCTTTGAGCCCAGTGCTGAACAGATCCTATTTTTGGGGCTGTATTGAGGTGTCAGAGTCAAGGGTGCAGCTCATGCTGAGACTTCTCCTGCCATGACTGCACTGCTCTAGGTGCTCAGTTTAGCTTATTTAAACCTCCCTCAGGTTTGTCTGTGTAAATTGTGGTCACCACTGTACATTCTGTGGGACCTCAGGCACTGCTCAGGCCTTACTTCAGGACAGAGCGTAGCCAGCTCCTGCAGTTGGATGGCTTTGGGAACTGGTGGCCACTCATAACTCACATTGTCAGTAGGGTGACAAATGTCTCTAAGGGTCTTCTGGGCTCAACAGCGCCTGGATTGAAAGATCACCTAACACAGAGAGGTTTGCAGTCACTAAGGCACCCATCACTGCATCCCACCATGGTCACTGTGCAAATGGGACTGGGGACTTCATCCCTGAAGGCTGAGCCAACCCCTGACGCATGAGCCAAGGAAACGCTGCAGCCAAGCGCAAACCTGCTGCCACCCTCGGAGCACCTGTTTCTGGAGTGGTCCCACTGATTTCAGTGTTACCTACTCTGACAATGGGTAGGTACTCATTGCAATGCTAGTTACAGTGTTGCTACAACAAGGCACTCCACAAGAAGAATAAACAGAAAATAGTCTTGAGTAATGGATAAATCAAAGGTTTTAGTCAGAACTGTTGACTGATCCACAGAGAGCTCTTCCTCCAGATCTATCATTTCTTTTGCTCTGATATTTGAACATCAGTATCATAAGGCTGGGAAGAAAACTCAGAAGCAAAAAGCTTGAGATATCCAAGAAGACACAAAACAAGACAAAAGGAGGAAGTCAGGAATAGTAGTTTTTAAGAGCTGTGGGTGAGACAGGATACCTCCTGTCATTTAGAGTCACCATCTAAGCCAATGCCTGCGATTAAGGCGATCTAAGAGCAGCAGTGTCTAAGTTGCAGGTGCTGTGGAGCAGCAGTGTGGACGTGGATTGCCTATTACACCTTTTTAACTCCAGGAGTATTAAGAGCAAGCAATTTTCCTGAATACTATACTGGGTCATTTCCCTGACATACCTGAATTTGCCTGTGCATCTCAAAGGACTTTGAGACTTCTCAGAAACATTCACAGCACGAAGTCCAGCTGGAAAAAAGTCCAGCAGTTTTGTCTTCAAAAATAGATTTGCTTTATCTTTGTTTTCATGTCTTGCAACCCAGGAATTACAAATAGGAAACATTTTTTAGAATGCTTAAGAACCTGCACAGACTTCAAACAGGTCCATAGACAAACGTTAAAGTTAACCCAAGCTGGAGGCTGGTCATGGATGTGTGTAAACGTTTAGCGCTTTTCTGGAAGAAGCAAAATGGAGGAGGTTCCTTGGTGTGGTTGGGGAGTATGATGTCTGTTAAGCTTGTTAAGCAGATTTAGGCTTGAGGTTATATGTTCCAATGCGCCAATGGCACTTGGGACTCATCGCCCCTAACTGCAGTCGTCTACCTGTTAGGTGACTGCTCCGATCCAGCTACCACTGGAAGGAGACAGGCATCCAGAGGGGCTGATTCATCCTGACCTGACAGATCTCCAAGATAGAGGAGATGAATCACCTCTCTCTTTGTTGGCTATGGGAGGAGCCTAGATGACTTGTTAAGACTAAATGGCTGATTTTCAGATAGACACAGTTAGGTAAGACAAATTTTACTGTGAATCCTTCACAAGTCCCAGTCCCTTTTTCTAAAGTAGTCCAGGTCCTGAAGACCTTTACCAAAAATTTCTAGAATGAAAGGCTTGTAAGACAATTAGGTTTGGAGAAGGACCTTCCCTCATCAGTAAATGAAGAAGAGCCCTTCAGAGAAAAGCCATGAGCTGCATAAGTCCATGGTGAAGCAGAAGTGACTGAACTGCTGTGTCCACAGTACTCTATGGTGTCTAATGGAGGCCCTGATCTTCATAATCATCTTGCAAGCTGTTCATCAGAACACCAACATTGCTGGACATTGCTGGACAATTGCCAGTGGCATTTCAAACTACTTAGCACTTGTCCAGCTGTCATAATGATTGGGAAGAAGATCAAGAATGAACAAAATGAAACAATAATCCTCACACCAGCAACACTAGCTGCAGCACCACCTTGCCAGCATGAGCATGAACTGGAGGACCAGCTGTAGAGCTGGGGCTTAGCTTCCTCTCTCTTTAACAAACAAAAAAGCTAGAAACTACTGGAATGGCTGGAACAGAGCAGTTTTTCTTAGACAAAGCATAACAAACTCCATTCAGGAATTACAACAGACAAGCAGCAATGTATCATCGAAACAAAATATCACAATCTTATGAATCTGACTTATGAAGCTCAGAGACTCCACCTCTGGCTCAGGAGGCTGCAGATTTCTGGTGGCCACAAAAACACTCTGGGATGCATCACTGCCTGCTTACCATGTTTAGACCCTTCTGCAGGGGTCCATCATGGCCTTACTGATGGAAAGAGGACACTTGGCTGGCTGGACCTCTGCTCTGACTCATCATAGTCACCCTTTTCGTCTTAAACCAGGCAAAAACACCACTGTCTGGGATTTAACCAGCTCAGCAAAGGACATCATTGAAACAAGTCAACAGACTCTGTAAATAAAAATTTCAAAGGCATGCCAGTGCTCCCAGTCCTTCCTGTTGAACACGGCAGTAGGCAGCAAACCCTAGCAAGAGACATCGCTGCCTTGAAGCAAGCATGCTACACCAAGGCCATTAAGAAAGACAACAGATAAATCTTTCTGAAGCTGAGGAATGCTGATGCTATGAACAGGCAGAGGATCTGGCAACTACCAGGAAAAGCTTCAACCCTCTGTCTGTGTGCTTGAAGCCGACATAAGCACCTTTCCTGGTTCAACCCTTTGATGGTTGACAGGGAGCTGCTTTACAGTCCCACAGCTGTTGAAAGGAGCCCTTTCTTTTTCCCATATTCAAATCCCAGATTGCTCCTTTCTACTTTACAGCTAATGAAAACCAAGGAAGAACAGAATACAGGTCTGAAGCGGAGGGGCAACACGAGTACAAGTTGTCCCAGTAGATGATGGAGTAGTTTGGCGTGATTCCCAGAGTACCAAGAGTCTGTCACCAAGGACAAGACCGGGACCTCTGTGGGATATGTAAACTCACATTGCACAAAGACAAGTACTACCTCATGCTTTTTCTGGCAATCTAATATTTCCTTTGGAAATCCCTATGGGAGAAGTGGACCACCTCTTTTCCAAGATCAGAGAATATCTGAAAATGGTCTGCTCTAGCACTGAGATTGGGATTAGCAGCACAGTTATAATGCAAATCGTCCAATCATCACCACTCAACCACATTAATGTTGTTCACAGAGAAGTTTTGGTACATGGAAACAAAAATGGAAACTGTTCCAGGTGAGCAATGGATGTGCTCCACACTTGAACTGAATTGTAAGAGTCTGAACCCATGACTGATCCTTCAGACAGCTTCAAACCTCTTGTGCCGTGTGGATATTAATCCACAAAACCAAACTAAACCCTGTCCACACTAAAATCCCCAACCACATACAACATAGATATAGAGTCCTCTATCATCCTCCTCCATTGCATTGAATTACTTTCTAAGATAGCCATGCATAATCTCTCTTGGGCAAGTTTCTGAAGTGCTATGACCTCGTCGCATGACTGCTCCTGCTAGAGGGTGCTTTCTGTACAGGTTACCTCAAGAGTATGCCACAGGTCCCAGATAAAAGAGTATCTTACCGGATATCCCCAGCTGCTGTTTCCTGTTTGGGTTTTGGCATAGTAGCTGCCCCGGGATGTCCCGTAGCCATAACCATCAGCTAAACCATCGTACATGGAACCTGTAAATGGAAAAAGCATGGTCAGCAGGAGAAAGCAGTCCCAGCAGGCACCCCTTCAGAGCACAGCGCTCTTTTTTCCAGTGAGTTTAGTTGCTGAACAATAACAGAGTTAGAAACCTTAACGGAAACATAGGAAAGACGGGCAGTGAGTTGAGACTTTGCCATTGCAGGCAATTCATAGAAGATGTTCAGTTCAGAAGAGCTCTTGGAAACTCCAGCCCTCAGACCACAAGCAACAGCCTAAGGTTTTCAGCACAAAAGACCAAGTGCTGTAAAATCGACAGTGGACAAGAGCAGACAGGGTCAGAGACCAGGCCTATGTCTTAGGTGTTTGCTATACAAGAGGAACCGGATGATATTTTGTGTTACACATCCTGGAAGGTCTGAGCCTGGAACATATTTCCTTTAGTCTGACTTGGAAATAAATAAAATTTACCTCTTCTCTGAAGGCAAAACTCACCCCTGACCCTTTTGCCAGTTTGGCTTTCCTAGTCTGAATACTAACAATCACATTGACACAAGCAGCCTGAGCCAGGCTTGCTAAATTCAATAAATACTAAATAACAAACATGATGGGTAAATGATGATCAAGTCTATTTTAAATCTGGGGATCTGGAATAGTCAAGCAATAAAAACCCTAATTTCACCACCTTGCATTTCAATCTCCAGTCTCTAAAAGATTACTCTATGTATTTGTATTTCCTTTTCCTGAAAATGTATTAAGATCCATCATTATTTTGCGGGTGCTGGGGAGATATGTGAGACTAGATCTCAGATACGTTTTGTAAAGATGCAAGTACCTTGGATCAGGAGGAACCCATCAGCCATTTCTACTGTTTCTCAGTGCTATATTTAGAGTGTTTGTGTTTGCCTATGCCAGCCCTACTAAAAGCTCTTCCAGCTGTCTCTCACCAGCCCTTGGTGGTGCAATCTTTGGATCCCTCCTAAAAGTATTTTACTCAAAGCTAAATTCATCACTACAAGAAAAAATGAAGTGAGTGATTCTCTTTCCATGCTGGAATTCCCTTAACCCCCTTCAGATGGTCCAAAAGAGTTTAAGGTCATTTAATTTTCATTTTCAAAAGTGCTCAATAATTGTGGCATCCCAAGTCCCGTTATGAGGAAGTGCAAAACCTCCACTCCAATTAACTTCCAGGGGAAGCTCTGAATGTCTAACAAAGTACAAAATCAGGACTTACCTGTCTTAAGTTACACACCTAAACTGGTGGGTAACGTCAGAAATATCCTAATCTCTCTGATTGTTTGATAAGACTTATCTCTTAGATAAACTGGATAAGCTCGACCACAAAGGCCCTGAAGCCACTCAGGTCTTCTACAGGCACTGATCCCTGGAATAAATCTAGTTTATTGCCTTGCCTGAGGCATCCAGAACCTGTTATGGTGATTTGGTTCCTGGCTAAAAAATTCTTGCATTTTCTCAGGAAGATGATTCCCGTAGATGTGGTATAAAGAATGAGATTTGCTTTCTATTGTCAACAAGACAGAAGCAAGACTACATGGATGGCAGCATCTGAAGAGCATCACTGAATGCAGAACAAGCAACAGCAGCATAGTTTCACAGACATACACTTGTGCAGAAAACCACAGGATCTCATCTTCCATAGTCTAGAGACTTGGTGGATGTTGTTCCCTATTGATGTTTTTCGAGCCTGGATTGCTTCATATCTATTAAGATGCACAGAACTTGCTGATAAGGCAAGGAAATGGCCATCGATGTGCAACAGGGGATACAATTCAGCTGTGCCCTTCACCTTGTGCTTTTCTCCCCACCCTGGGATTTCTCATTAACTCCAGATTAGGACATTAGTGTTGGGCTTCAGCAGAAGCAAGGTGGGGCTTGAAATGGTAAATTTGGGCCAGGTGATTCATCAGGGGACAGAGTTAGCTAGTAACAATTGTTATGAGCACAAAGATAAAACAATCCCATTATAACAGTTTCCTGGGATTTCCTTCTTACAATCAACCTCTTGTTTTGTGCAAACATCATTTAACTGCAGGCTGGAGTACCTGGGAGCATTTTCCTGACACTGTTGGAAGAAAAGGTTTCTGGGCATGACTCACAGGCTCATCTGACCAGCCCTCCCTGGGGACCACGCTTTTCCTTTCAGGATCTGTTCTTGCCATGCACTGCACTAAAGACTTTGGGGTTGAGCAAGGAGATGCCAAAACTAAGCCAGTTTAGGTACATCTCTAATTTTCTTGTATAAATTCACCGCTACATGGCCAAATTCAAGAGACCAGGCAGTTCATGCAAGTTTATGTTCTTCAGTTGAAGAGTTACCTTCACCTCCAAGAACCTGTATATAAGATCTTACAAATATATAAGTATATATAACCTCAAATGTTCAAGGCATTTTGAAGCTGCCTTGCTGGTTGGAGAATGTGCTTCTCCTGCCACCACGCAACTGTGATTTACTGCTTGGAGAACTCAGTTTGAAGGCCAGGAAGAACCTGGGGATTTTCTGATGGAGGTGGCTAAAGAAAACATCATCTTTGTTTAGTCCTGCAAGTTTAGACACTTCTCTGCCTGGTTCATCTTGAAAGCCAACTTGGGGGTGTATCACCAGCCCTCGTGGAGAGGAAGGATATTCCTCTTTTCAACCACCCCAAGGGTAAAGACCATATGAGCTGGTCACAGGTCCTGAGAATCTGGGATAAAAACTGACTATCTCCTGAAAAAAACATTCTGGCAGGGGGTTGAAATGCTCTTTGGGGGAGATGCCTCCCTGGTGCTTTTTTCTAGCTCTGTCCGTATGTCTGTGTCCCATTTGTTGTCATCCCAGCAGCTGTTTATGTCTCTGAAGTGCCCACTTGCACTTGGACAAACACAGAGCCAATTAAAACCACTGTATTAGCAGTAGATAACAGATGGGACAGAGGCAGAAAAGACATGGATGAAAATCACTCAGATGAAGCACAGCCTCCCAGCGACCGTGCTTGTGGGCAGAAAATACCCCTGAGGGCTGCTCAGGTGCTGGCTGGGTTGTTGTAGGGACCCCTCTCTCCCACCCCCAAATTGTCATTCCCCGAAGGCATTTCCTTCAAAACTTGGTCAATCTCAAATCTCATTTAACTTTGGTGGGGCAGTTCACGAGGGTAAAATCTAACTACAACAGATAAGGATTGCAAGATATTGCCCTTAATCATTGTGAGCCCGACTACATGCCCTCCTTGCCCTCATTCTCCTCTCTATAGCTGTTATCAATCATTGCAGAGCAAACTGGGACTTCCTTCTAACCCAATACACCTGTGCTTGATGAGTTATTTACTTTCTTCAAAGGCAACTTTACACCCCTTGAACCTAAGAGACTGATGGCAAGGAGAATTGTGTTAAAAGTGCCATTTTTCAAGTACGACAGTGACAAACTTCAGCTGGACACATAAAGCTAACAGGGAACATTGTGGAAATGGGTGCATGTTAATAAATATTAATCTGTGGCAGGGAAAGGCAAGACAGGAACCAGTCACTGGAAGTGCAGGCTAGGCGAGTTAAATAATAAACTATGCACAGCTTTAAAACAATAAGGATGATTAAACAGGAAAAACATAGTAAGAGAAGAGGGCTTGTGGGAGGCACAAAGCAAAGCCTGGATGCCTCCTAGGAGAGAAGTGTTAGTGAAATCCCAGAAGCTGAGATTCTTGCAGGAATGACCAAACTTCATTTCTGCCTTCTGGCCTATGAGCTAAAGGGTTTTGGTATTTTTTCTATACCAATACTCTAAGGTTTGTGGAAGAGTAGATGGCTTTCACTGAATCATCTCATGCTGGGGAAAGGTTACAGAAGTCTTCAAAAGACTTACTATCGCCCAAAATCTCCTCTTCCCTTCACATCAAAGTAATGACCCCCCCATTAGAGCTAGGTGGGATCCCATTAGAGCTAGGTGGAATTTCTCCCCTCTCAGCCACAGCCAGCATAGCAAACCTCTAAATCACAGCTCAGCCGCGAGATAGTTGGATACAACACTCCTCGGTTGGGTTTCCTCAGATCTTTGCGCCCTGCTATACCCTGCCAGCCAGTGACGAGTCACTGGCAAACCTTTTTTTTAGCCAGAGGACTTTGCAGACTAGTGCTGTTGGCTACGAGGAGCTGGTTCAGCTTGGCCTGGCCTTTTCTCCTGCCATGCCACTGAAATTCATTTTCCCTGGAAATTTGCATTACTCGCAAATTCAGAAGGAGCCATCCAGTTAGCTGTTCCCATGGTGAGAAGGGCAGATGTGCCCTAGGGCAGACTCCACAGACCCAAAGTCCAAGGAGGGCAGACTCCTCACACCCAAAACTCTGCAGCCATCCTTGGAAACACCCATAGCTGCTGCACTGAGAAAAGGCCCCGCTGTGGGTGCAGGATTATGCTGCTTGCAACTGGTTTCTGCTCACTGCCCTACCCCAGTGCACACCAGTTTGAGCCCAGATGGATCACCTCGCTCTGCTGTGGCTTGTGCACATATTGGGTGACACCAGATCTTCAGAGAGCGGCCACAATGTTTTGATCTGCTGGACTCCAAATAACCAACTAATTTTATGTATCCATCAATTAGCAAGACATTGAGGGAACGTCTGTTGACCCTCTAAAGAAAGTCCAGTTATGGGATACAACAACGTCCATTCCTGCTACATGCAAGAGGGATCCATGTCCATGGTCCCCATCCTACATACACAGGCGCACGTGTTCCTGAAGCTGGGGGAAGCTCTGCACCACGCTTCATCTCCTGCTCAAACCACAGCTCAAAATGCAGCAACAGCTGGCTGGACCTGGACCAACACCTAACGAGACACACTCAGGGAACTGTCTGGGTGCAGAGGGAACAAAGCACTTGCACATTTATCAAGGGACTTTGTGAATTCCTCAGCTTGTGCTACCTTTGAGGAGCATCTCTGAGAAATCATGGCGGGATGCAGGTAGCTGATGGCTCAGGATGATGCAGGATTGTTTGACCAGGCAGACATCCATGCCTGACAGACCCATGTAGCCTGTTTGTAGGAAACATTAATGCTTCTCATTAGGTCTTCTCAGCTAACCTTTGGACCAACAGCAGTAAAAATCAACACTTGGAAGTTTAGGCTGACCTTCTCAGGCTTCAACCCAGGAGAAAATCCTGAGAATAAATGGCAACTTCTTGCCCTTCTGGGATTCTGTCCAGAAATGCACTGAGACAGCAGCCGCCAGGGTGAATCAGCCATCAGGACCTTTGTGCTGGTGAACCTTCCTGCGGTGGGAACGGACGGCCTTGGCCCCATGTTTGCAGGCAGCTCCTGGGAGCTGGATGTGACTCAGCTTCCCTGGGACACAGAAACCAGAGCTGCACATTTCCACGCAATTCCCATTCCCAGACATTTCCAAAAGTGTCTGGAGGCGGGGTTTAGCTTCAGCCTGTCGAGCAGAGACGGGCAGCTTGGGAATTTGTTTTTTCTTTTTTTCTTTTCCCAGTGGTTTCATCTGGGCTCCTCTCCAAGCAGAATAATCCCCCTCTGCCTCCCTTCCCTCCTGCCTGTGGGCAGCAGTGGGGGACATCTCTACCCAATTCCCCTTGAAATACCCCTCCACTGGAAAGGGAGGCTGGCAGTGCCCCAATCCCCATCCAGAGCCTCTCGTCTCTTCCTGGTTTCTATTTTATTTTGTCAGGTCTGGCACCATAACACCTTAAGCAATAAACCCTCCTGAGGTAGGAGGAGATTTGCATCTTCCATTTTGGTGGCAGAAGAAAGCTCTCCTTGCCCCGTCCCCCATCCACCACTTGGAGCTGATGTCCACAAACACACAAAAAAAGAGAAAGCAGAGATTTGTTCTTGGTGGTGCCCATCACGGGTCACTGTACACATGCCACCCACCGTGAAGCTGCTCTATTCCCTCTATTGCAGCTATTGCAATGCGCACGGTCAGGATGGCTCCTATAGGAGCACCACCTCCACTCTTCACCTGGCAGCCTAGTGCCATCCAGCTTCTCTTGGTAAACCAGCCCAAAACATGTGTCTGGACCATGACACCTCACCAGCACTGGATTCAGCCTCACAATCCAGCTTGGAGAAGCTGCCAGGCAAGCCACAGTCGTGGAAAGGGGTGGCAGAGACTGGCCCAGCTCACCCAGCTTTCCAGCAAACACCCCTCTACGTGCTCCTCACCCCGGACGCAGCCCAACAGTTCAGTCCCAGCCCCGGCACCCCCTCTGCCCCAAAGCCTCGGGCTTTCCTCTTCCCAGTGAACTCAGCCAGGTCAGTGCACTTGCTGCAGCTGCTGGCAAATGCACCTCTGAGAGCCAGGAGGTTTTGCACTGTGGCTGTTGCAACTGTCTGGGTTTGCAGCTCCTGGCTGGGGAAAGCTGGGGTTTCCCTCCAAATCTGCTTTCTCCAGAAGCAAGGATGGTGAAGAAAACCATTTGCCAAGCTTTGACCCAAAGAGGAAGGTATTCCAGTAGGAAACCTGGCTCCAGGACTCAGCTGATTCCTTGCTTTCTATGGCACAGACTCAGTGCATGGAGGTGAACCGGCTGCCCAGAACCCTACACCCCTTTCTACCCATCTGCAAAACACAAGGGGCTGCAAAGCATCCCCACGGAACCAACGCAAGCCACTGTGGTAAGAAAAGGACATCTCTCCTCCTAACTCATCTCCTTCCTACCACTCACACTGGGGTGTCCCGGAAGCTCCCACATTTCTCAGCCTGCAAATGACATCAGAAGCGAAGGTCCGTGTCCTGTGTGTAGGCAGAGCTGCCTGCTCTCCATCTGCCGCAATGCTCAGGAGACAGCTGAGCCCTGGCTTGTGGCCAGCTCCCGTCCCCATGGCACGGTGGAAGAGCAGTGCTGTTAGCTTTGGCCATCCACGGGAGGGGACAGGTCTGATGGAGGATTCCAACCATGGGGGCACTTGCAGAGGAAGGAGTTGCAAAAGTTAGGCAGCTACTCCAGCTTTAGAGCCAGGGAACACATGGTTAATAGCACCACACTGAAATGTCCAAGTGCCTCAGGGATGTGGAGCAGTGCAGCACTCCTGGAAGATCAGCTCCACCAGGGAAGGAGTCAATGCATCTGGCTCCGCGTCTTGTCCTAACTCTTCCATCCAGTGCAAGAGACCTCAGCATCCCCTGCCCGGTGCAACCCATGAGAGACGCGAACCAGTCTGTCCCCCACAAGCAAAACCCCACAAAAGCACCCCCAAAGCAGCTGCTCTGTTCCCAGAGGGGACCCCCTTGCTGTCCAGAGCGTGGTGGGATTTTACCTCGGTTGGAGTGGCCCACGCTCGACGACACGGACGACTTTTGCTTCTGCCGTTTCACCGTCATCATCACTTGCTCTTGCACCCGCTGTTTTCCTGTGCCCTTAGTTTTCAGCTTGTGGTCCGAGGGCAGAGCCAGTGTGGAGCTGGCCTGGTCTTGGAAACACTCATATGCCAACGCTGTTTTCAGTGGAGAGTGAAGCATGGCTGCAAGCAGACCGTGGGGCTGGGGGGGAGAGGGGGCTGCACTTCACCTGACGGCGCACGACACAAGGTGACAGCAAATGAGTCTCACGCTGGGGTTAATCTCCCAAACCCCTCCTTGCCATACGTCCCCCAGCCGAGGGTGTCTCAGGGTTCCTGCTCTCGGCTCGGCTCCCCGGCGTGTGAGCAGGCACACCCTCTGCCAGACTGGATATACAGCCCTGCCTGCACACACCCACGTGCTCCCCGCCATGGCTCGCTCACAGCCCCCGCGCCGCTGCTGCAGGGCACGCGGCTCCCTGCTGCCCTCGCCCCAAATCTGCCTCTCCCAGCCTGCGCCGGAACAGACGGGTTGAGGGGGGCATGCGGGTACCAATGGGGAGCAAGCAAGGCTGGGAGGCATGAAGACTGGGGATGGACACTGCCGTCCCCTTCACTGTGAAGGGCTCATGGGTGAGGCTTTGTGGGTCTGAGTAGGAAACGGTGCTCTTCAGCAGCCGGAGGGCTGGAGGATCTCCCACACAGCCTGTTTATCTTGTATTTTATTATTTCCCTTAGTCTAAACTGGATCAAAATGGTGTCTCAGTGCCAAGAGCCTGGGGACGCCCCTGCTAGTAGGAGGTAGCATTGCACACACCGTGGGTCAGAGGAGCAACGCTGCCTGCAGCACCCGTTCCTGCCTGGGGTTCCAGCCTCTGTCCTGCCGAGATGCTCCTGGGCCATTGTGTTCAGCTCCCCATTTGCAAAAAGCTTCCTCTGCTTGTACATGTTGCAAACCCACCCCACTGAGCCCAGGACTGCAGGGTCTCCTGCAGAGCACCTAAAGTAGGGGTCATGAAGGGTCCTGCTGACTGCAGGGTGCTGCTGCGTTCACAGGGGTGAGATCTCGTCCCAAAGGGGGGCCCACTTTTTTGCAGGGACAGCCCTATGGAGAAATCAGGGCAGCCACTGGGCAAACAGTTGGGCCAATATCTTTGCAAGTAACTTGGGGTAGCACGGAGAAAAATAAGACTTTTATCAACCTGAATAGAAGATAAAATGGCTGTACAAGAAATGACATGCCAGATTATGAATTTGAGCAGAGAGTTTTCTCTCTGCCAAGCCACACTGCAGCAACTTGTTTGCAGAGAACTGAACACCTCAGTGCTGGTGTGACCAGTTTCAGGTCACAGCAAGCGCTGACAAAGCTCCTGCCAAGCCACAAGAGGCTGATACAGGAGAAGAGGCACAAACCCCATCAGGAGGGAGGCTGAGGGAAGGGTGCCCAGGGCAGAGGCTTCCTGGGCTCCCCAGGACTGGGTCCCTGGGTGCTCGTGTCAGCACAGAGCCTGGAGAAGGGCCAGGAGGAGCAGGCTCCTCCACGCTGCTGGATGGAGGGTGCTGTAGTGGAGAGGACTCGTGGGGTTCCAGTGGGAATCATCACTGCTCGGGGCCTGGCTGCCCACAGGCCTGGTGCTTTCAGCTCGGAGATGCTGGGTCCCTCCTTGAAAGCGGCAGGAAAGCACTCTATTTCATTCCCATTCATCAGGTTTCGTGTTTCCCTGGTGGCTCATATTTTGTAGGAACACAAGCAGTATCAGAAAGCACAGGGCATGCTCCTGGGGAAGATGAACATTGTGCATCTTCCTCTTTTGATGCTCCAGGATGCTCCTCCAGTGAAACCCAAGAGCAGAAACCCAAGCTTTGTCAACGAGACACAGGACTAGAGGAACTAGAGGGTAATAACCTTTGGTCCCCTCTCCCCATGTTTCCTGACACCTCACCCAAGGGATGCAGTGGCTTCACTCTGCTCCATCACCCAACCAGCTTGGACATTCAGACCATGCCCAAGCAAGGCCAGCCAAGATGAGGGGTGAGTGCTGCCCAAGACCAGGTGGCCAATGCCCAGTGAGACGGAGGAGGATTTTCTGCTGCTCCTGTGCATTTCACAGAGTGAGGATAAGTCTGTGCACTTCCAGTCCAGGTAGGGAACAGCGAAGCAATACCTGGCTGTTGTTTTCCTCTGTCCTACTTGTTTCTCCTGAAAGCTTGTTATCGATGCCAAATGATGTTTTCGCAAATCAATGACAGGCTGTCAGCGTCAGATGGCTTCTGCACAACAAAGTGCCCAGCTCTTGCAAACCTGTAATGTCATTTCCCCCACGGCAAGGAACAGCCCTCACCCTGTCCCCGCACAGGAGAGCCAAGTGTTTATCACATCCCGTCATTTGCTGGCGGATAATACAAATGCTACGCTCCGGCATCTGCCCTGTTTCATAACTCGCCCAAAATGCTGAGCTGGGCTGCGTAGCTGGGGACAGGGAGCTTAGAGAGGCTTTCAAGAAACAATAGTTTCTTCGGGCGAGTTTGCATGGTCTAGCCCAAGGGAGGGAATCTCCCGGGTTTCTGCAAGATTCCAAACTCATATCTAAAAGAGCAAAAGGTACTTAAACAAAGGAGTTTATTGCACCTCTATACAAACTGCTCTTTCTGCTCTGAATCACGGGCTGGGGATGCTTACTTAGCAGAGCATGGTGAGTGTCATCCCCAGCAAGCCCAGTGCACCACCGGTGCAACAGCAGAGCTTGCACCTACCAGCGCCTGAAGCAAATTCCCTGTCTGCCTTTCTGTCTGGAGCTCGCAGGCAGCAGCGGGGGAAGGCTGAAAGGGAAACAAAACCTGTGCCGAATTTGGGGTGTGATTGGCAAAAGATTGGAGCGTTAAAAAAAAATTAAACTAAATAGGCAACCGGTGATTTGAGGGAGACAGGGGCCTTCGCTGTGGTCCGACGGCTGCATGTGTGCGCACCAAGCATCGCATGGCGATGCCGTGAATCACCGCTCCGCACCCCACACAGGGACACGCCTTGTGCATCTGGCCTCTTCAAAGCATTTTTGTATGAGTTCCTGGGGTTCCTGCCAACTCGCTGATTGCAATCAAAGGGCTCGCTGGCCCAATACTGCTCGCAGAGCGGTGCAGGGTTTGCTGTTCAAACTTGTCAGGCGCTCCTGAGCTGAAAGTGTCTACAGATCGCTACAAAATCTGCTGGGGGGAAATAATTGGCCCCCAAAATTGGTGACAAGGAGTCCTGCTGTGTTGTTTTTTTTTTAGCACCTGGGGTTGCTTCTTCCTCGGGGTGGGTGGTCATCAGGATGGACAGAGGTAAGGGTGCTGGGAATTTCTTGTATTTCCCAGGATAATGCCGGTCTCTGAGCAGTGACTCAGCCTCGCCCCAGCACAGCTGAGGCTTTCCAGAGCCCAGCAAGGTTTCCCCAGGAAGAAACCTGCTCTTCAGAGTTGCAAAGCCTTAGTTTCGCTCTGCCTCTCATGAAAGGTTCTCTTTCTTCTGTGGGACCAGAAAGCACCACAGGAACGGGGCAGATGGAGAGCTCAGATCCAACCGGGTAACCAGGATCCAGCTGAAAGTGAGCATGGAGCTGCCAAGTTGAGAAAAGCCATGCAGAAGCCTGCTGAGACATGCAGACAGGTTGTTCTTGAGCAAAACCTTCCCTCCACTCCTCGCACACGTGTGGCACTGAGATGTTTTTTGGGGTGGTGCCATGGGAGGACAAGAAGGCGACAGAGCGGGGCAGATCATGGGCTGGCCTTTGGCAAAGCAGGTAGACTTCACCAAGCCCCAGAGATCTCCCATTGCGGATGGGAGCTTAGGTGAGGAAAGTAAGGAAATCCATGATTTCTCCATGGAAAGGAAGGACGTCTCACGTAGAGCAGCTGCGAGGCTATATGCAGGAAGATGAGAGCCTTGCGTAATGGAGATAAAGTACCTGGGAACAAAGTTAATGCATCATTAAGGTGTGCCCTAACAGAAACATGGAATAATTTAGATAGGAAGGGACTGACCCTCTGCCCAAGGCAGGGCCAGCTTTGCTGAACCAGGTTGCGACCCAGTTGCTCCAGACTTTGTCCAGTTGAGGTTTGATGGAGATCCCACAACCTCTCTGGCCTCTCTCCCAGTATTTGACTACCCTCATGGTGAATTTTTTTCCAGGTATCTAAGAGGAATTTCCCATGTCCCAGCTTGTTCCGGTTGCCTCCCTTCCTCTCCCCATGCACCTCAGCAGATCTGGTTCCGTTCTCTGCATCCTCCAGTTAATTAGGTGCAGAGAGCTGTAAGATCCCTCCAAACTTTCCCTTCTTCAGTCTGAACCAACTCAGCCCTCCCAGCCTTTCCTTGTGTGTCCTGTGCTCCACTCCTGACCACCTTCGGGCTGGAGAGCAGGCCAAGCCCTTGCCCTTGTCAGCTGGGCCTGTCAGCTTGTTCCTGGTTCCCTGCTTTTGCTGCCCCTGTTTGTGGCAGATGGCACATGTAATGCACGCGAGGGGACACAAAGCAGGGCAGGACATCTGTGGGGTGGAGATCACCCTTAAAGTTCTGTGCAGGAACCTGCGGGTGCCTGACAGCGGGTCCAGACCCAGCACTATCAAGGCTGAGGGCACAAGTTGTCCCTTCTGCCCTTCCCTACACTCGAACATTCCCTGACAAGCAGTCACATCCCAGGTCCCACCTTTGATGAGCAACAACATCGCAACTCTGAACTGCTTACAGTTCAGAGGGCTGTGCAGGCTTGTCAGCAGCTAAAAAGGGACATGCCTTGGTCAGCAGGTCACTCTGGAAACAAGCACCAGGAGTGGCCATGCAGCTGCCAGGGAAGGGCAGGCACCAGGCAGGTGCCCTGGGTGGGGAGGATGGTGATGGAACAGGAAGAAGCTCTGCTTCTGCTCCAGGAGAATGACATCAAGTTGGCCAGTCCACCCAGTTTTCATCTCCTTGTGTCCACATCTCACTTAAGGAGCCTCTACAAAATCAGTCAAGGAGCTGCTGATCTCCTCCCATCTCTACCCAGTACTCTCTGCCAGGGCAATGTCCAGTTCAGGGTGAGCTCAGCCTGTAGTTTTCTCTTAACCCATCTCTGTGAAGGATATGCTCTGTGGGAGAGATGCTTCGCACCAAGACTTACCGTGTGGGACCCTGCTGGCAAAGCCTCTCCTTGCTACAGTCCTTGCCCAGCAGCCCAAGGGCAAAGCTTGTGACAGTGCCTGAGTGAGTCTGGGATAACGAGCTCCTTTGCAGGCTGCATCCCAGGAGACTGCATGAAGATCCCAGCTCAGGATCTCTGCAGCTGGCCCTCTCCCAAGGACTTCCCTGGTGCTGGTGCACCTCAGTAGCAGGTTGTTATATCTGCAGGAGAGGACATGTGGGAGGGGACGGGTGCAACAAGGGACTCCTTGTGCTCATGGCACTTACCTTTGGTGGTATTGCAGCCTGTTCTTGGGGAACAATTACCTGGGGTCGCTGCAAGAGGCTTCCCTTGAAAATGGATAATGCTGTTGAGATAAGCATGGGAGGTTGGTCTACGTGTCTGTGTCATGCTACTGCCCACCACGTCCAGCCACGTGCACTTGGGGCTTGTGGCTGCCTGTGAGGATGTGCCAGCCCCTCAGCAAGGTTGTGTTCCCACTGCCAAATGGCAGTGAATCCTGCTTGACCATGCCCAGAAGACCTAACAGCCTCTGTGGTAGACACCTTCTCCCTAGCTTCATCTACCTTCTCTGCTTCTCTAGGTCTTGAAGACAACCCAAGGACCTGACCAGTGCCTCTCTTGCTTCTAGATGTTTAATGGGTTGAAAAGTCCCCACTCTCCATGCCATCCCATGTCTGGCAAGTCCAGAGGGAACTGGCTGTCAATGGAGACAATGCTTGAGGATGGCTGGGGTTGGAATAACCACACTTAGACAGGGGAGAAGAGCCCACACTGCCATGAAAAACCCCAGAGAGAACCGAAGTGTGTTTCAGAGACCTTGTGGGGTGCGTGAGTGTTGGGTGGTGCCCTGTAAACGCAGTCAAGTCAGATCCTGCCAGCTGCATCTGCTGCTTCCAGGAGTGGTTGGAGGGAGGGCTGGGGTGTGGGGCACCATCTCCAGAGGCGATGCTGCCAGGCCCAGGAGCATATGAATGCACTGCACAGAAAGTCAAGGAGAGGGCTTGAGCCCATGCCCACCACAAGTCAAGACATGGTTCAGTGAGGTGACTATAAGCAAATAGGTGTGAACAGTCTCCTGCAGCTGGGGACCCAAGTGGAGAAGGGTAGGTAGACAGATATCTCAACTGGGATGGTACCTGGACTCTTTGCTTTCCCATGCCTGTTGCAATCTGCACCAGCTCAGAAACACTGCAGGGAAGGGAGAGCTTGTTCCCACCGTGGAAGGTGCAGAGATGACAGGGCCAAAATTAGAAAGGGAGCGAGCGTGTAAATGGTGTGAGGATGCCCTCGATTCCACGGCATTGTGAAATCCCCTGCATGGCTGGTGGGGGAGGAAACATCACAGACCAGCTTATGTAATGATTTAGCAACATATCCCAGTGTGACCCGACTCATTAAAGCAGCCTCTGGCAGGGGGAGCGGGGAGAGGCAGGTGATCACGCCATAGTCCCCTGGGACAGATGGGGAACACGGGGTGCGACCGGGAGCAGAGGAGGGCTGTGAGCACCACGTGGCCTGCGAACCACGCCATGGCAAACACTGGCTGCTCCACCAGGTTACACATGGCCACGTGCCCACATCACATCTGGCAGCACCATCGCTCCATCACCATGTGCTCTGCAAGGAGGTGTGGGTACTCCCAGCACCAGCGGGGCCTTTCCCCTTCCCTCCAGAGCACCATTTCAGTGCAGGGCTTTGGGACAGGGTTTTATTTCTCCCCACACCCTACGATAGGGAGTCCCATCAGAGTTTCATCCTAGCTTAAGCACAAAGATACTGTTTGACATTGGCATGGTTGCCCTCTCACGGAGAGGATCAGAGCAGCCCGAGCATTGAGATCACCAGTTTGCGGTGATGCCGTCTCACTACCTGTCCTCCAGGCCTGGCCTCTTGCCTACCTGAACTCCAGAAGGGTTCGTCTCCAACTGCCAACGTAGGCGAGTCCTCTCCAGATGATAACATTGGGCTGACCCCACATGCTCAGTGTCCTGCAGCGTTAATCCCATCGGTATCTGACACCAGCACCATTCGGCACTGCTGTCCACTGGGATCCGTGGTGGGTGACAGTGTCCTTCATCAGTCACATCGAAGCCACACTCATCCTCTCCTTTGGAAAAGCAGCTGCTGGAGGAGTTTGCCTCCCCATCTTCCTTGAAACCTTCCCATCCTGCATTTGGGAAGGTTCTGATGCCTGCACAGCACCTAATTCCTCCCTGGCGTGAGATGCACCAGGCCATGCTGATGGAGACCCTCCTCCACCTACACATGGGGCTGTCCCCTCTGCAGTCCTTGGAGGAGCCTCAGCTGCTATGAGAAGCCCTGGCCAAGGAGGAGAAGAGAAGATGACTGAGAAGTGGACACAGGCTCCCAAGTTACTCCCAAGACCAAGTGAGCAGCACCAGGCCCCCATTGGGGAAGGTTCTGGGATGCCATGGACTGTGGTAGAACATCTCTACTTCATGTTGGAGACGCTCACCGGATCGGAGACACGTGGAGCAGGGCTGACCCATGGGGACTTGTCCTCCATTCCACCCTATCCCAAGGGCCCAGAGGTCCTGTGGTGTCAGCGTAAAGCACAAGGAGACAAAGTGGGGTGGGGGGATGAAGAGGGCACATGGATGTCAAGCGTGGGGCAGAGGAGGTCCTCGCAGGATGTTATTTACTCACCTGGCATCCACTGCGGGGTGCAAGGAGGGACTTTGATGATAATAATAATGCCAGTCCTGAAGGATGAACCAGATAACCTAGAAGTTCATTCTCTTTTCTAAATAAATTTTGAAACCCTGTTAAATAAAAACTACTACGAGTCAATCAATAGATCTACATGAGTTGCACTACTAATATTGTTTCTTAAGAACATTTTTTATTTTAATAATGAAATCTAATACTAGCTTTTAGAGATAGTATTTGAGGCTAAACTATACATGTCATGCACAGATTATCTGTTTCACTCGTGTCTGCTTTCCAGGAAGAGTCCCTGCTGAGATGGGTTTTCAAGATGGACGGGTATTCACAAGATCACCTTCAGACTAAACAGGGAAAAACACATTTTCAAAGAAAATTTACGGCCAGGCACATGAACGGTCTTCAGGTACACAGTGCTAGAGAAGAGGAAAGGGGCTTCCTTGGTGTCCAAGAGTATGTTCAACCATTCGAGTTGTACCTGCACACTCAGTGCGGGTCCTTGCATGGCCTCTAAGATCATTTTGCCAGATCTCTTCTTGTGAAATCCCCTCTCTATTGGAAATATGCTGAAGTGCCAGGCTAAATTTTTGCAATCCTGTCTATACGTGCAGAGGGGAAGCTGGGCTGCTCCGGGAAGTGCGGCACTGCCAATCCAGCACCTCTCCCCGTGGCACAGCATTCCAGGGAGGGAGCACGGCTGCCCCACCACTGGGACAGCCTGACCTGGCTCCGACACCCAGCTCAGAGAGCTCGGGGCAGAGGAGGTGCACACCTCCCCTCGGCCTTTGTTTAAGGATGCAATTTATTCCGCCTCCCGGCTAGTTGGCTGGGCTCCTGCTCCACATCCCTGCAGCCCCAGGCATCACAGCGGGACTTGGCGACACCAGTTGACAAGTCCAAAGTGGAGTCCGGGGCAGAAGTAGTGCTTGGCCCTCAGTTGGGGTCTGATGTCTTGACCATGACACAAGACCAAGGAGGACAACAGGAGGCTCATCCTCCAGAGCACATCCCCCACCTCTTGCCATGCTGCTGGAGGACAGCACACACCCATCCCTGGTTTATAATGGAAACAACTAATCAAGTCACCCGTGCAGGAATGTCCTACACACAACATGCCCTGGTGCAGAGAAAGCAGGCTGTGGTTTTTGCGCCAGCTCCTCCTACCATTTTCGAGGCTGCCAAAGCCCAAGAGAGATATGTCATTGTCAAGGGCCATCTCCCTTTTTCAAGTCTTCTGTAGGATGCAATAAGCTATTGTCGCATGTGTGTACGTGTCGCTGCCCTTCACTGGGGGAAAACCATAGAAAGATTTTGGTTAGAAGGGACTTCAAGAGGTCCTGAGTCCAACATCATGGTCAAAGTAGGGCTCGCTGCAAAGCCAGCTCAGGTTGCTCCAGTCCTTGTCCAGCTGAGTTTTGAATATCCTCAAAAAAACCTCCCATCCCAGGGCTGCATGTCTCTCAGGAAAAAGCAGCTTCTACCCAGTGTCACTGGTTCTTTCTTGGTGCACCTTGGAGAAGGACCTGGCCCTTCCTCCCATGGTGGAGGAAGGCTGCTGGGTAAGCCCACTTCAGCTTCTGCTTCTCCAGGCTGAGGGCACCACCTCCTTCAGCCTCCCCACACATGGTGTGCTCTGGCCCCAGCCATCTTCCCTGACAGGGGAAAAAAGGGGTTTTAAGCAAGCTGACCACCAGCCTGATGGATTTACAGAGAGTTTCATTGCACAGGCTAGGGATGATCACTGTGCAACCAAACTGGCCAAATATAGTAATTTTTAACTACAAAGTAAGTCATTCATAACATCTGGGGGACTGCAAAGGTCCCTGTGAAAGGGTAGGAATGAGTAGTCTGGCAGCTAAAATGTGGCTAAAACACTGGGGTCTACCATATTTGTTTGCCATTTCTGCAAAACTCAAGACTAATGATCTGCAGTGTGAAGACGCCAAGTTTGCAGAGTAGGTTCACCACTTCTGTGACACCAGAAAGCAATTTCTCTTTCCTTTAAAGACGTAGTAACTGCTGAGGTTGAAATACACATATAATTTCATTAAAATTAAATCATTAAGGACTGCTCTACTGCTTAGGAATGACTGAAGAAAAAAATCTTACCTTGCTTCTGTAGATGAAAGTGCCTCATCTTCCTCTTGTAGTAAAAAGAGTTTGAAATTTTATACAAATGTTTGATCTAGAAAACCAGAAAGGATGTTCTAATAGTTATTAAGTAGTAGCTGCCCTGAATAATTTTTAACCTCCACTTTAAGTTGATTTGGCAAAATAAAATAAAATTGAGAGCTTTCTGTGCAGGAAGGGGTTTTAACACAAATCTTCTAGACAGTTCTACTCCACATTCTACTTGAGGCCTCAAATCCTGGAAATTTCCTGCCCTTGTGGGCAGCTGAACAGGAGTGGAAAGGGCACCTTGCTGCAGCCCAGCAAGCACTTTTGGAGCAGGACCTCCTTGGAAAGGGAAACTATTTGTCCTTGGCACAGTACATGGCATTCAAAGCATTTACACCAGCTGTGGGAAGGAAAAGAGGACATATTTGCAACTAGGACACTTTTTCGGCTTTGGGCAGTACAAAAAGTCCTGTCCCAATAGCTAGGACACAGAAGTGTTGGCCAAGGGGACTCCCAGCCATCCCAGGGATGTCCTGAGGGTCTTCCCTGCTTGGTGGCATCGGCAGTGTCATCACAGCTAATGCAAGAGGGACAGAGACTAATCCCTGGTCCTGAGGCAGGTAGCACGGACAGGCTCCTGGTCACCCTGCTTTGGGATATCCCTCTTCAGAGCAGGCTGCATCTATGGATCACGCTCTTCAGACCCATGCGGTGGCCTACGATGTAATTATTCTCAGAGGGGTTTTTTTTTTTTTGACTGGCTCAAATGTCAGAAATAATTTGAGAGCAGTGGTGGGGTGGGGCTTTTACAGCATGAAACCCAGGCTTTGTCCTGGACAGAGTTGGGTGGAATAACTCAAATCAAAGCTGAAGAGTGAGAATGGAGGAGCCTGGGTCAGGACTGGAGCTGCTCCCTGGACCCCGCTCCTTGGCAGCACATGTATACCTGGACAGGCAGGTCACTGTATGTCCATATCGGGACACAAACACACAAGACTCCAGCAGATCATCCATGTGTGGCCCAGATTCCTCTAAGGCCCCCAACAGCTATCCCAGCAATGCAAAAAGCTCAATAGCCCCAACACAGCTGCTGGAACGGCCTCTGCAGCATCACAGCATCTTCCTGCATTGCCTGGTCTTTCCCACACAGGAAACACAAGTGTCCGAAAGGCTCAGCGCTGTCCCAGGGTTTCACAGCTGATGTTGCTCCAGGGGACAGGAGGCTGCTAGGTCACCCAAACTCTGACCTATCCTGGCTGCTAGGGATGGTTAATAGGGACAATAGTTCCTGGACCCTTCCTACCAGCAGACAGAAAAAGGGGTCTTGAGGGGAAAAAAAGAAGCTGCTGGTGATTTGGGGCAAGTGCCTTGTACCCCAGTAACACGTGGACCCTGCAGCACTGGAAGTCTTTTAGAAGACAGACACCTCTCTTGAGCAAGGGTTGGTTGCACTGGGTCCTGCACTGGAGCAGGGGAAGGGCCAGGTGACATTTTGAGCTTCCTTCCCACCCCACAACGTTACAAAACTGCCATTCCTCAAGCACCATGAGACTCCCTCCACTGCAGAGGGCCAGCAGCCAGGACAATGGCATCTCATAGCAGAGACAGCAGGGACAAGCAGTGACAGGGATGCTCCAGGCATCTGCCATACGATCAGCTTGGAAGAGGCAAACCATGTTGCCAGGGTGCGTGGTCCACGCCAGCACGTGCTCCTCGCACGCTGCCCAGGGCCCTGCCCTGGACCCGCGGCAGCGCAGGGCTTGCTCAGCAGCAGAAGGCTGCTGCAGTGGCTGGTCGTTGCCGTCTGTCCGATCAAGCGAAGGCTGCCACACGTCTGACTCACGGCCAGGCTTTCCTGGTGGCTGGAGGTAACTGTGCAGTCAGCACGCATCGCTGCGGGGTGTGCCGGTGCCGAATTCCTGCTGCCCAGAGATTTTGGGGTAATCGTCGTGAAGCTTATTCACATATTTGATTGTATTAAAGGCAATGAGCTCCTTTCTGGGCCAGTTTTCTAGGAGGGTGGAAAGGAGAGGTGCTGCAGCCCTGCTTAGGTGTGTCACAGGCACTCTCCTGCAGCCTCGCTGCCCTTTGGGCCAGGGCTCCTGAAGCTGTGATTTGCCTTGCCGGACAAGTTTTCAAAAGCCAGCTATCAGCTCCTTGCTCCCAAACACGTGTCCCTGTAATAGAGGCAGTTTATCCTCTGCTAGAATTGAGCAACTCAACCCTCCTCTTGCATTACTGAGCCTTTCAAGCATCATTTGATAAGCAGTATGAGCACAGCTCCTCAGGCATTGCTACATCTTTTGGCGTGCTTTGCTCTGCCAAAACTGTGTTTCAAGCTAGCTATAAATTAGGCTTCATGGTTGGCTTTCATCTGCTCACCATGCAACGGGCGAGAACAAAGGCCACTACGTGCCACACCAAGGCAGAAGAGCCAAGAGCCGGGTGTAGGCACAGGCAAGGCAGGCGGCAGTCTGCTGGAGGAAGCAAAACAACCCCAGCCTTACAGCAGAGATGTGGAAGGCCGGGGTGGCTGCTGCTGCCAGCGAAGGAGCTGTGGTACAGTGGGTGACGGAGAGGAGGGGAAAGAGGGCAGAGAAGCCTGGGTTTGCCTGCACGGCGCTAAGCAGTTCCAGCAGCAAAAGAAGCAGCAGCAGCAGGCAAGGGGGGAGGCAGCCACCGTCCCAGCAAAGGGACTGTGCAGAATGCAGGTGGCCGTGCATGGACAAGGTAGGAGAGAAAGGCAGAGCTGTAGACACAGAAAATGAAGACCTGAACAAGCCAATGCCTCTAGAAACTCCGGCTACTCCGAGGCCACCCTAGAGGGAATGGCATTGCCCAGACCAGTGGTTCGGGACATGTCCGAGAGTGTCTTCACTTGCACAGGGGTAAGAAAATAAGAAGAAATGTCATTTGCAGGGTAACAGAACTTCATATGTCAGTGCCTCTGGGTCTGTCATGCAAATCTGCATCTGCTGGAGAAGGCTGTGCCTGCGGAGGGCGAGGAGGAGCCAGTGTCACTGGCAAGGCTAAAGGAAACAAGCGTCAGCCAGTACAAGCACATTACGGTTTGCTGCTGTGGGTGATTTTGCTTGAGTTTCATTTCAACATGATCCTTTTTGGTTGAGCTCTCAGATAGCTCTGGCCCCTTGGAGGACCACAGCCCATGAGGCAGACACACAGTCCTTCTGGTGGTGCCAGGGCTGGTCAGAGAGAAAGGGGTGAAGCTGGAGGCCTCGGAAGTCCCTTTTTACAGCAAGAATGAGCTGCACAGATGTTCCAATGATTTCCTGATCTTTGTGCAAACACCCCGGCTCCTTGTGGCTTAACAGGATCTTTTCCATGAATCAAGGTGCCTCCCGAGGCTGCTGTGAGAGTAACCAAGCGCACACGGCATCACCTTTTACTGAACTGGTGCTGCCTGCTGCATCCTGGCTTAAAGTAAAACTCCTTGAAGAACAGCGAGCTCCAGCAGATATAGCAGTGCTTAGTTCAATCACACACGTATGGCCCACAGACTGCGTTCAGTGGTAACACAGGTGGAGATCCAGTCCACACTGTATTCACCTTGCCTGACTTTAGCAGTGAATGGCTAATGACATCCTTGCTGCAGTGTTTTTACAGAATCATAGAATCATTTAGGTTGGAAAAGACCTTTAGGATCATCCAGGCCAACCGTTAACCCAGCACTGCCAAGCCCACCACTAAACCATGTCCCTCAGCACCACATTTCCCTGGCTTTTAAATCCCCCCAGGGATGGGGACTCAGCCCCTGCCCTGGGCAGCCTGGGCCAGGTCCCGACAGCCCTTTGGGGGAAGAAGTTTTCCCTAATACCCAACCCAAACCTGCCCTGGCGCAGCTTGAGGCCGTTCCCTCTCGTCCCATCGCTTGTTCCTGGGGAGAAGAGACCGACCCCCCCGGCTCCAGCCTCCTTTCAGGCAGTTGCAGAGAGCAATGAGGGCTCCCCTCAGCCTCCTCTTCTCCAGGCTGAGCCCCCCCAGCTCCCCCAGCCGCTCCTCCCCAGCCTTGGGCTCCAGCCCCTGCCCCAGCCTCGCTGCCCTGCTCTGGCCACGCTCCAGCCCCTCCATGGCCTTCGTGGGGTGAGGGGCCCAGCGCTGAGCACAGCATTCGAGGGGCGGCCTCACCAGTGCCCAGCACAGGGGGACGATCCCTGCCCTGGTCCTGCTGGCCACACCATTCCTGATACAAGCCAGGATGCCACTGGCCCTCTTGGCCACCTGGGCACACTGCTGGCTCATGTTCAGCGGCTGTCGACCAGCACCCCCAGGTCCTTTCCTGCTGGGCAGCTCCCAGCCGCTCCTCCCCACGCCTGCAGCGGTGCCTGGGGTTGTTGTGCCCCAAGTGCAGGACCCGGCCCTGAGCCTTGCTGCCCCTCACCCAGTGGCCTGGGCCCATCGCCCCAGCCTGGCCAGGGCCCTCTGCAGAGGGATCTGGTTTTTGTCTTTCATGTTAGCAGGCCCAGAAGTAAGATGAGGCAGGAAATTACAGTCTGGTCGACACCTCCATCCAGCTTTGCACTGCCAGCACTACTAACAGGTCCATTTGGGTTGAGAAGCTCGAGAAGCTTGTGCATCTCAATGTGCTGCCCTATAGGAAAGCCGCCTATGAACAGAATCTGCCTCACATAACCCTGTTGTGAATCCAGCACCACGGTAAGCGTGGCCAGGAAGCACCCTGAGAGCTGCAGCTTTACATCGGCTGCCTAAATCACACGAGAGGTTCAGCTGAGATGGGCAGCTGCCAGACTCCCATCAGATGCTGAATCACTGCTGAGAGATGCTGCAGAGGGTTTAGAAATACTCCAGACTTGTCCAGTTTTACTTCTCTGCATCGCCAATTGCAGCAGAATTTCAGCCAGGTGTCCCAGAGCATTTGAGGGTGACTAACCCAGGCAATATTAGCTTTCAGTGCCTGCACCCCTCTAACTCATCAACAGGCTGCCTGTGCTAATGCAGAAAAGAGATTACAGCTTAAATGGTACTGACAGAGCACGGAAGGGACCCCCAGGGCCAGGGAGACATGGTGAAGGCACTCACACACCCATGGCATCTCAAACCCGCAGGGACAAAGGGTAAGGACTGGGAACCTGGTGGAAGTAGAGCTTCTCCCACTGGAAGCATTGTCCCTGCACATGGAATATCCCAGTACTCCAGGGAGGGAAGTTGCAACCAGTACAGATCCAGGACCAACAGAGTCAGAAAGTGGGTCCATCTTGTCCTCCATCTAGCCCCATGTCTGTCCTTCCCCAGACAGACATGGTAGAGGAAGACATCTGGTTCCTTTTACTTCCCTTGAACAAATCAAGCAAAGCTGGCCCTGCAGAGTAGGTCCTCCGTACCCCTGCCTCCAGCAAGCCATGGAGCAACCCAACATCCCACTGGGTTCCCATTCACCCTCCCCAGGAAGGCCACTACCCAAACCAGCATCCCCCAGCACAAAGCATCCCTCCCTCGCTAGACTGTCCTGGTGTAGGTGTTACAGGATGCTGTGGAGCTGGGACTCCCTCCTTCAACAACGGGCAATGCTGTGATCAGCATCAAATACATCCCTCTCACGAGGGCTAGGTGCTCCCCCAAGACTCCCAGTGCAAGTGCACAGACTGGGATAGGCAGGCTGGGGCTGGCTGACATCAGTCCTTTCACACTCCACTCTGCTTCCCAGTTCATAGCACACTGGCTGCCTGGCTGACTAGCTTCCACGGGGAATGGGAGACAGTATAAAAGAAAAAAAAAGTCTTACCTGAGATTGAAGAAAGGAAGGGAGCCATGGGAGACTGAAAGCAGACCAGAGCAGTTTGACTTTTAGTTCTCCCACCTAGAGCAGGACACTGAGCTGGACCTAAGTGAAGGTATAGCCCCCATCCTGCCCCACCGCATAACGCTGCCCTGGGCTGGTGAGCACAGGGCCTGGTGCATGCAAACTGGAGTGGCTGGTGTGCACTCACGCTCTGCTCCCAGGTCTCTCCCTCCTCCAGCCATGCTGCCAGAGCTGAGAGCATGGCACAGAGGGAACACAGCAGGACACGCAGCAGGGTACCACGGCTGTGCCCTCCCACGCAGGCTGAATTCCTGCCTCGGTGCAGCCTGCAAACCCCTCTGCATGGGGCATATGTGCCTTTCTCACCTCCCTCTGGTTGCTCCAGCAGCAGCCACCTCCTGGTCTGCATCGCCAGACCAGCTGCACTGACTCCACTCAGGAGCAGAGGCAGAGACAGACTTTGGAAGCAGAGATGATGATGTTTGGATCTAAGCTACAGGAGCCTACAGTAAGGCACCATCCTCAAAGATCTGGGGAGAGGCTGCCAGGGCGCCCTTGAGTGTAGAGCTACTCCTGTTCTAACCTCATCATCCAGAAAAGAAGTGTTCAGCCCTCTAGCTAGAGCTAAGACATGCCAATGGCAGCTCTCAAATGAAGTCTCATGGAGGATGTCAGGGCTCTAACGTGTCTCAAGCCTCTGAAGGAGCTGGAATTGCAGAGCCTCCTAGGCTGGAAACCCCTCTCTGCATTGTCCCTGGGAAGACCTGGAGGGCTCTGCAGTCCTATAGCACCACTCCCTGGAGATGAAGGGATGGGACCAGCTGTGCAGCCAGGGAGGAGCGTGGACAGAGGCTGTTCCAAAGGCTGCCTCTCCCTGCTGAGCACTGCCATCTCCAGAGGCAACCGGTTCCCCTCCTGTAGCAGCCAGATCCAGGAGTTGGGTGCAAAAGTTGGCAGCCATTGCTCCAAGCGCTGCTGAGGGTCCATCCATCACCATCTTGCCCTGCCAGGAGGATGGGCTGTGAACCCTTGTAGCTAGGAAGGAGTTATCCTTCCCAAAGGGGAAAGTACCCTGAATTCAACCTCATGGGCTGCTCACGGACTCACACCAACACAGCCAGAGTCTTCCGTGTGGAAGGATGCTACACTGCCCAATGCATCAATGCTCTTCATGTTGAAAGGCTCCGCAAGGACACCAGCATAAGTCCCCACACCACCTCCTGCCTCCCAGCCAAACCAGACCATCACCCAAACAGCCTTTAACCTCTTGGGCGCACACAGAGGCAGGACTGCAGCAGCATCTCCTTCTAGAGGGCTTCAACCAAAAGCTGAGGCCCATGGCCCTGGCCAGCACCATCCTGGAGAGAAGGGAGCTAGGACATAGAGCCGTACACGGCAAACGTAGGGACATGGACATCCACAGTACACAGCAGACTGGGAACCTGCAGAGGAAGAAGCAGAGGCCTTCTGCCCCTTAGAGCCTTGGTCACTGACTGTGATGGCTGGAGAAAAGCCTTTGCTAAGCAGGGTCTAAGAAGGGAAAATCAACAAGGAAGGAAAGCAGGTTCAGAGAATCCCCGGGGCTGACATCAGCTCTCAGAAAACAGCATGGAAAAGCACTGCTGATTTATGAGCAGACCTGATCTCGTTCTCCAAGTCACCGAAGATCACAGAAGTTGGAGTCTTAACAAGAGAATTTTTTTTTTTTTTTTGCTGCAAATCAGCCGAATACACCAAGCACACCTCCTGCCAAGGAAGGCTCCTGTGTGAGGACCTGCTTTCTGCCCTAACAGCATCCATCACTGCGTACTCAGGGGCTAAGAGGGGATTTTGCTTTCACGCTGTTGAAACTTGCTCTCCAGCTCGTTCATCCCAAGCTGGCAGAGCTGCTCACCCTCAGCAGTGATGATGCATACACCAAAATTAGCCAGGCCCAGCCTTACCTGTGAAAAGAGGGGAAAAAAATCCAACCGCTGGCAGAGGCATGGCTTAGCCCGTTCATCAACACGCCCTGCGTCCTCCACCTGGGGTGGGAGTTAGCAGAAGAGTTCAGCTGTCCCTCCCAGCTCAGGAGCATTGCTCTCCTCAGTGCTCATAACCTGATTTTAGAGACAAACTCCACTAATCTGGTATTGCTGCTCCCTCATCGGATGGGAATTTGGGGGAGTGGCTCCAAGGGACTGCAAGGCAAGTGCCAGCAGAGGCTGAGCGCTGCAGAGGCAGCCCTACTGCGCCCTTGGTGACACGAAGCCACAGGCTGGGGCACCCGTACAACATCCTCTGATTGTTACAAGCGGTTCCTGGAAGGAAGAGCCATCAGATTTATCCCAACTCCCCAGTTACCATCTTCAAAGTCAAATAGCAGTTGCAAATAGTGATAGCAAACCATGAAAAAGGGATGCAGAACAGGTTATCGGCAATAATTTCTCTAAATGCCACCAAGCTGGAGCACGAGTTCAGCCACCCCCAGGGTGCCGGGAGCGGCTGGCCAGCCCGCAGGGAGCATGGCATGAGATCCATTTGCTGAGCCAGTGGCAAACAAGCAGCACCAGGGACGCAAGAGGGGTTTATCAGTACTGCCTCTGGGCTGTGCCAGTGACTGGGTGATTGCTGCCGCTGCTGGCATCCAGAGGACTGGTTTGGGACCTCGGTGAGAAGACTTTCACTGCAAGAAATGAGAGAAATAGAGCTCAGGACACCTCTGAAGATCCCAAGGCTTTTGTAGCTTGCTTTCATTTCGTGACTCTGGGGAGGCTGCTTACTTTCAGACCAGGAAAGTTTGACCAGGAGCTCTCCTTCCCCAGCTCCCTCCAGGCCATGCTCTCTCCCTTTGGCCCCCCCACCCAGCAACGTCTGCTCTTCCTCTTCAGAGGGTGATTGCTGGGAGGGGGAGCACCACTTTGCTGCAATCAAAGCGCGCAGGACAAACAAGCAAGGCTGCTGGCTTCGAAACACTCCCTCACCTGCTTCTCGTGCTGACTGGCCATTTCTAGAGCACCTCTCACCCGTGCACACAACCTGTTCCCTGTTGAATTTCTGACACTACCAGTCAGGCTCTCTGTCTTGCAGCCCTGCATGACATGTCAGCCCTGCTCCCCAGGTGTTAAGTACCAGCACCTTAAGCATGTATAAAATATATATTATATATACATATATTATTGTTTATATATAAAATATATAAAATATTTGAGAATAACAGCAGAGGACTAGCTTGAATTGATGGTGACATCTGTGCACAGGGATAAGTCTGCAACTCTCAGCAAGACTTGCAAGAGCCCCCTGCTCCTACTGTGCCAGATCCAGAGATCACTCGGGCTTCAATCTCAAATGTTCGGCTCCTTCCAATAAGCTTGGCCCTTACGCTTATCAGTCAAGAAGAAAATAGCAAAAGAAACCCTACTGCTGCACATTCGCTATACAGAAACTACCACACACTCCTACAGTATCTTCACCAGTGCCTGTCAGTCTGAAGCTAGTGAAAACTTGGTGTTTGCCACTCAGCCTTGCAAGAAAGCATCTCTCTCCTCTTAGCATATTCAGAGTACAAACAGCAGCAAGCACATCTCCAGGTATGAACCTAATTCAAGCCTGCAGGGATCCATAAACATGTGAATTACAGGGAAGATAATCAGCTCATGGCCGAGAGGGAAGCAGAAACTGAGATGGTCCTCCTCCAAGGGAAGGGAGCAGCGTGTCCCGCTCCCTGCAGGAATTAATTTTCCCTCTTTGCATGCAGCAACAGGCCACCTCAGAAGAAACATCTAAATCCCGATGGACCCTCCTCCAGGTGCAGCACGGCAGTTCCCAACTGAGCATGAAGGAGTCCTTCAGCAGTAGCAACAGGTGCTTGCTTTCTTGACTGTGGTCCCATGCTCCTGGCTCAGCACATACACCCGTTTCACCCGCTGAACCGTGGCAGATGGCTCACTGGACACTTGCTGTCTACACCCAGTCTCCATGCTCTTTCAAAGGACGGACAAGTAGCACATCAAGGGACTTGACTGACCTGGCTACCAAAATCGCTCAGGATGTCAGCCTATCAGGGACAAGTGGCCTCAGCACAGCAAAGAGCGCAGGCCAGGCACCGGCACTGCCCTACCCATTTTTTTAGGATGGCACGTGCTGCGAGGCTAGAGCCCGGTGGTCCATGCTGGCAGTCCTGGGAAGCCCCACTCTCCTGGGAGATGGTTTCTGTAACAAGATTTGGGGGGGGTTGGCAGCCCATAGGCTGAGACCACCAACCAGAGGAGCCCACACGTGGTGGGAAAGGGAAGAAGAGACAGTTGTGTCCCTGATGGAAGCAGACACTTAAAGGGGAGTAGCCCTCTAATTCTCTTGCATATAACACGTGGAACACACATCGGCTTCATCTGGTGGAAGAAGGAGGGCCTGAGACAGGGGTCACAATACAGTGCTGAGGGTTACTGTGGTATAAATAAAACGATCCTTGCTTAAGATCAGCATGCAACATAAATGTTCCCAGTAGCAGCTGGTGTTGACGGCTTCAAGGAAGGAAGTGTGAGATCATTTGCCATGGGTACATCCTGATCAGTAAGTAGCTGGCTTATGCTGCCATGAACATTATTATAGTTTTTGAACCCAATTTTCATGATTAGGGACTGCACTACTCTGCCACTCCAACAGCATGCTCCGATCTTAGTAAGAAATAAACTTATAAAAGCTTTATATCTGTTGTTCTTCTGTTCTTCCAAGATTGAACAGGAACTTACATATGCAATACAGGGCGAGGGGTGAACTTACACAGCCATTACATCTGAAAACACTGTTGCAACAGACATAGATTGGCATTCAGGAACTGGCTGGGCTTCCTTCTCCAAAACAAACACTTACTCATGGTAGATTTTACTGAATTATGGTTTAATTTCATAATCTACTGTTGCTATGTCTGTACAACATTATATAAAATATAATCAAAAAGAACATTTCAGCCCCGTATAAATGTTTGATTGGCTGTCTGAGGATCGAGTGGCTTTGCGTCTTTGATTTAGACTCTCCTGCCTTCCAGATGCCATCATCAAAGTACCTTTGGTGGTAAGGCGACAATGCCATACATTCATACAGTCATCATAACATTTTTGCTTCCCGGTCTCCTCCTCTGCTCAGTGATGGAATCCCCCAGCCATGGCAGAAGATCTCTGGTGGTACCCTCAGATTTCTGGTCAAACATGGAAGATTTTTTAACCTCTTTTTTGCATTAGGCAAAAACATTCTAGCAATGTCATGAGGTAGGGGCAGTTATGTTTCAAAGGTGATACTAATGTGGTAGTTCAGGACTGATATATCCTTTTTTACAGCACTTGCTATAGTAGGTTTTTTAAGTACAGCATTGATCTGCTCACGCTAATACAACTGGTTCTAGATTTCCATTCATCCCCATCAATGCATTTTCACTGCGAGTAGCTCTACCCCATGTTAGCCTAGTCTGAGAATTTATGTCTTGCCCAGGTAAAACTAGCAGGCAGATGCTCTTTTCAACATACAGGTTAAGGGTAACAATATACTTAGCTGCTACTGGTAGTGGAATACATGCAGAACTGCTTCTACCAGAATTAGGAAACCTGCTGAGAATGACATGGAATCTAAAATGATTGCTTCGGATTAGAAAACCACATGCTAAAAGGGCAGCTTCATAGATCTCTGGTGTCAAGAAATATTCTTGTTGCAGCCTGACAGCAGGTGAGTGGCGTGGCAGAACGATCTCTCATGCCTGTGTTCTCCATGGAAAGTTTCATTTTGGCCAATTATTTTTCCTCTCATCATCTCTGTTCCTGAAGCTTCTCATCTGTGTTTTAAAGGTCTAGTGGAAAGCCATGATCATTACAAAAAGATACAATTCTTTTAAAGCTTTTCTCCCCATTTTGACTAGAATGCAGCATCATGTTCAAAATGCAACTACTGGATCTGAAAAATAAAACACTCGGACTATAATGCACATCTGCAAATAAATACATAGCCTTCGTATAGAGCCAGTTCTCAGTGAAAACCTTCTCATTCGCATAGTAGTGGAGAGATGTTCTCAGGAAGGTCATGCTACAGGGTGGAGTCTGAAAATAAGAGAAAGAGAAGTGGCTCAATATTGTAATGAGGGAGGTAAGTCTGTAAGGTACACTGGAAAGGGGACCTGAAATGTTACTGGGCCAAAAAGACCAATAGTGTGCAAAAGGATTACAGGGATTTAACTGACCCATTTCTCCGCTCGTATAATCCCAATGAGGTAGTCTGAAGTGCATTAAAAGGCAAATATTTGACTCAAAGTAAAGGATATTTCATAATGAACTGAGTAAAACTGCCAGCGATATTTATCCATAATTATATCCACCATGCGTCTATCCTCAGTCAACTACACTGATTCTGTATTCACATCAGGATCCCCAATGGCCCCGTTTAACTCATACCATGTTCCTCTTTCCTCCCTTCTCATTGCCTTTGGCCACCTAACACCAGCTTTTTCCTCACCGCTTCACCTAACCTTGCACATCTTAGGATCTTCTATTCTGCAGCTCCTGCACTGTAGAAAAATCTAACCTAGATATTATCTTATTAAACGAAGATGCTCAAGGTCAACCAAAACCTCTGGCTCATGTAGAAATCAAGTGTTTTTCCCATGTCTGCCTTTTCATTCCTATCTCTGTTTTATACTTGATCACTGGTAGGTTAATTAAAAATTCAATAAAGCAGTCCAAATACACACTGCCTTACAGGACATCACACTTGTCAGTAAATAAAGCTGTACAGCTACCATTTACAAGGCGTCTTGACAGCAATGACATATCTTGACACCACACGATGAAGGAAGAGAAGCATTGTTACCTTTAATAGTGAGGGAGGCTTTGCTGAATGCACGGCCCAATTCATTGGTAGCTTCTACCTTATATTCTCCTACATCTTGTTTTGTGACACCGAGGACAACCAGGGAGCAGACACCAAAGTTGTTTGTACAAAAATAGTTGGGATCATTGGAGAGGTCTCTGCTGTCCTTGTACCACGTGATCTTTGGAGGTGGATGGCCTCCAACCGCACAGCTCATACGGCACTCACTCCCAGTAGTCACCACATGAGGCTTCAATGGGACGAGGAATCTCGGGGGCTGGTTTTGATTAACTCCCCTGTATTTCGGTTGTTTGACTTGAAATTCAGCTGTAAAAAAAAAAAACCCAGCAACATAAAAACACACCCTGAGATACTGCTTCACAGCAATACAAATCAGGGTTTAAAGGACTGGTTTTCAGTCATGACACTTGGTTGTGCACTGCAAATTGCCAGAGATCCCATGCACCTATGGATTGTAACCTGTGTTTCTTCTCAAATTAGCCAGAATTTAACTTTGAAGTCAGAAACTTTCGTTTCTGCAAAACTTAAGCCTTAGATTTTGCTGGGAATTAATTTTGTGACAAATTACTTGATACAATGGCTGGAAATAAGGGATCTATCTGCACAATGTCCATGCAGAAAGGACAAGCCTTCCCCGCCAAACTGGAATTTCTTAGGGTATCTCTATGCATTCTTGTTCTGGGCAAGTCAGTGTTCACAGGAGGAGAGACCCATTTCAGGATGGTGTGTTAGAAACAATAAAAGAAACAAAGCATGACAACACACAGATAACTATTTGTAAAAGCTGTTTTACCCTTTGGTTTTCGAATCTTCCAAGGCTGCACAGTGTCAGATGGACCACTGGCTCCCAAGCTATTTTTTGCCACAACCCTAAAGTAGTAGTCCCGGCCCGGGATCAGTTTGGTGAATGTGAACTTGTTGGTGTAGATCAGGTCACCCACCAGCTGCCACAAGCCCTTCTGTGATTCACGTTTCAGGACTGTGTAGTAGAGATTATTTTCCCATTTCTCAGATGCTGATGGCTCCCAAGTTACTGTCACTGTATTTGGCACATTCTCCTCCAGTTGAATAGGTCCAGGCGGTTGTGGGATATCTGTTAGATGAAGGCAAATAATATCAAAGGAAAAGTGGCACAGTACAGAACCGTAAATATTTTGAGTCCATTCTATGTCTGGGGGCTGAGTAACCATCCTGGTCATTAGAAGGGACAAAAATTTGATTCCTTCTCCATGAGCTCATTTGCTATTAATTGAACTTCTGCTGCATTACGTCTGCATTGCTGGGCCTCCTGCCATTCTTACGGGGAGGAGATGAGGGCTGGTACAGCTAAACTGTTTCACCTCTTAGGGAGCCAGTGTATAGAGCTGTAGCTATGACTAAATGTCCTACAGCCTGCTGCTGACTATCCTTACACTGTTACGAAGAGCATGAACTGCTCTGCAGTGGTTTGCACTATCCATCTGCATCACCTTGCCTTTTTAAGCAGAGGCACTCCGGAAGACGGGTGTAATTTTAACCAGTAGATTGCGCTGTCCTGCAGACACGGCCCAGTGATACCACAAAGTGGCCAGACCGAATCTCATGGAAAATTGCACTCTAGTTCTCCGTGCGCCTGTGTGGCTTAACTGCATCAGAGCTCACTGTGCTCAACTCGGTTCGTTGCCTATTCTCTATTTGCAGTAAATCTGCGTGTATATATGGCAGTGAGTGAGTTACCTGTAACTTGAACTTGGAAGCTGAACGTTTCTCTTTTCCCTAACCCGTTCTGGAGCTCAACGGTGTAGATGCCACTGTCAGGGAACTCAGCTGCTCCAATCAGCAGCTGGGTGGTACCATCTTCGGTGTTAACTGTAGCCCGGTTTGGAAGAGGAAGGCCATCCTTTAACCAGGTCACCACTGGGTCTGGAGATGCCTGTAAAGAACAACACGAGCTATAGCCTGCTTGTTTTGCCTCCAGATTGCATCTTTACATCTTTAGTTTCATTATCTTGTCCCAAATGTGTACTGACATGACACGGTAAAGTAATATTTAGAAATATGGATGGAAGATGGATCTAAGAGCCCTGGATAAAGGGCTACTCTGAAGTTTTTTGTAATTTTTCTCTTTCTCTGTGTCTTTCAAGAATGTTATTGTAGTAAGGTGTTCACGGTAACTATGTCAAACAAGGTGTGCTAGATCAAGAACAACAGATGACATCAGTAGTTGGTATTTTCTATTTAAAAAGATCTGCTGGTTTTGGAAAGAAAAGACATCCTCAAAGTCTTTCTTTCCATTGTGCCATCTTTCATCTCTATTCTCCAAGAGATTAGGAGAAAGGCCAGCAAATATGCACACTTTGCCTTCATCAACCTCTTCTTGACATCCCAGACTTTACCTGTGTTGTTCCAAGCTTATATCAAAGCACACTTCTGTCAGTGCATGCCTATTTCTCAAGTCATACAGCTTAAGTCCTGCTGCTTAGTAAGACAAACACAGTCAAGAGGATGTTTTAGAAATGCTACCCCAAGGCCTTCTGAGGGAGTCAGAGGGAAACCAACTGATTTTTAAACTCCAAGTATGACAGATTAGTACCAGATGATGGTAATATTGATATGGTCGGATGGACAGCATTGCGCCTTGTTTGCAGAGGTTAATGAATGACCATAATCTCATAAAACACTAACGCCAAGAGTTAGAGTTGAATTCTTGTTCATGGTTTCCTCATGCAGAAAGTATCCACAGCAGAGGCAGGTTAAAGGATTTGTCCCGTGTCTTTTAAACAGAATTCCATGCCAAGAAAACAGTAGCTCAGTTTTCATGCCTGCTATTGACTACAACATAAGAACAGATGGGAAATTCTTACAAACACATTTGACTACTTACTTCAAAGGGAATATTCACTCGGATGGTATTTCCTGCTTTTATAACCAGAAAGCTTTTCACTGTGTCATCTATTAGTAACCTGGGAGGAACTGGAAAAGACAGTGATTACAATAAGAAGTTGTACATTATTTCAGAGTCCCTGGCTGACAAACTCATACGCAAGTGTTCCATACCCCTAATGCCTTTCCAACAGCTAGTCTGCAGGCTGTTGATAAACTCCTAGTGGCACTGTGGAAAAAAAGCTCTTTGATTCAGAACCAGAGTTTACACCCTTCAAATTTTATTACTATTTATTTATCACTATGACTAAGCAAGGGGAAATGATGTAAAAATACATTCACAACAATGTTTGTATACATGTGATGTGTCAAGCATGGAGAAATGGGCTCTTTGACACACTTTACCCCATCACATGGATAATCTTTTGTGTAAAATGACATCTGGGGAAAAGGAAATTGTAATGGACACTTATGAAATATATGTGCGATACAGAGTACAGAACATCCTTGGGAAACCGGTCTGAGTTTACTAAAAATAATGGGTTTTAGTATTTAAAATATTTTTTCTTTTCTCTTTTCATCAATATAAATTGTATTTAGTATTTCCAGGTTAAAACAGAAAAAAACTGCTTCCCAAATGGACTTACATTTATCTGTTTACTGACTGATTATAAAAGGAGTCTCCAGGCACAGTCCAAAAGTAGACATTTTCACCTAGGACCCAAGCTAAGGAAGATGAATCCCTCACAGAATCTCTTACTTCTGTATTTCTGCAACATTCCCAAACAGCAGGAAATAAAACCAGAGCTACAGATTGTGAATGAAGATGAAAAAGTGAAAATGGTGAAAACTTACAAACTAGAAAATTAAAAAAGGAAAGTAAAGTTTACAAAAATCAGCATAACAATTGTGATTTAAGAGAATGAAATAAAATGTTTAATTCCACAAGATGGTCTAAAAAGAGACTGAAAACTCTATTTTTCCCCTAAAAGAGCATGGGTAGGCATAAGGTATGTGCGGTTTCTGTCTGGTGATCATGACTGTGGTATAGCTCCGCGCAGGAGGCAAAATGTAAATCCACAGAGAAAATACAGTTTTCGGAGTTCTTTTATCATAATGAGTCTTTAGCATGAGCTGAACACTGTGTGTTGCACATTTATTATCAGCTAAATCTTCAGAATTTCCTGATGAGGTGACCAAATAAGACCATATTCTAGAGGAGCAATGTAGTACTTGTCCTTCTGCTACAGCCTGGAACTTGAAAGAAGCTCATCACAGTGACCTCCAGACCTTGCCAGCACCCCTTTACCTATAGAATGACCTCATTCATTCTGAAAGCAGCCCACTTTGACTCACCCACAGGGGGAGCCGCTTCGATGCAAGCTTCAAGTTCTGCAGCTTCTCCTGGGCCACTGTCATTGAGGGCTCTCACACGTAGGAAGTAGATCTCCTTGGCTTGGAGACCTTTAACTGTGTAAGCGGTCACCTCTATGGGAAGACTATTGCATTTGGTCCAGTTGGGGTTGTTAGAAGACCGCATCTCCACGTCATAGCTTTTCACATCACTCCCATCATTTGCTTCAGGTCTCTTCCATGTCAAGGTGACACTAGTGCTGTCACTGCTGCTCACTTTAAGGTCTTGCACTTGCCCTGGAGATTCTGAAAAGAGAAATTTTATTTAAACTGTTTTTCTAGGATTTCTGTCCCCTCTTTTCAGTCACTTCCTGAGATTCCCCAACATTCCTGAAGTGCACTGGATATCCGCCCTGCTGTCTTGCCTCTACCTTGTCCCAGCTCTTCAAAGCTGGACCCAGGTGCCTGGCTCCTGCCAGCCATACAGCACAATCTGCAACACTCCTGAAACAGTCTGCAACCCATCCTGAATACTTCTCCACGCTGCACATAACTCCCACACAGGGAGCCTGCCACATCTTGACTTAGACATCACACGGGAAATCCTTCCGTTCCTTCCTCATGCTGATAGTGGATTCTCAGCCACGAAACATTCCCCAATCATTTGATCTTTGTCTTCACATACTTTTAGAAAGCACTTAAAAACATCGCCTCTCCACTAACATTGCCAGTCTACATCGCCAGCGTTACGTATCCCCAAGCCAGAAGGATGGGAGGCAGTGCACTTACTCATGGAATCCCGCGCAAAGACGGGCAGTGACGGTTCACTGGCATCTCCTATGCCAGCAGCATTGACAGCTGCCACACGAAATTCATACTGCAGACCTTTCTTGAGATTGGTCATTTTCAGCTTCTTGTCTGCAGAAAGAAAAGGAGCGTGTTGGCTCAGGTGAGCCGTTCCCCAAGCAGGAAAGGGTGTGACAACAATGTTGTACTTTACTCCACGTAGAACTATGGACTGAATAATTCTCAGGAGCTGTTGCTGATTCCCTTGCCCTTTCTCTATCCTAGTGCATATGTACTTCTGGGATGTGTATATTGTATTCCCTCTCAAATCAAACAGTATTTGAGAGCTATTAAGTTAGAGAAAGGATAAATACTGCTTTTCCTCATGGGATAATCCTAAACTCTTCTGTACCAGATAAGAAGTCCTAGCTTGCAACTGATAGATAATTGATAGCTATAGTCAAAACACACTCTGGAGCTCATACACATCACTTGAGTTTCTTTATCTTCCTTGCATTTATAAATTCTTGTCTGCCGAGTTCCTGGCATGAGGACTAAGGACAGTAGTTCTGTTTGTGAAGACTTTAGTTCCAGAAACTGAAGATACCCGTTTATCTATAGAGGAGCTATGTCCCAGGATGCAGCAGTGAGCTCCTCTACACTCTTCTACAGCCATATGCTTGCTCACCATCTAGAAGAAAATCATAATCCTCTTCTCAGGCATCCAGCTGTATATAAAAACAAGGCCCGGCTTTGCTATGGCACAGCTGTGTAACCTTACTTGTGAAAAAACACATACACTAGAGCTGTGAAAGATAAGAAGGTAAAACTTCAGACAGGGGTAATACGGTTGTGATGGGGACAGTCATTAGGTGAAGAATTCAAGAGGCAAGACGCTGATGTGAAAAGGCATAGAATCCTATGCAGAAAGCAAGGAGTTAGAAGGCAGCAACTCCACAAAGATCAGCGTGTTACCTCCTGAACCCAGCTGACCTGTGTGTCTTTTTCAAGTCTTCCAGTCTGTCCCAGGATTTAAGCTACCTACCTGCTGTAGGCACATTGTTGACCGGCAGCCAGGTCGTGGTACCCTTCTTGCGTTTTTGAACGATGTATCCCACAATTCGGGAACTGCCAGTTTTACGAGGTGCTTTCCAGGATATTGTGATGGAGTCTCTGCTGGCACTGACAATCTCAGGGGGATCTGGGGCACCAGGTGAAGCTAGAAAGAGATCAGTGTTTCATTAGCAGGTATATTTTTATTGCAAGATAAGAAAGTGTTCTGTGTCATTTCTTCTTCCAGTTTCCCCAAGGTATTCATACGGATGTGTTTTGAAAACCTGACTGAGACCTGAAGCTGTGTATCCTACTCCCCACACCAACAGGATCCAGCATGGATCTCTGTTCCTGAATTTTGTTTTCCTGAATGACCTGCTGTCATCACCACTGACAATTCCACTGTCAGCCTATGGAGTGAGGCACGTACCTTCTTAAATGGTAGGAAAAGTCAGCGTTATTCTTGCTTTTAATGACAGAAACTGGAAAGAGAATGTATTTTCTTATCTCTGCACTCAAAATGCAGGGCTTCTCATAATCATGAGAAGGAGAATGTAGAAGGAAGAAAAATAGAAATAGAATAGAGCATTGCTTTCTCTCTAGTACTACAGTCATGCTCGTGTCAAAACTGTTCTAGTGTTTAAATTCATTGACGAACAAAGAATAGAATTAGTTTGGAAATCAGGGGAATGAAATGGTCATACTGAAAAATGCTGCACATATGGAGACACTCCTTTACCTATGGAGTTAAGAAAAAGCCTCACATGTTCCCTTTGTAGCCATTCCGGGAAAAATTTTCTCTGATCTTGATGTGCATTGCATTTCCCCCATGAAACTTGCTTTCCAATTCAGAATGGAGCATAACTGAGAATGTAACACCGTCTCACTCAGCATCACCAAAGCCTACAATAAACTTCTAGTCTCAATGTGCAATCTCCACAGATTTGTGTGAAGACTTCACAGCTGTGATTCAAGTTTGGATTTGTAGCAACATTCAAAATGCAGTGAGTTTTCTTTGATGTCAGCTTTGGTAATGAATTTCCCAGATAGCTGTCAAACACAACTATGAAAAGTTCTTCCTTACCTTTACTGACAGCCTTCACTTCGTCTGATTCCAGCGCGTCACTAGTTCCCTCCGCATTCACAGCTCTCACCCTGAAGTAGTAGCTCATGTCTTGTTCCACTTTGTTAGTAGTGAAGGTAGTACAGCTCCTGGGGGTTTCTCCCAAAGTCTCCCAGTCGTTCTTACCTACCTGCTGTCTCTCGACAATGTAGCTTTGCAGTGGTTTGCCCCCATCGTCCTTTGGGGGCTTCCACTGAATGGTGATGTCATTTGCAGAGCTTTCTACAATTTTGATGGGTCCTGCAGGTGCCTGTGGCTTGTCTGAAAAGATGAACACAGAGAGACTGAGAGTTGGCTCCAGACCCAGCCATGCTCCTGGGTTTGGAGCAGACACTGTTTCTTGCTCAGCAGCTAGGAGATTCAGTTTCTGATGGAATACATGCATAGTTGCAGAATAAGGGCTAGGCACCTGAATTGCCTCTTCAATACTTCCACTTTTCTAACTTTTGATAAGTGTGGGGGAAGCCAGACTCTTGCTCCATGGGCTAATTGTTCTCATAAGGACTGCCCCGGTTCAGCTTGCTGATAAGGAAGAACACCATTTCTGGTCTTCCAAACGAGCACAGAAATTTATGGTAGGGCTGAATTTAGCCTTGATAATCTATTTTAGATTTACCCGTTGCGCATAGTCCCATCTCCCACGGTCGCCCAACATTCAAAACTCAGCTGCTAAGGCCATGCAAAACCAAACTAGATTTGTGTCACCTTGTACTAAAGGGCAAGAAAAATGTCAGCAATCTTTGCTTGTACCCCAATTTAGTGGAAAATTACACAGTCTTGTTCATCTTGGAATACCCAGTACCTCCAAATAAGACTGTCACCCGTGTTACTGGGTTCCCTGCCTAAGCTTTACAATGAAAGTCACAGTGGATGTTACGGGGCTCTTACCTATCACCACGAGCTTTAAGTTGATCTCCAGGACCCCACTGTCATTCTTCAGCCTGACTTTGTAATCCCCACAGTCCTTTCTCTCGCTGCTGGAGATGGACAGCATGGTACAGGTCTCTGTTTTGTCAACACGAATCCTTGTGTCATCTGCTAGCTCCATTCTGTCCTTTAGCCACGTTGCTCTGACTGGCAGCCGGCCCTCAAAGGGGATCTTAATCTTTACTTTCTCCCCTGCCTTGGCCACAGTAGGAACACTCGTTAAGTTTTTGAGCAGAACTCTGTCAACCTTTGGAGGATCTAAGCAGATGATACAAGGTCATTAAAAACTGCAATTCAAAGAGGATAAGGCTTACCTTGGAGGGAAGGGCTTCCCTCATGATGCTGCCAATAATGCTTAGAAGCTCACAACATTTGGACCTTCACCTTTAGTTGCATGCTCAGTGCTTCACATAGATACACGTACTTTGCTACAGGATGATTATCACAAAGTATTTGTGGTATCATACTGTCCTTTTGACTGGAGCAAATTTCTCATGGGCAATACACTAGACACAAGAACGAAGAATCTGGTCTGATAAAGTGTTATGTGCACCCCAAAACCTTTGAGTTAATAATGGTAGATATTCAGGAAAGCTCCCTAGCTTTCCCATTTGTAAATACAAAATGCACCAACCTGTACAAAAACTATCTCCCATTTACATGGTAATTCTTTACAATGAAGTTGTCTCAATAACCAACTCTAGGTCTCTGAGAAAACCTATTACGTTTCAAGCACATCAAGGCTAGCGTGCTGCGTGCTGCGTTGGTAGTTTGAATAGACTCACCTTCAACAAAAATTGAAGCTTCAGTTTTTATATCTCCACCTTCAAACCTGTATTTCCCAGCATGAATATCTTCCACTTCGTTAATAATTAGTTTGTGGACTAGACCTTCCTTTTCAAAAAAGACTCCATCCATGCTTGTTAACTACAAGGTAAAGCACAGAGACCCATTCTTAAAAAAAAAAAGAAAAAAGGGCAATCCAAACTTAAATGGGACAGATGCAAATTTGAAATGTAATTAAAAAGACTTATGAATGACAGGCATGTTTATTTACAATAATATTCTGGGATTACTCATTTGGTAACGTTGCATGTAAGCATTGTCAACATACTCCCCACAAAGACTTGATTCGAAGTCCATTAAAATAAATTTTAGTCAAATATCCAAGCTTTCTCTCTCTTTTGTCTAAATGACAAAACCTTTGGGCCATGCTCGAGTGTGACACCCCAGAACTACAGTATCACCTGGATCCCACAACTGGAATTACTCTTCAGCGTTGTTTTGGAACACAGAATATGATGTCTATGCCTGACCTTAAGCACTAATTTGAAAGAGTACTCTTCTCATTATGTCTGCCTGAAGGATCCTTTGAAGATTTTCCCTCACTTTTTGTGTATTTCTCTCATTCACCAAGGAAAAGAAAAAGGATTACATTGCAAGGAAGAGACGCACACCATCTCCACCCATGAAAAAGAATGGAAAACACAAAGCCTCCTGTTGTCAGCAGGAATGGAAGTGTCTTGCAGCAAGAAGGGGGAGAAATGTTGCTAGGTTTCTATCGGGAATTTTATCATCAACAGGCTCCTGCAGAATCCTGCCAGGGCCACACTCAGACTATAGTAAGACTGGCAGAGGGAAGGACACCTTGACATGACACTCGATAAGAGGTAGAGCCAGAGAGCAGAGCATTGCTAACTGAAGAACACAGTAGCTAGAGGACACCTACCTTTAATCCATCTTTAAACCAGGTTCCTGTCACGTCATCTTTACTGACAGTGCAAGACAGCTCAGCTGGTTCCCCTTTCAGGACTCTGACATCAAGTAACTGTTTGTTGACATGACAGCGTGGTGCTGAACATTCAGAAAAGAAAATATTGAAAAGATGTTAAGTCTCTGTTACACTGACAGAGAGAAATGTAGAGATGAAAATGCATACACACGTGAGGAGAAAAGAGAGCTTTTTAAAAAGTAAATGCTGTAGCCACAACGGGCTTTTGTACCACAACACTGCGGGCCAGCTGGCATAAACTCATTGCATGGAAGGGATGCGCCAGCTGGCCTGCATACAACATAGTCCTAACATCAACCTAATGGGCAATGGATTCATCACAAATCACGTTCTCCATCTCCAGATTTGTTATTTTAAGTGTATGCTAATTGTCTTGGCTCCCTCTACAGCCAGTGGGAAAAAATAGGCTACTCCAGCATATGGGTATACCACTTCATCATTCTTTTCCTCGGCATTGCCCAGATACGGGGCTGCCCAACCAGTTCCCTCTGAACAGCCCTACGTCACACTGTTCTCTAGCCCCTGTATTCCTCTTTCCTTTCCCAAGTTCTTCTCCTTTAACATCCTCATCCCCTCTCTAATAAACACCCCACCTCCTTGCCCATTAACTCCAAATTTTGTCGATTTTACTTCCTTATTTATGTTTTGGTTGCCTTGATCACTTCTAACTTGTCAGCAACTCCATTAGACGAGCATTCCCCTTTGGTTGTACATATGAAGTTTCTCATTTCTACAATTTTCACATTATCGTCTTGCTAGTGTAGCCACCGGTCATAGTCAAAAGGCTGCATACACATTACTTTCCTTTTACTATAAGTAACACCTTATTACTTCTGGTGTTACAAGAGAAAAGAGCTCTTTATGTTAGGCCCGATGTGCTATTAATGCAATATAAGCAGGCACAGATTTATTCCCAGAACTTGGAAAAACACAGATCTTTGCATTAGATATTAGAACAAATAAAGTGAAACAATAAGTTTTAAATTGGAACAATATCAAAGAAACATGGCCATATTCCTTGAAACTATATGGGAACTAGTGTGTTTGTGAACTGAAGTCTGTTCCATGTGGATCTGAATCATTTCTTTGAACAAACAGATGCTACCTGTTTTAGATATTTTAAACAAAGATCACTTAGACTTTTAAGGCAGTTTGATCTGAGCGAACTGTGTAAGGTCAAACAGCAAATCAATGGTAGAATTAGGAAGGGATCTCAGTCTGACCAAATTTCTACATACAGCTACATTTGCCTAAACCATAGGATTCACTTTCTCCCCAGGATTAGGAATGTGAGTATCAAAATTCAAAGACTGGCAATACAGAAGTCATCGATTATACACATACCTTTCAGATCATCTAGACAATAACGTCTTCTTTTTCCCATACTTTCCGTATTCTTCAAGAAATTATTTGCTTTAATATCAAGGCCAGGTTTCTGTTTTCTCTGGTTTATTGAAGGAGGTCCACCATAAAGATCTGACATCTGACCATAATCCAATGAACCTTGACCAAAACCACCTGAACTCCTCCCATCAACAGATCTGTTACGGGATTTACTCTCTGACCCTCCAAAGGCAGAATTTTTGCCACCAAGTGAGCCTAACCGTCCTAAATCTCTGCCCTCACCCCTGGCATCTCCTTCACCTGAAAGTGAATCTCTGTCATGAGATGAAACTTTGTTCCCCGATCCTCTGAAATCACTGGCAGTGCCCTTTCCAGTTTCACGTCCCATAGAAGATTTGCTGGGATATTCACCGCCTCGTCCAACAGCACCTACCACACCTTCTTCACCATGTAACTCCCTTTCATCACCTCCCAACCTGCCAACACCACCCACACCAGCCCTGGCTCCAGCTGACCCACTGTCCTTGCCATAGGGAGACCCAGCACTCCGTATTGCAGAGCCACCGACACCACCGCCTTTTGAGGAAAACCCATCTCGTCCTGCTCCACCTATACATCCTTGAGCTCCACTCAGCATAGCATCCCTGCCATGGCGAGATCCTGTTACTGCTTCACCTCCAAAAGGAAAATGACCAGCTCCTGCCCCAGCCCCAGCTGGGAGACCATCCTTTCCACAGAAAGAGCCAAGACCCCTTGCACCAGCGACACCAGCACCAGCGACACCAGCACCAGCTGGGAGACCTTCCTTTCCATACAGAGATCCAAATCCACCTGCACCAGCTACACCAGCCCCAGCTGGGAGAACGTCCTTTCCATAGGGAGACCCAACTCCCCCTGCACCAGCACCACCAATGCCTGCTCCAGCTGGAAGACCATCCTTGCCATGTGGAGATCCAACTCCAGCTACACCAGCACCAGCACCTCCTCCAACTGGAAGACCGTCCTTGCCGTATGGAGATCCAACTCCACCTGCAATGCCTGCTCCAGCTGGAAGACCATCCTTGCCATAGGGAGACCCAACTCCCCCTGCACCAGCACCACCAATGCCTGCTCCAGCTGGAAGACCATCCTTTCCATAGGGAGACCCAACTCCCCCTGCACCAGCTACACCAGCACCAATGCCTGCTCCAGCTGGAACACCATCCTTGCCATATGGAGATCCAACTCCTCCTGCACCAGCTACACCAGCACTAACACCTCCTCCAGCTGGAGGACCATCCTTGCCATATGGCGATCCAACTCCACCTGCAATGCCTGCTGCAGCTGGAAGACCAACCTTTCCATATGGAGATCCACCTCCACCGGCACCAGCTACACCAGCACCAATGCCTGCTCCAGCTGGAACACCATCCTTGCCATATGGAGATCCAACTCCTCCTGCACCAGCTACACCAGCACCTCCTCCAACTGGAAGACCATCCTTGCCATATGGCGATCCAACTCCACCTGCAATGCCTGCTGCAGCTGGAAGACCATCCTTTCCATGTGGAGATCCAACTCCACCTGCACCAGCACCACCAATGCCTGCTCCAGCTGGAAGTCCATCCTTTCCATATGGAGATCCAACTCCTCCTGCACCAGCTACACCAGCACCAATGCCTGCTCCAGCTGGAACACCATCCTTGCCATATGGAGATCCAACTCCTCCTGCACCAGCTACACCAGCACTAACACCTCCTCCAACTGGAAGACCATCCTTGCCATATGGAGATGCAACTCCCCCTGCACCAGCTACACCAACACCTCCTCCAACTGGAAGACCATCCTTGCCATATGGAGATGCAACTCCCCCTGCACCAGCTACACCAACACCTCCTCCAACTGGAAGACCATCCTTGTCATATGGCAATCCAACTCCACCTGCAATGCCTGCTCCAGCTGGAAGACCATCCTTTCCATATGGAGATCCAACTCCACCGGCACCAGCTACACCAGCACCAATGCCTGCTCCAGCTGGAAGACCATCCTTGCCATATGGAGATGCAACTCCCCCTGCACCAGCTACACCAACACCTCCTCCAACTGGAAGACCATCCTTGCCATATGGAGATCCAACTCCACCTGCAATGCCTGCTCCAGCTGGAAGACCATCCTTGCCATGTGGAGGTCCAACTCCACCGGCACCAGCTACACCAGCACCTCCTCCAGCTGGAAGTCCATCCTTGCCATATGGAGATCCAACTCCCCCTGCACCAGCTACACCAGCACCAGCACCTCCTCCAGCTGGAAGACCATCCTTGCCATAGGGAGACCCAACTCCCCCTGCTCCAGCTACACCAGCACCACCAACGCCTGCTCCAGCTGGAAGACCATCCTTGCCATATGGAGATCCAACTACCCCTGCACCAGCTACACCAGCACCTCCTCCAGCTGGAAGTCCATCCTTGCCATATGGAGACCCAACTCCCCTTGCACCAGCACCACCAACGGCTGCTCCAGCTGGAAGACCATCCTTTCCATAGTGAGACCCAAATCCCCCTGCACCAGCTACACCAGCACCACCAATGCCTGCTCCAGCTGGAAGACCATCCTTTCCATATGGAGATCCAGCTACACCTGCACCAGCACCACCAACACCAGCCCCAGCTAGGAGACCATCCTTTCCATATGGAGATCCAGCTCCACCTGAACCAGCACCACCAATGCCTGCTCCAGCTGGAAGACCATCCTTTCCATATGGAGATCCAGCTACACCTGCACCAGCACCACCAACGGCTGCTCCAGCTGGAAGACCATCCTTTCCATAGGGAGACCCAACTCCCCCTGCACCAGCTACACCAGCACCACCAATGCCTGCTCCAGCTGGAACACCATCCTTTCCATATGGAGATCCAGCTCCACCTGAACCAGCACCACCAATGCCTGCTCCAGCTGGAAGACCATCCTTTCCATAGGGAGATCCAACTCCCCCTGCACCAGCTACACCACCACCACCAATGCCCGCTCCATATGGAAGACCATCCTTTCCATAGGGAGATCCAACTCCCCCTGCACCAGCTACACCACCACCACCAATGCCCGCTCCATATGGAAGACCATCCTTGCCATATGGAGACCCAACTCCCCCTGCACCAGCTACACCAGCACCACCAATGCCTGCTCCATCAGGGAGACCATCCTTTCCATAGGGAGATCCAAATCCCCCTCCACCAGCAACACCTGTTCCAGCTGGAAGACCATCCTTCCCATATGGAGACACAAATCCCCCTTCAGCAGCTACACCAGCACCACCAACACCAGCCCCAGCTAGGAGACCGTCCTTTCCATAGGGAGATCCAACACCTCCAAAGCCAGCTACACCAGCACCACCAACACCTGCCCCAGCTGGGAGACCATCATTTCCATATGGAGTACCAACTCCACCTGCACCAGCTACACCAGCACCACCAACACCTCCTCCAGCTGGGAGACCATCCTTTCCATAGGGATACCCAACTCCACCTGCACCAGCTACACCAGCACCACCAACGCCTGCTCCAGCTGGGAGACCATCCTTTCCATAAGGAGACCCAACTCCACCTGCACCAGCTACACCAGCAACACCAATGCCAGCCCCAGCAGGAAGACCATCCTTCCCATAAGGAGATCCAACATCTCCAAAACCACCAACTGCAGCCCCACTAATGCCTGCTCCAGCATGGAGGCCATCCTTTCCATATGGAGATCCAACACCACCAAAACCAGCTACACCAGCACCACCAACACCTGCTCCAGCTGGAACACCATCCTTTCCATAGGGAGATCCAACACCTCCAAAGCCAGCTACACCAGCACCACCAACACCTGCTCCAGCTGGGAGACCATCCTTTCCATAGGGATACCCAACTCCCCCTGCACCAGCTCCACCAGCACCACCAACACCAGCCCCAGCTAGGAGACCATCCTTTCCATAGGGAGACCCAACTCCACCTGCACCAGCTACACCAGCAACACCAATGCCAGCCCCAGCAGGAAGACCATCCTTCCCATAAGGAGATCCAACATCTCCAAAACCACCAACTGCAGCCCCACCGACACCTGCTCCAGCATGGAGGCCATCCTTCCCATATGGAGATCCACCACCACCAAAACCAGCTACACCAGCACCACCAACACCAGCCCCAGTTGGAAGACCATCCTTTCCATACAGATACCCAACTCCCCCTGCACCAGCTATACCAGCACCACCAACACCAGCCCCAGCTGGGAGACCATCCTTTCCATAGGGAGACCCAAGTGCCCCTGCACCAGTTACACCAGCACCACCAACACCTCCTCCAGCTGGGAGACCATCCTTTCCATGGGGAGCCCCAAATCCCCCTGCACCAGTTACATCAGCAACACCAACACCTCCTCCAACTGGAAGACCATCCCTTCCTAAAGGAGGCCCAAATCGCCCTGCACCAGCTACACCAGCACCAACAAGAGCAGCCCCTGCTGGGAGACCATCCTTTCCATAGGGAGATCCAAATCCCCCTGCACCAGCACCACTAATGCCTACTCCAGCTGGAAGACCACCCTTTCCATATGGAGATCCAACTGCCCCTGCACCAGCTACACCAGCACCAACACCTGCTCCAGCTGGAACACCATTCTTTCCATAGGGAGACCCAATTCCCCCTGCACCAGCTACACCAGCATCACCAACACCTGCTCCAGCTGGCCGACCATCTGGACCATACAAAGCCTGCATTTCCCCTATAGAACTGCCACCTGCACCAAACGTAGCCCCATCTCCAGCTGGAAGACCACCTGGGCCATACAGCAAGCCAGACCTTCCTGCCTGACCTAAATGACCGCTAGCATCAAGTGTCAGGCCATCCTTGCCATAGGGAGTCCCTATTTGTCCCTCTCGGTTTATACTTGCTCCATTCACATCAGCTACAGTTGGCAGACCATCCTTGTCATAGGGGGACCTCATTCCTCCTGCAATCTCCATACCTGCAGCATTCTTTCTAGCTGCAGTCCCTGGACTAGTCCTACTGAGCAGATCACCCTTACCACCTCCCACTCCAGTTGAATCAGGATCGAGTCCATCTAACACAGAACTTCTATCAGTAGCACCTAATCTCCCAACATCTCCAAAGCCAGCTCTGTAACTAGTATCACCTAATTTACCATCCTTGTCATGCTGAGAGCCCACACCTTCTCCATCATCCACATCAATGTTAGCAGCATCCAGCATACCATCATCTCTGCCATCCCCAGAATACCATTCACCTGCTCCTCCTAATTCATCGCCAGTGTCTGCTCTGCCTGTCATAGAATCCTTGCCGCGGAAAGGCCTTAATCCACTTCTGCCTCCTAAGCCTTTTAATTCAAACCTACTACCATCATTTGTCATTGAGTCTCCATCTAGGTCTGCTCCAGAAAACTGCCCAAACTCCATCCCATTTCTGTGGGCTCCACGTAGCCCATCTTTTCCCAAAAATCTATGGCTTCCATCAACATCAATGGAGTGGCCTTGACTGCCGCCTTGACCATTTCTGTACCAGCCATCTTTTTCCACGCCGGTGTCCATAAGATGATCTTCATCCCCAGCATATTCTCTGCGTCGAAGTTTCTTAGCCCTGTCTTTATCTGGCGATGTTTCTTTCAGCCACTCAGATTTCTCTCTTTCACCTCCTTCACCCTGTCTCCTCTTTCCTTTGGGATCTGTATTGAAGATGCATTGTTTGATTGGAGGAGATATAATTTACCGGAAAAGAAGGCGGGGGAGGGGGGAAGAACAGACAATCAATAGGTCATGTACTGCATCAACAACCAAAGAAAATGTGTTAGCATTTGTTATAATTTCATTCCAGGACACAGAAACATAATATATTTAAATAAATTTAGATTCAGTTCAAAGCCTGAATTTTTTCAGTGTCACATTCAGACATAATTTTACATTTCTTAATTAAAAAGACAATTTTTTTTAGCAGAAACATGCTTACTAAAAAAAACCAAGCAAGCCAAACAAAAACATCAGAAAAACAAGGCAAATTTCCAGCATGATAGGGCTAATTTAGAGGGGCTTAGATTGCATTTGGGACTCATCAGTTCCTTCTGCCTTCTCCCTCCAGCCCTGGAGGCGTTACAGAATATTCCACGCACAGTGCGGCCATCAGTTCCCGCCCTTGAGTTAGGATCTCACTGCTACTGAGGCACCTTGCATGCTTCGCATCCTGGCATTTTAGAAACGGCCAACCTGAAGACTAAAGATTCCAGTTCTGTAAACAGCTTTGTAATAATCCAAAATTCAGGCTTTTCCGAGATAAACAGTGGAGCTAGCAGGTCATGCACTGTTTTGATTTCCAGGCTAGATTTTATTTCTGTAGAGCATTAACAGCTCAATGAACTCAGTGGGCAGTTTCTTTGTACGTCCTACTCAACCTGCACTGAAAGGCCACCAAAAAGCCTTTATGAGAGAGACCACCTTTTGCTGCAGCAAGATCTCAAAAGAAACCAAAGCAACTACCTTTCAGAAGCAAAAAAGTATGAGCCAGCTAACTATCTGCTTGTGCTGGAAGGAGTGTTTCCCATCTTCCCAGCTTCCTCTGAGCTTCTTCTAACCTCTTTAACCTCTAATTTGGAAAGAAAAATGCTGTCTAGCAAGACGCCCTTGAAAGCTCCTTGATCCCCTGCATGCTGTACTGTGTGCAGTGACAGCTTCATCAAAAACGCATGTTGAGATATGGGATATTTTTTGATAACTGTTGGAGAATGTGCTACTTCATAGTAGCTGTGGAGTAAATAAGCCAATAGGGTTTCTCAGGATTAATAAAAAGGGAAAAAATTTTCTCGTCTAAAGAGGAAAGAGGGTCTAACCAGACTTTCATTTTTCCAAACAGAATTTAGGGACTGGAGGCTCCACAATTCATTTCTCAGCATAGAATCATCCCAATGAGCAATCAGGCAGTGAGAGGAATATTATTTTGTTAACACACCTCCAGCCAACACCACGGGAATAACACAGCGTTACTTACGCTCTACAATAAGCCAGGCATTGGAGGAGCAGAGTCCAGTGTCGAGTGTGTACATGCCGCTGTCAGAGGGCACGACGTTTTTGATAATCAGCTGGTGATTCATGCCGTCAGGCGTTACGGCGATCTGGTGCTTCTCGCTTGCGTTGAGGAGGTGGGTTCTGTGTAGCCACACAGCATCATAGCAGGGCGTGCGTAGGACACACTCAAAGACGGCATCTTCTTCCTCGGGGCAATGCACATCACTGAGCGGCTGCTCAAATCTCACAGGGATGGCTGCAATGGAAAAATCAAAAGCTACAGAAAGGAAAGAGAGACCTATTTCTGTCTTCCAAGAAAAACTTGTTGCAGCTGAAGGAAAGAAGAAAGACAGGAACTTGCCACGCCTATGAGCATTGGCTTAAGCAGAAAAAGGAGAAACTGAGATACGCTCCTGTGCCCAGTTCCACACCTGCAATTTTTCACCTGTGTCATATAAGGAGCCCTTATTGGGCAACAGTCTTCTGTGGTTATCAGGTTTTACTGCTGAGCTTTGCATATGCTCCTAGATAAAATTTTCCATCAAAAAATAATTTCTTGTTGTAGTTGCGCGTTACATACATCTAACTCAATTCCTTACATTCAGCATCCAGTTCAGTTGAGAAAATAGGTACGTCCTCCACTCTGACTTGATACACGCCTGCATCTTCTGGCTGCACATCGTTGACAATGAAATGATACCTTTTTCCAATTTGCCTCAGGCAGTGCTTTCTGTATTCATCCCCTGTTCCATATCTGACCCTCTCACCATCCTAAGGAAGAGAAAGAATATACTCTTAAAGGCAACGCACAACTAGTGCGAGGCATTTCAAACAAATCAGGCCAAACTTGTGCTACAATCACTTTATTGATATAAATGAGTAACAACAGAGAAGTCTACACTCTGTTACTACTTACAGTGGGGAGCTGTAAGTGGACAGGGCTCGCTGCATGTGTAACACAGGCAATACTATGTGCAGTAAGTCCCGCACAGAACAGAGCATCAGACCCTCAAACCAGGCAAAACAACAGTACTTTGCTAGCTCACGTAAGCTTTTGAAGCTTAACTAATACACAGTCACTGTAGCTTTGCAGACAAAGTACTTTCTTTGCTTAGATTTTAGCATCCTCATAGATGGATAAGCAGGGAAGTTCACCACCTTCCTATCTGTAGTACCTTTGGGTTACATTCTCTACATGGTGGCTCCATAGAATTCATGTCATGCATTTGATTCAGAAGTTCATAGAGTTAGTCTGACCTCCTCTTTAATGAATTCTGATTTCCCCTGTATTAAAGCTACTAACCACAGTTGGACTGAAATGTATCTTCCAGAAAAACATCCACAGCACTAATCACCCAGGCATCACAGCAGAATAACTACAGAACTAGATGGGATGTGTTACTTCCTTGAGATCTTCTTTCACAGAAGTGAATTATAGTGGAATAACAGACTTGAGGAAGTGAATAAAATCAGTCTGTTTTTCTTAAATGAGTGCAGAATTTCTGCAGCCTGAAAGACACCGTTAGAATTTCCTCTGACCAGAAGAGCTCTGGAAGTCAAAAGGATATCAGTAACTGTTTGCCCTGTACTTGGATCTACAAATCCCAAGTGATATTCACAACCAAAGACTACCTGAACCCCCACGCCAACGCTTCCCCCTAACCAATCAAGGATTCTGCAATGGCCAGACAACTTTAAGAGGCTTAATTGCTCTCAGCCACTGCCCAGATCGAGCATTTTATGCAGAAGACTTCAGTGGCTGCTAGGAGCTAGCCAACTCATCTTGCCCTCTCACCTTAAGCAGATAAACTTTGCTGTTACTGTTTTTCAGGTCCATCTCCAGACTGAATGTAGCTTTTCCCTCCTTGTTGACTCTGATGTGTTGAAAGTTTTTGACACTATGGACTAGCTGCAAAGAAAGATACAAGAACCTAGTAAATGATAAGGTTGCCATGGCAGAAGTTCTTAAGCTGTTGAACTAACGTGAAATCTCCTTTTTATCTGCATAGAAAAGAGCTACCTCTAACTTTATGACCATAGAAGCACCTGTAAGTTTCCACAGTTTCCTTCTGCAGGCAAATTATATTTTATGTGCTACCTCCTGGTCATTCATGCACTACGCAACCACTATCCATCCAGGTTTCTACATGCCCCTGTATGTGAAGGCCAATTTTGACTCTCAGGCATGTACCTTTTCAATTTGGGGTCCAAATTCTCATCAGAGGCAACTGAATACAGAATATAGCCATGTGGTTTAATAAAAGGATTACCCTAAGGTTCATATCTCCTAAAATTTATGAAGTGAACTTCAAAAAAGTCAATAGCATTTTCATCTGCATGAGTATAGAATTAGGACTTCTTTAAAACATTGTCATAAATCATTCTCTGTCATACAATAAAATGTTCATCTATAAAGCAATTTAGGAAGGTTTAGCCTGTTTTTAGAAGTTACTGAGGAACTGTAGGACTGCAGTTTGTTAAAAATCAGTGCTTTCAGTAGTGTCAGTTTATTTTACCTCTCCTTGTTCACTCTCTGCATCCTTCCTTATCTCCTGCAGCTTTCTCAGCATCCCACGGAAATCAACAATTCCATATTTCATACAGATTTTCTCGTAATCTCTCCTATCTGCATGTAGCAACAGTTGCCAGACTGCTTCTTTGTCCACGGGTTTGGGTTTTGGTGCTGGGGCCCTTAGAACCAGGGGAAAAAAAAAAATCTAGACATTTTGACAGACAACAAGATGTCTTATTTTTCTATACTGAATCCTCTTTCATCTCTCTCTCCATCATTTCTGTATTTCACGTGGCCCTGTAGATGTAGACAAGAAAGAATGGGACTCTTCCAGAACAGTATTTCTGCATCTATACTACAAATTAAATGCTGCCAGGGAACAGTCTTGACCCTGGGCCATCTAGGGCAAGACTGTAATGCAGTTGTCCACACTGTTAAATTACCAGCAGAGTCACTGGCACAGTTTGGCCCAGGCCAACCTGCTCTCTCCCAAGTAATTTCTCAGCACAGTTCAGGATTTTGCACGGGCCAGAGATCACTCCCATTAGGCAAGCTTTGGAGGTTCCCACCTGGGAAGTGAAGGGATTTCAGCAACGTGCACATGGCAGTCTGTGCATTTGGCCTGGGAGCCAGGGCTCAGTCCCTAGTTAGCCAGAAAGATCATTATATGAAGACTTGTCGCTTAGCCAAGAAGTTACTTGTGAGCTAAAAACAGTAAAGCAGAGAAACAGATCTTGTAAGTCAAAACCTCGTGGTGCAAAGGAACATACACCTCAAAACAAGGTTGGTACCTTGTGTTTCTCTCAGCCTCACAGACATTCTGTTATGTCTCTCCATATTGAGTCTCACAACAACTTTGGAAACAAGAAGTTTTGCCTTGAAGACCTATGAAGCTGTCCCCTATCACCAAGAAACACCTAGAAGTGTAACAGCATCCTTCACTACCGAGCCTTACCGCTTCCTCAGCAGCTTCCTGAACTCCTGAAGCTCCTTCTTTAACTCTGTTAAAGGGGGGGGGAAACAACAAACATTCAGATACCCAACACTGTAAAATATATCCCCAAGAAGATAATGCAAAATAGTCACTGACAACAGGCCAATTCCACTACGCTGTTTACCTCTGGTGATGTTTTCACACTTGACAAAAAAAGCTGTCATGAAACTTAGAGCCAGTTTTCTCTGCCATACTCATGTCCTTTGAGTGCCATCAAAGTTCACCACTTCCCAGGGAGCTTTCCTCTCTTGCTAGAGAGGACACTCTAGAAACCCACTATTTCCCAGCCATATTAACATGCTTGATCCAGCTGTATTTGACATCACAAAATCCTTTTCTAGCACTAATGATTCTAGAGTCATTAATTAGAACAGCTCAAGGCCATGTCTAAGATCATCACTTTACCTAAAGGTAAATAGCAAGCAGAAAGAGAACATTAGAGATTCATTAACCCTTCTCTTTATTTTTTACAAGTTTGGGGCAGTAATAATGCAGTAATACAGAGGAGTATTAACTATGCCCCCACCCAAAATATTTATATATATATATATATATATATGTATATAATTCTGACTTACCATCAGCAGCATGAACAGGAACATATTTCCCTTTCCTTTTAAAGCGAACTGATAGTTTACAAGAGAAAACAGGAAAAACAAGCCATAAGAAGAACAAGATAACACTCAGACTAACACCAGTAAACCAATGAACTATAAAACCTCTGGATGTTACCGATGCAAGAGGAAATCCTAGTTTGGATTTCCTTGTCAATCTGACTCCTAGTAATCTCCATCTATAAATGCAATATTTCTCCATCTATAAATGCAATATTTCTATTGCAATCAACTCTGTGCTTACTGGATACTCTACACGGTGGAGGAGACCGTTTCTGCCCTACAATGCTTATGGTTTAAGCAATGGTAGGAAATATTAACATCTTGTTTTAGAGATGGGGAGCCAAGGTGCAAGGATTATCTGGCCTAATGCAGATAATTGCCTTCTAAGCTTACTTTACAGGCACACAGGTGAAATGGATGCTTCCAACATAGTCCACCTCCTGCTCAAGTAGATTCCAAGAACAGGTCAGTTATATTTTACCCACAAATTGCCCATTTCTCTCCACTGACTACAAAGGGAACCGGGGGCTAGGTCAGGTGGACACCATAGATATCTGAAGTGAAGTGAGATGGATCCCTCCCAAAAGACTGTTTCATCCAACATCATAAATAAAGGATTGAGCCAATTCAGGACTAAATCCAGAGCTTCTCATTATGGTCCAGTGCAGGGACCACAATACCACTTTCTTCTCCCTTACCTTAAAGCTCATACTGCCATGGAACCGCCAAAGTAGGGGGAGTCACAGAAGACCTCCAGTCCTCAGTGAGTGGAAAAATAGACCTTCACACCAAGGATACTCAGATAATGCTCTGGGCACCCACCCCCAGGGGACAGTAAAGCCAACTGCTTGGGACCACAAGACCTTTGGAGCACACAACCTGTCAATCCTACCTTGTAGGATCCTGAGGCCAGCAGAGCATGAAGCTTCCCCATATTCATTCACAGCAAGACAACGATACAAATCACTGTCCTCTGCAGTGACTTTGTTTATCTTAAAAAGAAGAACATAGTAAGAGCTCGCAGCATCTTCAGCTTCTAATAAAACAGCTACTCAATGACATCTCAGATCTTTCTTCTGTTCCCAGAATGACTCTAAAAAGCTTTGTTTGCTCATCTTTGCGTTATCTCAGATCTGGTGATGTCTAGATCAGCCCACTGCAGGTTTTTCCTTTCCATTGCTCTCTCCGTTCCATGAGTCCTGTCTGAACTATTTGATCATTACCTGCAGAATGAATTCATTTGTAACGTTATCGAAGAATGTTTCATATTTGGCAGGATCATCCATTCCTCCTTGCATACGCGTCCATTTCACGTCAGGGGTTGGGACACCTTTGACCACAGCTCTGAAAATGGCATTTTTACCTTTGAAAAGAGGCAAGAAATTAGTTAAGACAGGCCTGAACATGAGGACTCTCATGCCAGGCTCCTTATGTTATCAATAGAGTGATTCCCAGAGTGAGCCACCTCTGTTGTTTTAGGCAGAAACATTCTTCGAAAATAATGATATCTTTTTGTTTTCCCTGTAAAAGATGCCTAAATAACCAGTTTAAGTTGCATTTAATGCCCAAATTCCTGCAAGACATTTGCCATAATCTCTGCCTCACTGGCTTTCAAAGAGATTACTTGAAAACTTTAAAATTCACCACTGACACAGATGGTCTCTGCCTGTGTTTTTATTGCACACCCATGCAGACAGAGAAATTACGTACCCAAGAGAGCAAGTTTTTGGTATCTTGGTCTGATTTTGAACTCCCTCAATATTTGGACAGGGCCAAAGAGCAAGCAGTTATTAGCTCAAGTCCAGGCTGGGCTACCTTTCCCCACGTCACTAATGTCAGGGTTTGCCTGTATTCAATCGTAAAAGGCCTTTAAAACGTGGTGTTAGCCTACCAGATGTGACTGCTAACATCCTCTGATCATCTCCGAAATCAATGGCGCTATAGCAAGTTCAGCCTAGACTTGCTTCTGGCAACATGAAATGCCCAAATCCATTCTCATCACACACATATTCCCCTACAAGTTCTCATTGCTTCTCCATCCTTTCAGACTATTCCCTTTTTTGCGACCACGCTAGGCAGGATGTTCAATAAGATAGGGCTGACTGCGCTGGAACGTCCTGTCTCTAGACATCAGTAAAGTTCATCTGTGAATAGTTGCAGCTCCTGGTCTCTTTTCCATTTAGATAAATTTGGATTCATTAGGAGGTGGAAACAAGAAGATACCCACTCCGCGCACTTAAGAAAACACCTTCTTAACAGACAACACTGTACCACAACTGGGAGGACCCATGCAGGGTAGGGTGTTTCCCCACGTACTCCCTACATGTCATCTTTCTGCAGTATCTTCCTTGTCTGCTAGCCTGGCACTACCTTGCACCCCAAACACACCAGGCTCTGCTATTTGAAGAGGCAAGGAAGGGAGAAGAGGATTTACCTGTGAGCTCTCTCCTTCATCTCTTCTCCCCTAAGAACCTGAGTGTACTGCAGCTGCCCACAGGATCTCCAAGTTTTACCACTGCCTAGTATAAACCTCTTATTTTTATTCCCAAAGGCTTTAAAGACATAGGAAACACTATGAAACAACACATCAGAGAAATGACTCACGTAGGTAACTGGGAGTGTCACGGGGGAATAGAAATGGAGATGAGTTATACATGGAGGTAGCTCAGGGTGGAAATCATTACGATCTTACTTTTGCAATAGTTTTGGTCTTCAGGTGACCAACGCTGTTACAAATTCTCCCCAGAAAGTCTTGCAGTATTTCCCACACCCTTCTGCACTCACCACCAAAAAACTTATTTGATGCAGCAAGCTCATCTGCAGCAACAGATTCTTATCAAAAGGCATCTTCCAACTTTTTCTGAGATTGCAGTACTATCTATTATTAAAGTCTGTTTCCAGCTGATTATTTCTTTGTCAAATTTTAGCCATTCTGGCTGCAATTTCACATGCTTGCCATCTGCCACAGGACACAGCTCCACAGCTAGGAGTATCAGCTAATCCACGCACTGAATGCAATGGGGCGATGACGATAGCGTGCATCTGCATAGACGCTGAATTCAGCTTACGCAGTGACCAACTTGAATGCCCTTACGTTTTGGATGTGAACTACGAGGAACCTACTGTAAATGAAAAAACTTGGAAAATTTAGACAAGGTGACTGACCACCGCCTTGGCTCAAACGTGCAGGTGGAGGGAAGGTGGAGGAGGAGGAGGAGGAGGGAGGCACCGCTAGAGGCCACTGCGCTCCTTCATAAAATCTCAACGGCTTGTGAAAGTCAACAGATGGGTGTGACAACACTGAAATCCAGGGTGCTAGAAACGGTTCAGTCTTGTGAGGGAAGAGGAGATACACGATCTCCTCAGGCTATCCCACTCCCAAAAAAATTAATATATGACTCTCTGCAAGTGCAGAGAGATTACTGGAAGGCTTCCAATTGATTTTAGGTCTCGGCTCACCAGCTGCCTTCTCTGTACTCTATGCAAGATCCATATTGCTTCTTGAAGAAGTACAGCCTAAATAGCATCTGCAGTCAGTACATCTTACTTTAAAAAGCAGTTAATTTTCGTGCTGAACACTCATAATACACGTTAGTTCAACAGAAAAAAACAACTTCTTCAATGTGCTTAATCTTTTGCTGCAAAATACCTACTTTGAGAGCTTCCTATAGAATTCACAGGATTTGTCGTATCCATTAGGGGCCAGATTTTGATCTTGCGTACACTAGTGAAAACTCAGGAGACCTCTATTAGTGCTGATGGAATTTTCATCAGTACCATAAAGACTTCGGCCACGCAACACTTTTCTGGTCTAGTCTCTTTAGAAATCTCTTTAGAAACTAGCTTGATTTAATTATGATAATTGTTTCACATAGGTGAGACATGGAGTCAAGCCTCCAGGTCTGTGGCTTTGACTGTTTTTCAAGAATCTCACCTTGCTGCAATGTCAGAGTGACAGGTTTCTGCTCAAAGTCAGGTGTACTGCATCCGTTTGGAATATCATCCACGAACTGGGTGATAACAACTCCTGGGACAGAAGATTTCTTGAAGGATTTTACTAGAAAGGCAAGGGAAAATACATTCAATTAAGATAACATGTTTGTCCTTTAGAAACAATCTCTCAATCTGCATTGTCCCTCTGTAGAACAGTAGCTCTTCCCGCTCCCCTCTTGGACTATGAAGGACCCATCCATTCTAGTACTACAGGCTGTAAGCGTGTCCGAAGGCTGGAGCATTAAGGTCTGTGGTTTTGTGCCGACTTATTGCAAAGCTGGGGCCCAAGTGGGAAAATCCGCAATCGAGATCACAATCCTGCGCTACATCGGCTTACAGGTCTAGTGATGATTTGGATAGAGGATGCTTTACATCAGTTATTGTTCCAAATAAAACTTCAAAATCTGGCATAAGAAAGAAAGGTCAGCAGAACCTGATGGGCCAGTTGCTGGTGTCTGTCGTTGTGGTGGTGAGAGACAGATACCTAATTGCCAAACAAGAAAAGCAAGTTGGGCTTATTTGCAGGGGTACCCCAGATAGTTTTCATAGCTGTGTTTGTTCGCTCACCTGCCTGACGGTTCGTCATGATGCTTTTGCTCAGCTGTCTATGGTCAGCACAAACAGACTACAGGTTCTCCTGTGAAAAAGACAAATAATTTCATTATTTACAATTCACAAGGCAAATGACAGACCTTAATACTGCTCACTTTTATGACCCAGTTCGCCCTTCCTCACTTGCCACATCGTAGCAGCCAAGTTGAGAAAGGCCTGCCAATCAACACATCATGACACGCCTTTCCAAAACACATCATGACACAGTTTTGAACCAACACAAACCAGGTACAGAAATGGCTAGCAGGGCTAAACGCAAAACGTACACATCTAACAGCATCCCTCTGTCAACTCTTCCATTTCCATGTCACCTGGCTTTCCTCCAAAGACCTCCTCTCATGTTTCAGGCAAATATTACACCACATGGCACTCACGCGGTGAGTTCTGATGGATGGCAAGAGCAGTTGCTGAGAAGAAAGCCACGGAGATGGATGTCTAAACTGGGGCATGAAGCAGAAGCACATCCTGATCTAAATTAGCTTGTCTAAATTAGCAACAGACCGGAGAGCAGACTATAAGCTACTACTTACTTTAGAAGGAAATGGTAGTGTGAACTTGGCATTAACTAGTTATTGTTACAGATCACTCATGTGACCTTCTGCCAAAGGTGTCTCTTTCCCTGTAGTTATAAATTGGACAACGTGTAACGTAACACATCACTATCTTGCAAGTAAACTGTGAAGGCAGATTCCTTGTCATATGAGAGATGCTCAGAAACTATAGAGTTACTGAAGCACTGAAAGAGCAATTAGATTAGATTCCCATGCGGGATTAATGCTGTGTCTCTATTTACCCTCTGCACTCCTTCAGTCAACAGAGTCACACAAGATCATGCAACTTTTAACAATTTTAAAAGGCAGATGGACTTTGTCAGCACACCTATGATCTTAATTCTGTTCCCTGTATCAGACGTTCATCCAACCTAGTATCGCCACACTACGCCTGATGAAAACTCTGGGTAGGACCCCAACATCTCCTTATTATACATTTAGCTCGGAGTTGCATTATCTGTGTGGTACTTGGTTTCAGCTAAGGGTAAAAGACAACTAAGTTAACAAAAATCATTTGTGCTCTATGTCCCATAGATATGCCAGAGAAAGCACAACTCACAGTACTTCTGGGTCAAATTCTGAACCAAAAGGATAAACTTTGGTTTTCCATTAATCAGCAGTTGCAAATAGGAACATAGACATCTCTCCACAACAAATCACTGGCTGCACTGTTGTCCCTAACACAAATCTTATTTTAGGGCTCTGCACACTATACAAATATCATAAATAATTGGCTACTTGGAAAATCATTCTCTGAGCCTCACTGACTTCAGTGGAAATGCACGTGAAACAACAGAAATGGGAAATGAATACATGGGACTGTGCGAACGACAGCCAAGTCCTCGTTCCGTCACCTCCCCGGTCTGCTGGGGGTGACTTTTGTTGCTGTCCACCAAACCAAGAGTTTTACATTTCAGTTTTCCAGCTTTCGTGTGTTGGTATTTTGGCATATCACATAGTTACTTCTGTAAACCATTGGCAGATGTTTTAAAAATTGCAAATGAAGGGAACGAACAGCTCGTGGGAGGGGAAAAAACACAAAACTGAAATGAAAATAAGATGATTGCAGGGCATTGCACAGCAAATGACAGAGATTTTCAGAGACTCTTGATCATCCTCTTCTGATGGACTTAATTTGTCCTCCAAAGTACTGAACTGTATTAATAGCAAACATTATAATCCCCTATTGCCTTTTGCGGTCTTCTATCTTCCTAAACATGTCACCACTCCTGGAGCTGAAATGTCTAATGCTTACAACTTTCAACAAACATGATTACTTGACATTAGCTTGCAACAGTATTCCCCTAAGCTCTTTTTATGTTACGCTTACATTTATTCTTTGCTACTCCCAACTTCTTCGTTCCACACTAGGCAATACTGACGAGCATCTACACCGAAACATGAACGTGGTCCAAATTTTCAGGTCCAAAGCTATCAAGAAACTTTGTATTTTCTTATGTTACCAAATGAATCATGCAAGACAGTTGTTCTCAGTCTGGTGTGACTGCGGATATATGTTAACATAATTATAACCTGTGGAGAGATGGCTACGCTCAAATCTAGTTTAAGAAAAAACAAATACTGACAATATTTGTATAGGCAGTAATAGGCAACACGTATGCATCCTCTCAATGTACAACATGCACTATGTGCAGTATGCGTAAACTGCTGAGTTTACAGGGCCTTAAATATTTCAGAAATTCACTTGGATTAAAGATAAGCTGCTCTGAGTCCTTAAACTCCTGTAAATTCTTGCCTTCTGGAGAGTGAGACAGAAGCATGTTAATGGCACACATTGATTGCACAGTTAAAATAACAGTGCTGGGATACGCAAGAGAACATTCCTTCAGCGTAATTAATCCAACCACATCACATTTTCTAGTGTCTTCCGTGTTAAATGAGGACCAGAAAATAACATATCAGCTGGCACAGAGTCATTCAGACCCTGCCCTGCTTACTTTTAAAGTTTCCACTCCCTTGTTACATGAATAACCATGTTTTTACTTCAGTTCAATCCTAGAAAAAGAAATCACAGAATTTTTAAAAGAAACGAAAGACAGCAAAAGCCTTCCAAAAATTGTTATAATGTAATTCATATCTTCACTCACAGATGCTTGAAACACAGGTGTCCACACTAAGATGATCACCAAGATTTATACAATGGAGGCAAACAAATACTTCCAAAGAGTAATCTACCCCTCCCTAGGCGAAATGCTGTTGACCAACATCCCCAGCACAACAGGGCAACACTGGAAGTAGCTCAACACTGTCACCCCTCTGAAAAACACAGCATTGTCATGCATTAGCCTTGTTCAGGTAACCAAGACTTGGCTATTTCTCATCCCAGGCAGAAGTCTGGCTGCTTTTCCGCTGCGGAGACATCCCCTTTGGAGACGGTGGCAAAGCTTCCGCAGCTTTGAACGCAGAGCAGGAGCAAGCCCTTGACTAATGACAATATTTTTAATCTACCACAATAAACCAGATAGGCTGATGGGATGGGAGGCCTGCCCTTCATCTTGTCTCCATCAGTCTGTCTGGGTGAGACAGAGCAAGAGCCCATTCCCTTTTGCAGTCTGACTGGACACTAGTGATAGGGCCATAAATCAGCTAAGTGAATAAGCAAAACATTTGGGAGTCACAGGATTTGGAGGTACCAGAGGTGCCACAAGTAGTTATTTATGAGGTTCAGACAGTGGGACACACAGACAAGATGTGACATAATTGCTGGCAGAGACTGGTGAGCAGAATTAGCCAAACTTGTAGAGAAGTGACAGGCAGGGAGTGGTTTATGCAGAGGTGATGGGTCCGGAGGCATGAGATGTATCACAGACATTGGCACAAGCCCAGTACATGTGGAGTACAAAGCCATTAGCACAGACCACAGGAGAAGACTTGAATCATCATTATACTAAATAATCAGCAACAGATGCAGCATTCTATTTCTCTTTGTAATTCATAAAAATCAGGACAGTCCCAACACAGCAAATGAATATTTATAAACAAAATATCAAATTATTGTGTGCTCAGTCTCAAATTCTAGCTGTGCTTTACACCAGGGGACCCAGATACTCAGAGAAGAAGGATCTCTCACCTAAAATTTCTCTTTTAGCTTTGGGTGGGCTTTCTTTGTTTATTTGTTAACTTTAAGTAGTATTTTGAGCTCAAGTCTTCCCATTTCAGAAGATTTTTAAAGGAAAACGTCAAAGACTTTGGTTAGAACCACAGAACTGAAGGCCAGCAACTGCAGAAGTGCAACTCCATGAAAACTTCTGAGCAGGTCACAGAGGGGGAACGTCACAAGCACGCCAGTGATGAACGGAGGCCTTGTGTAGAGTGGGGAGGAATGCCCAAGGATCAGATTTTGTGTGACTTATCCCTTCGGTAAATCTATACTTGACTTGATCTTCTCTTCTGCCTCAGGGATTATGAATATAACAGAAGTGATTGCTCATGCTGTCCGCAATTTACGGATGCATACACCAGATACTCTACAGTTATTTATTTATTAAAGCGGCATGGACACAAAATGCCAAAAGGAGACACACACCACCTATATTTTCTAAATGAATGAAAGCAATTAGGCCCTAACAGCAGTGAACAAGACAGTGAATTCATGTCAGTTTGGTGAAGCAGGTATGGGGTGACAGCACGAGAACAGGTCAGTCTGTTCCTTTCAATGTCTACAACATACCCATAAATTCTTTCATAACAGAGATGTGCATTTTCATACAGTCAACAAATTTACAGCAAATACCACAGAGCACATACAAGAGTTTTCCTAAATGCCCAGAAGAAAAACCAACGTATCCCTACTTGCTGTCCCAAGAAACAGTGCCTCCAAGACAACAAACGTTAGAAACCATAGCATACCCATGCTACAAGTCCCATGTGAGCTCCATGGGACAGTTAGGGCAGATCTTCAACAGCCCGCCATCTTACTAGGGAAATCAGTATACGCTATAGGAGGCCACTCCTCCCACAATATTTATAAGAATTTTCAGACCTACAGCAACACAGAACAACGTTTACCATGATAGTGAAGGTGACACTTCATACCCCCAGCTCTGTATCACCTCCACAGAAATCTCAGTGGTGACATGACCAAACTCACTACCTTACGGGTTGAGTTTCTCAGATGATCCTGCTCAAAGTTAATACTGCGTCTCCCAGGACCACGGCGGCTTTGTCCGTTGACTCAGACCACAGAGCTCTTCATAGCTGTTCAACAGGTTTCTTGGTCACAGATATTAGTGATCTGTATGGAAGAAGCCACGCCCCTTATTAGTCTGCTGTAAATGTCACTAAGCGGCAAAAGAAATGACAAATTCTTGTCCCCCTCGCACCTCTCCACTCTCCTAGAAGCTAAGTCTGTGCCCAGTAGCTGCCTAGCCAAGATATCTCTATACTGTGCTGCATGCAGTTGTGGGGGGCTCATTATACACCCACACTCCCCACAGCACCAGGGGAGGTGCAATTGAACCCAGTGCCTTTGGCAAGCCTCAAACAAGGCAGTGGGCCAACCTGGTCAGATGCGACCATCAGTCAAGGCAACATTGGATTTCCAAGTGCAAGCTGGGTCAAGACTTTGTGCCGCAAAGAAGGACAAACATTTGTGCAGATCAGTGGCTTGTCCAAGGAAAGGACAAGCTGTACATCCAAGTTTTGTAGGACACACCAGTAGACTGGTTCTCAGAGGCCATGAATCCTTAGGAGATCTCATCATTCCTTAGAGAAGAAGTAAAACCAGTGGATTATTGCATTTGTGTATGGGGCAACCATGCCTGGGCTTGGCCTTCATAAGTAGAGCCTCAGTTCGTGCTATTCTGAGAGGTCTGAAAGAAATCCAGTTCCCCCTAGAACAGCTTCCCTGCTACAGCCAAAACAGGCATCTCAATTTGCAGTCTTTCCTTCCGGCACAGCCAAGGGCTGATCCCTGTTCCCATGAGCAGCAACAAGGCCACTTTTTTCCATGGACAGGTTTACCCTAGAAGTGCAAGTGCAGCATATTGTGCCCCCAAATCGTTTGCTTCCAGTCTGCCCTTGCAACTTGTAAACCTTCCTTCCTCTACTCAGAAAGCTCACTTAGAAGCAAAGGTACCTCTGTTTAGTTCCTGATGTTCACCAATATGGCCAGTCTGGGACCGAATGCTATCTTCTCCCAGCAGCATTAAATGCAGGCAACAAAGCCTGCTCCATCTGGGAGTCTACTTTCATTCACTTCTGGCTGAGAGCATACAATCTTTTTTTCCTTTGAATTGTGTGCCATATATTCATATTAAACCCTCATGTTCAACTCTGAGATGAAGGGCTGGCTCCAGAAGCTGGCAACGGAAGTATTTTTATCATGGTGACCATGGTTCACATGATTGTCTGGGCTGACAGAACCAGAACAAGGTTTTCCTCTGGTTTCCCATCAGGAGATTAGAGTTCAAAAATCTGTGGCTAATGGGGAAGGGAACATAGAGCAAAAACTTGGTCCTGGAGCTAAGAGTCATGTTAGATAGGATGAAGACAGAAGAACCATGAAGGGCACCATTTCCGCTAGTCTTAGAAAGATGATCTTTCAGAGGAAAAGACACTGGCGGTAGCAGTATGATCCGTCAGCTGTTCCGATCCAGATATCAAAAACTTCTCCTTTGCAGAGCTGGGGATCACCATTTTAATCAACAATTTAAAAGATAGACGTGAAAATGAAATTCTGGAGAAATTGTCTTCATTCCTTTTTTCTTTTTGACAGTTATTGCTGGTGACAATATTTAGACCTTCCCAGTTCATAAGAAAAGAGCATCGATAGAGGAAAACGCGATTGTTCAAACTGATGGTTGGGCTAAGATCATTCAGTTCCACAGCCCTTGTTACATTTGCAGTGATATAAAAGTAGAAGTAATTCCAAAGTCAAATGTGAACAATCTGAAAGTTAGCAAGCCAAGAAAATAAGACAAGAAGGATTTTCCATCTGCTGCTGGAAAATCCTCTCATTCAGTAGCAAAGACTGTTTTCTAGTAGTGTCCTAGTGGGTTTCCCACAGTCCCTTCCTCCACCTGTTTTGGCCAATGATCATCCCACAGATGCTTCCTTAGACGTTAATCATACTAGTCCAGGGCAGCGGTTTGTTGATTGGATGCTGTAGCCTTAACATTAAGTACCTTTAATAAAACCAGTTGCTACACAAGTCTCTAAAGACGATAACACTTCATGTAAGCCATGGGAATGCTCCCAGAGGAAGCATTTATCGGCTTCTACCGAAACCTGAATTCAGCTCTCATCATCTGCAGCAAGAGCCGTCCATTTAGCAGTTAGCCCAACCAAAGGACTTGAGCTATCCAGAGCCACAAGGCTGACTGCTGTTCCCTTTCCCATGTACGCTCCCTTTCCAGTGATTTGTTCCCCACTGAAAAGTGCGCTGCTGATGATATTTAGTCTCAAAACACATTTAGCTGTTGGGGTTTGCTTGAACAACTGAGGAATTCCTAATTAGATAGACAGTTGGGTCTAGCAAGTACCAGGAGAGCCACAATTCTGCCCGGTCCACTGAACCCGGACCTGATAAGGCTTTGCCTTATTTCCAGCCCTGGTTTTACAGTTTTCTTAGGGGGGAAGGAATGGAGACCTCTCCTACAGATGGACTGATAACTTAAAACCATCTGTGACAGAGCAAACCCCTCCAAGAGACTGACCTTCTTCCATTTCACAGCTTATTTTCCACCCGCCCACCCAAAAGTCCTGTTAACCCCTGCATGCCAGTGGATAAGCTATCGCGTACCACTGAAAACCTGCAAAATGTCATCATGAAGCCTGGTACATTCAGCAGCGGTCACTGCTTTCACTGCAAAGGGGGTGCGTTTTTCCCTGGAAGCAAGTTCATTCCCCTAATGAAGGGCAGCGAAAAAGTGTCAAGAAGGAACAGCTGCAGGACAGTTATTTCAGGACTGAATTTAAAAGTACATTTTATCTGGAAACAAGGCTCTTCCGATCTTCTGTTTTCCCTGTAATTCCCTTCTTCTTCAGTATATCAGTATGAAGTCTACCCGTTCTGACCGGTGACAACCGGCACAACTCTTCCTAGAGACTGTCGGTGCCCACCACATGGCTCAGACAGAGCAAGAAGTGAAGAAACCAAGACCTGGTAGGTCCAAAAAGCTGACTGGATGTTCCAGTTCATTAACAGATGACCAAGGCCAAAAGCTAGTCTCACACTTGAGTCACTTGGCCAAGCCACACCATTCCCCTGCAGCATGGGTGTCCAGTCAGTCACTGCGCTGAAGGTCAAGGTGATGTCAGGGAGGCTTTTGGGCAGAAATATTCAGATATGTAATGGGTCAAGATATGCAAAGGGCAGTAGTCATGGTCAAAGTCACCTTTATGTGATAGCAGTGAGAACCCAATAAACACTATAAAAGAAAAAAAAAGTTGCATTTAAGGATGGGCAAGGGCATGGAAAATGAAATAAAAGTCCAAATTCAGTAAAGACTACCAGGTGCCTGCAGCCCTACAACCACCCAACATACTATATCGAATCCGGTAAGTCTGACAGTACTGGTCTTGCTGGTCATGTAATGGGGCATTCTTTTGGTCAGATCAGGCCATGGACCAGGTGGGTCACAGGACAGCATTTTGTTTTTACCAGGAGAATGCCCTGCACCAGGATGAGGAACAGTCACGCCATGCATGCAGGTGCCCCAGATGAGTCTTCTGGACTCATAATATTTGATTTCAAATAAATGTCATGCGCTGAGTATTGAGTACTTGCAGCTCCCTCTGATTTCAGTGGAAGATGCCCAGGCTCAGCCCAGTCCCTCAACACCAGATCATCCATGTTGTACACTCCAGAAGAAATTTAAGGGACTACGTTATCAGTTATTTTACCTCCCACACCCAAGATGCCAGGCTGCCCCTTTGTCACCAGCAAGCTGAGGTCTGTCATCCGTGTTCACACGGAGCGATGATTAGACCCACTGCAGTTAGCCGGACTTTCACACACTGAGATGCAACTCAACATAAGGAAAAGATTAGAATCAGGGTAACGGATTCAAGAAGCAGCAGTGCTCTGCTTTCATACTGCAGATTAGCTCCCTCCTTCCCACGGCGTACAGAATTCCTTCTATTCCTTTGTTCAGGACTGATTAAATCTGTTTGCATCCATGACTGACCGGAGGGGTTTGCTAGCACGATCTATGATTTAGATGGAGCCCGGCTGCCTATAAACCTGACATTCCTACTTTCCCCTTGTGATAGCTGCTCTCGTGACTCTTTCTTGCATGCCTCAACGCCTGGGCTGGCCAGTGTTGGAATTTACTTACCCTTTTCCATTCGAAAAAAACAAAATACTGGGTGTCAGATGTTTAATATAGACTCATCAAAGACACGATTAAACATCAACATGTTACCAGACATATCAACCCACCAGTACTTTTCACTCCTCGAGACACTGAAGAAAACAACATTTTAACCCATTGTATGCTTTAATGAACGTAGAGAGTAAGGCATGCCTGCACCGCTTTCATTTGACCCTATATGGCCATTGGGCTTTGCCAAACGTCATCTTCTCCAGCTAAAATTAACTATGTATGTTCAAACCACTTTGCGTACGCCACCCCTTGGGCATGCAGAGGGTTAATAAAGCTCACTGCATGCAGTAAAAAAAAAAATGTGCTATTCACAAGGGATTCAAGTTATAAGGCTTTTTCTTATTTCCTCCCCTTCAAACTAGAGCATGTAACAAATATCCCAGTTCTGATTTATTTATTTGTTTCCCCAACCTGCCAATGGCAACAGAGGAAAAAAGCCCAGTCCTCACACGAGCTATTTTAATATTTCATGCCTTGATGTGCCAGGAAGTTTGACATTGAAACAAATGGTAAGAAAATCTCTCTGAAACTCCAAGAGGCCACAGCATGCACCACTTTCACGCTTTCTTTGCGGGACGCCTGAAAATTATTTTCAGCATTGTTCTAGTACTGCCCTGCCTGACCTGTGCCTGCACACGTTAATGTCTAGCACCTACCTACAAAGGTGCCAGAGGACTCCCGGCGCTGGAAATGACGTCCTGTTCCTTCTGAACGTTGTCCTCTGTCAAACTCCCTCCTTATCCAGCACTAAAATATCGGAATAAAATAAGTGTCATCCAGAGCCAGAAAATTATGCTGGCGTCCAATGGAGAAATAACCAAAACAGAAAAAAATCACAATGGAAAGAGAGGGCTTCTCTCCCCTTTCACCCCCACTTGGTCCAGGAATCCTGCAGTTTCACAAAAGGGTCGTAGCGTTCCCCTTTCTGCAGGCACGAAGCTAGCACGGTCTGTCACTCCCCATCCGCCACCTTTTCTGCCTTGTGAAGACGATCACAAGGAGCTCAAACACACCTCAGCTCACAGCAAACACAGCTACTTATCTGAGACCGGTACACAGCACTCACCGGCGTGTCCCACCCCAGAGGTCCTGTCCTCTCCTACCCCGACTGCTGTCAAAGCTGCAGCTCACCCACGTCCTTTCTGCAGTCAGCGCTCGGCTGTGGGATCAGTACTGGGTCCCTGGGATCCTTCTCAGCTGCTCCCTCTGTCTCGTCTTCTGCCTCCCCTTCTCTCACACTTAATCTGTCTCTCGCCCTCTCCCTCCAGTAGGTGAAGCCTGTCACAGGGCTGTTAGCCTGCAAGACATCCAGATGATTTTTTTTTTTTTTTATAGGAACCCGATGCACCTGCCTCCTATTCGTTATTATTTCAGTCCATACCAGTAATGGTGCTGGACAAATTTGAGATTAACATAATTCTTCAACATTTCACAAGTCAATTGAAGTGGTGCTTTTTCTGCAGATTGTGTTTCCTCTTCGCAGCGACTCATTAAAAACTTCCATACAACCGAATGGCTCTGGATGTTTTAAAGGAAACTGCAGCTTAATTGGCTTGAAACCAATCTCAAGAATAACAAGGGTTACTAACTCATCAGACAAATCGAACTTCAGTCAAAAGTGAGTGGCCAAGCACAATTAAAGATGAGGCTTCTCCAAATACTCTCCTTTTTTAAATAACTCTCTGAAGTATTATGAATATGAGAGATGGACAGGGCACTTCACCAGCTCACAGCGCTAATGTGAATTTATTAGCATGCAGTTGAAACGCAGGAGCCTGCACTCCAGTTACATGGCTGAGAGCAGCCTCTGTTACCTACAGAGCTTTGTACACCCCTCGGAATAGGGACCTGAGGCACCTCCGCAGCATTAACAGGGGATTAGGAACCATTAGGTCAGGCTGGAAATGGAGATCAGGTGCCCCTGCAGACTGGGTTCTGCTTATCAGTAAAGGCTTCCTCTACTAGGAGACATTTATCCAGAGTCACCTGGAGCTGATCTAGATCAATCTCAAGAAACAAGACAGAGTCCCAAAATAAGGGAGCCCAAGGCAGGGGATGAAGAGGCTTCAGACAGTTTCCTCAGCTTGCAGAGGGTAGTGGGCACCCATGGACCACCCAAAGCTCTCCTCGCTCCCACCTCTTCCCAGGTCTGCAAGTTGCAGACATTTCTGGTGTTTCATTGTCCGCATTGCTCACCACGGGGATAGTCACACCTTGGCTGATAATGTCAGTCATATTCAGTAATTTCAAAGGCAATCCCATGCAATACTGTGAGGGAGGGCAGGCATGAGCACATCAATGCTTCTAAAAAGTAGATGGATAAAGTTCAGCAGCTTGTTCTCTTCAAGGAAGAAAATGTGCTTGTGGGATGGGCTGTACATGAAGCACTTCAAGCGCTGAAAGGTGGGCAAACTCCACAGCCCCAACGATGCGACCTGGCCTGGAATCATGCCACCTAGTCCAGCACAATCCAAGAGGAGAGGCAAGAATCGAAAGCAAATATCATTTTCATAGGTTTTGCTTCTAACCACTTGAAAGTAATCCCACACACACCAGGCGATGGACCTATTGTCCCCCTGCATAAAACTATACCTCCAATGCACCAAGCCTTGGTAAGCAATTAATTGTAAGAAGGCACAGCAAGAGGTACGAAGATGAACAAGCAGGAGGAGAGCAGGTTTGCCTGTACTTTAATGTCCTTTCCAAGAAATCAGATGACCCAAATGGGATTATTGTTCCCTAACTCTTACTTTAGATTAACCAGTTTTTTGAGTTCGGATTCTCAGTCCCTTGACATCACAGTGGCCAACTGAAATCCACTGAGGATTTTCTACCTTGCCCCTCAATAGCTAAGCATCCTTCCTGCCAATGAGAGAGCCCGAGCTGTCGCACAATCTGTGGAGGTTATACTGTAACAGATTTAAGCCATAAAGGGCACATAACACATCCCAAACACACCTTTACACACATTTACAGTCAGCAGAACATAGAAGGTCCCATTTAATGTTGTAGAAGAGCAAAAACTTCTGCTTCAAGAAGCAGAGGACTAACAACGCAGGAGATGCTAAAATCAGTCTGATTGATAGACTTGAAAATATGTCAAGTTACCAGACCTCAGAAACCCAAAGGGCAGCCTTATGTAATGTGCTTTACTTAGCAATCCTCTGACACATCCCTTTCCAATAACCCACTTCAATGATTTGTAAGCCTGAGTATTCCCTTCCCTTTGACAGCCCTCATAAAGATTATTTCCTATCAGACATGCGAGAGGACTCTACTGGAAACCCACCAAATATTACATCTGAGCTGACCTGAGGACATCAGATTCCAATTCTAATTTCATTCCAAATTAGCAAGTGGTTATTGGTTGTCTCAAAATTGCATTTGTCAGGAATGAAAATTCTCTGCCAAAATAAGCCATTCAGATTTATTTATGACATAGACAGATTTTGTTACTCTCCCACAGAGCATTATCTTAAAACACTGTCAGCTCAGGCAGCCCTAGCCCTCTCCCCTTTCATGTTTGCAACCCACTCATTAAATTGTCTGTTAGGAGTTGTACTGAGGGCACAAAAACCTTCTCACTTCTACATCAAATGAGGATAAAACACAGAAACGAACTACTACTGCATTAAGCCTGAGCACCCTGAAAATTTATTGTGAAAAACTAAGAATACAATCCACTTTGTGCTCTTCTCAAACTTTATGCTCAAGAAGCATGGAGTCTCAAGGCAGTGGACATGGACACTAGAGACAGTTGTACAAATTGTCACATCTCAGCCAGTTTTCAGACTCCCAGCATGTGGTCTTGATAAGAGTGTCCTACAGTAAGGTACTACAACACTGCTTCAGATCCAAAGCACAGGCTCCATACCAAACCAGGACGCAGCCTGGCAGCAGAGCACCTCTCTGAGGGGCCAAAGATCTATTTTGATCACGTTTGCCATCTCTCAAGCATCCAGAATGAGACATCGCAGTTCCTTTGGGCAACTGAACCTGTACAATTCACTAGTGCCTCCAAAGGCCATACTACTTCAGTAACCACTGGAAGTCTTGCCTGTGGTGAGGCTGATGTCAGGTAGCTAGATCCTGTGGAGAACCAACCCATTAGCTGAGTGACCTACCCAATAGCCAGGAGCTCAGCATATGCACCCGGACATGAAGTGGAGGGTATGGTTCAAAGACAGAAACTCTATCAGTTAAAGTGCTGGGGATCCCTTCCATTACCCACGCTCAGGGAGTAAAGCCAAACTCCCCTCTTAGTTGTCCTACAGCCTTCTGCCAAAGGGGCAGTGAGCACCTGTGAGGCGGAGAATACAAGTTACTGAAGCATCCAAAAGCACTCAGAGCCCTCCAGGGGGTTCAGCTACCAGACAAACTAAGCACCATTGCCACCAGAGCTGCTTTTTCAACTATTGCATGTCCTTTTCCCCTACCCTTCAGCCACCCACACCCACTGGATCAATAATTGCATCTTCAGGATAGCAGGAGATGAGCATGCTCCAGATAGTCAGTCACATAAAAAAAAAAGACTGACCAAAACCGAAACAGCAGGGATAACCAAACTGGGTTTCTGATTCACCTCTTCCAGCCTCCTTCAAATGGAATTAGTACATGCCTAAGGAGATTCAGTGGAGCTCACCTGACCCAGTACCATTAACAGAGAGGAACCTGCCCTTGTAAGCTCTGGTTGCTGTCTGGGTAACCTGACCTCCCGCCTGCGAGCACAAAACAGGCCAGATGACACTAAGCGAGACGGTAAATGCCCAGCCTACATATGCCTTCTTGGGTCCCAGCCCAAAGCAGGTCTGATATCACCCTGTCACTCTGTCTTGGCTGACAGTTGCAGGGTGCTTGATGGTCTTGTGAGAGCTTTTACCGCATCATGAAGGCAGCTGAGCTTTTTGCCCCCAAACACCCCATGGCAGCCAGTTCCCTCACTCGTTCTCCCATGTGATAGTGACCCAATGTGTGACAGACGCAGGCCTTTACTGCTCACCACCAGTCTCAAGGTCAGGCCAGGAACCTCAGCAGGGAAATACCTGTAAGAGCTGGATGTTGGGGAGCAGGAAGAGCTAGGTTCTTCCCCGATGGAAGAGGCAGCCCCAGCAGAGGCAGGGCAGGGACCTTACTGCCCAGGTACACTCACGCAGCACCCAATGTGGGTGAGCAGAGAGGTGATGGCAACAGGCTCCATCAACAGTCCCATGATCATCAAAGGCAAGATAAAAAGTCAGGTCCAAAGTCAGCCTGGGAAGCCCAAACAACAATTCAGGAACCAGCTTGAAAACAGGTGCAACTGCAGAAAAGCACAGAAAGGGAAAGAAGGCCCAGGCCTGAGTTTAAATACAGCTCCTGGGACATGGGCAGAGGGTATGGCAAGGGGTCCCATGTGAGGTTGCTCAGGGCAATTAAGGCCTATTAGTGCTCTCACAGCCCTGACCCTGGATTTCAGGAGGACTTTATTTCTGTGGCACACCGGCTCACCCAACCCTTATACCCCACAGGTGCATCATGCTTCAAATTCAGCTCCCCCTCCCCGCCCACCCTGCCTTGCCTAAATCCTCCTGCTTCTCCAGGTGGTTCTGCTCTCATATAGAATCATTTAGGTTGGAAAAGACCTTTAGGATCATCCAGGCCAACCGTTAACCCAGCACTGCCAAGCCCACCACTAAACCATGTCCCTCAGCACCACATCTCCCCGGCTTTTAAATACCCCCAGGGATGGGGACTCAGCCCCTGCCCTGGGCAGCCTGGGCCAGGGCCTGACAGCCCTTTGGGGGAAGGAGTTTTTCCCAATATCCAACCTAAACCTGCCCTGGCGCAGCTTGAGGCCATTCCCTCTCGTCCCATTGCTTGTTCCTGGGGAGAAGAGACCGACCCCCCCGGCTCCAGCCTCCTTTCAGGCAGCTGCAGAGAGCGATGAGGGCTCCCCTCAGCCTCCTCTTCTCCAGGCTGAGCCCCCCCAGCTCCCCCAGCCGCTCCTCCCCAGCCTTGGGCTCCAGCCCCTGCCCCAGCCTCGCTGCCCTGCTCTGGCCACGCTCCAGCCCCTCCATGGCCTTCGGGGGGTGAGGGGCCCAGCGCTGAGCACAGCATTCGAGGGGCGGCCTCACCAGTGCCCAGCACAGGGGGACGATCCCTGCCCTGGTCCTGCTGATTTCCAGGCCCAGATGACCTCTTTATCCCCTCTGCATGTCCGTGCCCTCAGTAGCACTCATCTGCCCCACATGCCTTCCCTGCTCCTGACTGAAGGGAGTGGTGGGAGCAGAGCCATGTGAAGAGGCAGGCAGCAAGCAGAAAAGACACTGAGCAATGGATAAGCAGACAACCAAGTATAGAGAGGTTTACCTCCCTCTCCTCACACTCCCCAGCATACGACAGGAAAAATTGTCCCATTTCATGGAGGAGTATTCACTCTTTGGACCTGAAGAGGAAAGTCTATTTTTGTTGGGAGTTTCTGTTCTGAGATTTCCAAACTGGGATGTTGCTCCCTTCCACGCTCCCTCAGTCTCTAGAATGAATCTGTGCGATCTCACTGTCTTAACCTTTAAAAAACATTGCCAGACTTTTCACAAGGAATTTAATTTGATTCCTGTGCCATTTCCTCCCTCGAGCATATGCAGTGGATTGATCAATGCTGTCTAGCACAACAGTCTTCCTCCAAGCTCCTCCCTGGAGATGCAACTGCTGCCTTGCATTTCACACCAACGCTGACTTTCTAAAAAGCATCACAGACAGTAATCTTTCTGTTTAGGATCGAAACTGCAACTACCTCTTGTGGCAAGATCTCAGCAGTCTTCAGCAAAGTAGTTCCTTGCTAGGGCATGTTCAATTCATTGTGCTGTGAAGCTGTACCAGCTGCGAACCCAACCACAGGGGTCTCCTTTTGCCAGTGATTTCACTGACCCGGGGGGGAGACAAGTGCAGAACTGGAGATGCCTAGTAAAGAGCACCAAAGAATGATGGTCAGACTGCCTCGTGGCCTAGCCCTGGCAGTGTTAGATGATGAAGTCACTGCCAGTACTTCAAGGCTCCTGAAGACGCAAAACTTCATTTTTCAAGTCATCTCAGTTTGAAGTGTCCAGACCTGACTAACGGGTATTGAGTACCTGGAGCCTTCCCTGAAGTCACTGGGATCACCTGGATGCACATGTCTTGGTGCCCACATGCTGGGAAGACCGCTGGGATATAAGCATCTTGGTCCTTGTGGGTACGTGCATATATGTCTCTGAGTGAATGAAAACATTTTGTTTTAAAATAAAATCACCTTCCCCTCCTTTAACATCTCACACTGAGTTTTGTCACCACTTTGCAACATTATTCCCTACAACACAGCTAAGTTTGCAACTGCCTGGGAAAGGCAGAGCCTCTGAATAGGAACTGGATGATGATACCATCTCTTGCAGCCCAGTTTACAACTTGGTCTCTGACAGTCTCCAGGAACTACTTTTTATGTATTGCCTTTGGTGACATACAGTCGCACGCGCTCCGTGTTTTCCACCACCAAGCACGTTCTGCCCTTGCGGTCAGGCAGACAGGCAGACTCCTGTCTGACTGAAGGGTGGAGGGACATAGTGAGCAGGTCACTTTTCAAGGCAGACAGATGGATAGACGCATCACTGAAATGGGCAGGATAATGTCAGGGGTGCCGATACGTCACGGCCAGACTAGGAGAAGGGAGGAAAGGAGGAGTGGGTGTCAGAGACGGATCCTGTGTCAGAACGGGTGATGGATGAGGGAGGGCCATCTTCTGGGAAGGGCGGCTGGGGCAGACAATACCAGTGCCAGGAGCTGAGCAGGAGGAAACAAGACCCACGCAAAGGCGCTGATTAACCCTGCGTTCAGAGGGAACTGGTCTGTTGATCTGAGGCAAACTGAATGGCAAGCAAATTGCTTGCAGTTTGGGCCTTTACAAAGTCCAGCATGTCCTTGTCAATCTCTTTGACTGACAGATTGAGAGTCCCAGATGGTTCAGAGCTGTCTATGACCATGACAGTGGTCATCCTCTCAGCCATTCATGTGCTTCATTCAGCTTCTTTTTCAGGCATATCTCATTTTACACTCACCACCTACTCCTCTCTTTTCACCCAGCGAGTGTGTCTACTTTGGAGGGGTTGTAATCAGAGCAAGTAATTCCTCCCACAGTGACCATACAGGGCCAGAGCTGTCTATGCAGCCCACGGTGGAGGGGAGAAGGGGAGAAACCTCACATGTTTATCACCTGAGAGAGCTGGCCTGTATTCCCCAGTGCCACAACAACTTTGGACTCTCTCTGGTTCCTCAGGGCCAGCTGGGTCACGCTGACCATTTCCCAGTCCTCGCTGGCAGGAGGAATGCACAAGTGAGATGCTCCTCTTGGCCATCCTTACCATTCCTTTCATGGCAATATTAAGGTACTTGGGTCCCACCCCAAATTGGCAGCAGCAGCAGAGTGGGAGGCTGCTGATGCAGGAGGGTCAATCCAGCACGGAGAATGAGACTCCTAGCAGTCAGGAAGACAGAAAGAAAAACCCTAAAGAGCTCTAAAAAGCAGCGAGCAATCAAATAAACCATTAACTGTTGCTGCTCTCCTTTTGGAAGAATATGAAGACAAAATTTCTGGGCTTTGTGTTTATTAAGACTCCATGCCCATCTTTCAAAGTATAATTTTAGTTCTGTGTCCCATACATCTACACTAAAATTTCAGGTTTTTCTTCCTAGTGTAGTATTTTCCTATCTATCCATCATCTTCTAAGTGGCTATCTCATATTCCTGCCACCTTTCTTTTCCCGGCCCTCTCTCTTTATTTATCCTGTTGTACAATTTGTATCTTCTTTGTAGCTTATGAACTTACATCTCATTGATAAGAACATTGAGATCTGCAGTTTGTCTTCTCTGGAAGGGTTTTGGCCTCCTTCCTGACTCTCTAGGTATGCCTGCAAAAATAGAACATGCGCATTGCTGACTTATGACCATATCCTTGAGAAATAAACTTCCTTAAACAACAAGCCACAGCCGTCTGAGGCACAAGCCAAGATACACTGGCCTTGCCACATGCCACAAAGGTCAACAAACCCAAATTGCCGGATCAGACAGGAGGACAGAATGCCAGAAGCAAAGGACATATAAATCTAATGACTGTCAGCTTAACTATGTCAGCTGATTTCTGAGCTCAACCAGAGGGTGAAAGGAGAAAGATGGTCCCAGTTTACCTTTACAAGTCTCAATGATTTGAGGCCTCTTTCAAACACAAGTAGTTACAGCAGTTCCTTAGACGTTTCACCCAGGAAATGTTCACACTCAGCGACACGGTGTATCAGGCAAAGCCATCTACAGGTCCCAGGCAGTCAGTCACGCTGACCTGGTCAGAAGGCGGCAGGAAAGCCCTGAGAGTCCACAGAGCAGCTGAGGCCTGTAGGGCTCTCTGCTGTATTTATTAAAAAGGATTTATTATTTGCCACATCACATTGTCCTAACCATTGTTTCCAGAGATGCAAGGTCACAGCACTCATAGAAGACTCAGATACAAGCAAAGCCCTGGTGAACCCGAAAGCCACCTAACTTGGCAGTTGAAAGAGCTGCAGCTGGGTCACTGATGGTCACTGAATCACAGAGGTGTCAGTGAAAGGGGTTTCTGGAGGTCCCCAGTCCAACCTCCCACTCAGGGCAGGACTATCTTGAACACCAGATCGGAGCAGCCATGGCTTTTCCACTGAGTCTTAACAACCACCCCCACTGCCACCCAAGGACAGACGTTCCCCCCTCTCTGATGACCTGTCCCAGGCCTGCACCAGCTTCCTGGAGAAGTCTTTTCCTAGTGCCCAACCTGAACCTCCTGAGCTGCAACTTGTGGCCATTGCCTGCTATAATTTAGCACCACCAAGAAGTGTTTGGTCCTGTCACCTTTATGACCACCCCTCGCTCTGCTGGCCACACACCTTCCGATTTAGCCCAGGATGCAGTTAGCTTTATGGTGACCACACATAGCTGGTTCATATTCAACTTAGCATCCACCATAATGTCTGTGTCCTTTCCTAAAGAAGCCCAGGTCCTTTTCCAGGCTGCTCGTTGTAACAGCATGTTGTCTCTGCAGACACTCAACTCCATAATTCGAGACAGATCTGAGGAATGGCAAGTTGGGGACTGGACAGAAGAGCCACTCACATGGGAGGACATTGCCTCAGCCCTTTCCTCTTGGAGGCATGAGGATTTTGCGTTGCAGAGCAGCCCCACAGGACTCGGGATCCCCTGTATTTGGGATGGAAGCAGAGGTTAGGGGCTGCAGTCATGAACCCCCATGGGAAGGGAGTTGTGATGGTGCTACCAAGCGGCAGCTAAGACGGGAAGGAGCAATACAACATTGCAGAGGGTGTGGGAACTGTAAGAGGTCTCAGGAAAGGCCTTACAGAGAAAGTCTTATAGCTCTCCTTGGGACAGAGTCTTCAGGATCCAAAAGCAGTGAAAAGAGAGGCACGAGTAAAGGATCAGGCTTCCTAGCCAAACCCAGATGGCAACTTGGGACCCTGAGCTCAGATCTTGACAGCAGCTGTGGGGCGTGCAAGTTGAGTGCGGTGACACAAATCTATGTGGGGACATTCTTTTATCCTCCCTTCTCATATCCTGAACTCAAAATCCAGGCAGGGTACAGTCAATATGCTGAAGAGCAGGGTATCCTGTTCAGAGGGACCTGGACAGGCTGAAGAAATGGCCTGACAGAAACCTCCTGAAGTTCAGTGAAGGCAAATACAAAGTCCTGAACCCGGGCCAGAACAAGCCCATGGAGCAGGGCAGGCTGAGGGCCGACTGGCTAGGAGGCAGCTTTGAAGAAAAGGACTTGATGGACAACAGACGGAACAGGAGGCAGCGGTGAGCCCTTGCAGCAAAGAAGGCCAACAGCATCCTGGGTTGCATCAGCAAGAGCTCAGCCAGTAGGTCCAGGGAGGGAATTCTTCCTCTCCTTTTATGAGGCCACATCTGAAGTACTACATACAGTTTTGGGCTCCCCAGTTACAAAAAAAAAGGCCAGGACATACTGAAGTGAGTCCAGTAGAGAGCCAACCAATAGGAGGTTCAGTAGGGGGTTAGAGCCCATGAGGCAGAGGAGAGGCTGAAGGAGCTGGATTTGCTCAGCTTGGAGAAGAAAGGATGCAGGGGGACTGGATTTCAATCTCCTGCTACCTAGGGTGGCAGAGCCAAACTCTTATCAGCAGCGCACAGCAATAGGACAAGAAACAATGGACACAAAGTGCAACAAGAGCAGTTCCAATTATGTCAGGAATGTCAGGAAAAATGTCAGGAAAAAAAAATCGCGTGAGAGTGGTCAAACACCGGAACAACAGCCCAGAGAGATCATATCTCCATCCTTGGAGATACTAAAAATTTTGCTGGATAAGGCCCTAATCAACCTGATCTATTTTGAAGAAGAATCTATTCTCAAAACTGGTCATTCTTTGAGCACGAGGTTTGACTCAAAATATGGAATGTCTAGCAAAAAAAAGGACAAATTGAAGGACAAAGGCATCAGTGGGCAAAAGGATGGAGAAGGAGGAGAAATAAAACTGAAGTTAATGAAATTTGTCAAAATAGTAATGATAGCAAGTAGAATGGTTGTGCTAATCTTAATCAGTAAACATGAGATGGTCAAAAGAAGTTTCTGTGTACAAGTACTAGGGCAAAACCGAAGGAACTTGCTTTGTTAAAAAATGTGGAAATGGATAAAGGGCTAAAGGGAGGTAGCAATCATGAAGACAACAGAGATCAAGATGAAGGTGGAGTGACTGCATACCAGCAAAGGCATGACCACGAAGAAAGAAGGGCAAACACTGCAGAAAAGAGAACTTCTGAGAGTCAAATCCATCTTGACAAACCATCCCCCAAAAGGCAGGTTGAGGTGGGAGCTTCCAAACCTCAGCATGCCAGAGTCAGGGATTTAGGATTCCTGGCAACATTTCTCTTCTAATGGTTTTGCTTGCCATGAAGTCTGTCATTAAGGCTCTGTGAATAATTGCTGAAATGCTGCAGTCTGATATCAGTTATTATTAATAACTGGGAAGTCCTAGCTTATTAAAGGAGTAAATCTGTGCGTGCTCAGCGAGGATACAAGTTGCTTTCATCTGCTTTCAGTGAGGAAGAGACCTTGAGTGATCAGGTTCCTTTGACCTTGCATAGGTGGTATGAAAACACCACTCCTGCCAGGGCCATTGTGGCCTGTTACTACACTCAGGGCCCTGACTCTAATCCTCAAGTCTTTGTCATGGTACAAAGTCAATTTTAAGTGTAAGATAGTAGTTCAGCTATTTCATCCCTCCATTGGGGCAGATTTTCATCTCTCTGGTCCTTGCAATCTGTTGGTTTCATTTTATCTATATGTTCCATAACTTTCTAAGACTTCAGTCTGAGACAGATGCCAGTGGAGACACTCACAAATGACAGAGCCAAGTGTAGGGACCTCCACACTGAACACAGATGTAAACAAAATATTGGGTTTTTTTCTGCTATGACCTTAATTTCCTGGTGTGGTCCCTTCACACCTTTTTCACACCTACAGATTCTGTCAGGTTTTTTGTCCTGATGAGTTTGAGAAAGGATGTTTTACTAGGTTTTATGCTTTTGCCAACCTGGTATGTTTTCAAAATCAAGATGTACTTGATCAAGTAAGAATTGACAAATGGCAACCTAGGATTATACAAATTCTTTCAAACAAACAGTGAAAAAATCTAGACAAAAAAAGAAGATGCAATGGGTTCACTCTGCAGTGTTGAGAGGGTGAGAATGTGTGAAGCCGCAGTTTTAAATAATAATGTCATCGCTGTCATCAGCAGCGATTACAACAAAGCTGACTTGAGAACCGAGTACACAGAAATGGCAATTACCGTGAGAGCAGTGGATGGAAAACTCCAAGTGCAATTCCAGCACAAGCTGATAAAGTATTGCTGTTAGAAAAATATCAGTGCCGGCTTTTGATCTCAACTTTTGAGGCCTCCACCAGAATATGGGGAACACTGCTGTTTGTCCATCTTCAAGAATGATTTGCTCAAGTAGGAAGATGTATGGAGATGGCACCATGGGCTGCTCAAGGTAGTGGAGGGCAAGCTGTATTAAAAAAGAGTGAATAATGTTAGTTTGTTCAGCCCAACAAAAGAGAGATGGGGGGAAAAAGCTATTAAATACCTGACAAAAGTAAATACCAAAAGGGAGGACAAGGTGACAGAAGGACAAATGGAAATAACTGACCATAAAAAGGAATATCAGGAGATTTTTAACCATCAGATCTGGCTAACACAGCCTCCTAGTTGGAATAATAAGGCAGAGTGTCTGACAGAGTTAGCATAGATTTATTTATTTTATAATGGGAGCTCTGTGACACAGCTTTCTGCCACTCAAATTCAGAGGTCTTTTCTAAGGTCAGGAACGAAGTCTAGGAGGACAAATGGCTAGGAGACACTGAACTCAGAAACTCTTGGCTGCAGTAAATGCCAGCTGGGAGTGACTTGCTGTGCAGTTATTTTGGCAATTTGTTGTCCCTACCCTTGGCATTCTCTTTCAATAGCCAAACTATAGTGAACTTTGTGCACTGCATGATGGGGCACCCATATACCAGGCCAGCAGCAGGGCAATGCAGAAAGCTTTAAGTAAGACAGTGCACTCATTTGAACTAACAAGGCAGCGTTACACAAGCTTTGAGCGCTACCAACATCCCTGCCAGCGAAGCCCTTAGAATAGGAGGTCCCAATTCTTACTGCTAGCCAGACCTCCACACCCTTTAGGTAGAAATCACAGGTTGGCATTTCATCCAGACAGAAATACCATTTTTGTGTGTCTGTCTTCTCCTCTGCCAGTCATAGTGATGATGCTTCCATCATTTGGTGTGTACGTGTGTGTATATGTATTTGTGCACACGTCTGCGTGAGAGCCTTTTATTGGGACCTGCTGAGTGCTTCAGGGCCTAAGAACCACAACAGTTGTCTTAGGGTTCATGACTCCGCTGACTTGTGATCAAGAATGCGGAAAGCTGTGACCCAAAGAGTATCCACTCCACCTCCTTCGGCATCCGGCTGACAATTGAGCTGACAGCAGAGCTAATGCTCCAGCATGCTGTGTCTAGTGGGCTGAGTCCCCTCCTGCAGACTATAAATTACACACAGCCAGTTTTAACACCTCTTGATATAGTTATGCATAAAAGCTTTCAGTCCGAGTGGCTCCGTAAGTGGTCAGCGCATCTGCCTGCCCAAGCAGGTGTCGATAATAAGGAAATAACCCCGCTGGTGAGAGGAATTTTAGAAGCTGTGAGGAGGGAGAGGTCGCAGCTGCAGGGAGGACAGTGTGAACGTGGCTGTGTGCACCTACTGACACCCCTGGGCACTTGGCTTCAAGGACAGGAGCTCGCTCTGCAAATAGATCTCCCTGGCAGAGGCCTGTGCCAAACACAACTGCTACTATAACAACAGTACTGTGCCTTTTGGTTAAGACCATTTTGCTGGACGTGAGTCCCCAGACCGTTTCCTGAGGAGGTGGGAGACACAGAGCTATTGCATGATTTGTTTAACATGAGAAATGAGCATTTCTGAAGCAACTACTGGAAAAATCTTTCTCCAGACTTTAGGACAAAACACACAAGACCCGACACAGCCACTCTCCAGTCCGCAGGCCCTTTCAGAGCTACAGAGAGCATCCGGAGGCTCTCTGATTCATTTCTCCGGGTTTGGGGAGATGCAGTGACTAATCTGGTTGTGAATCAAAGGACTCTCAGTGCTTTCCTTCAGAAAGGAAATTCAGCATGGAAACAGTAGCCAGGAAGCAAAACCAAATAAAAGTCTTTTCATACTCATAAATCAGCTTTTCCGCACACTCCAGCATCCCCCCGAGGTGAAGACGTGCCTTGCATTGACTAATTTGGATGAAGTGGGAGAAGCAGATACAGGGTAGGGCACTGAGACCGGTGTCCTGCTATGCAGCTCTGTGGCCAGCACGCTGCTGTAACTTGGCCATTTGCCACTGACTCCCTGAGAGTACGGGCTGGGCCAACCCCACGTTACCCCGTGAGTTCCCAGCACGCACGTTCCTAATGAAATGATCCAGCAGAGCGTCTACTCCAGCCACTGCCAGAAGCCACCTCCCTTTCACGCTGACCGTTGTTCTCTGTGCGCCGCACGCTGCAGGAAGGTGAACTAGCTCGTGATCAGGGCTGCTGGGTAGCACATGACCTTCAGCATGACCACTAGTAGTCCTGAGAAGGTGTCATTCCTGCTCTAGGCTTTTTGTCTCCATTGACACGGCCGTAGCATACTTTCCAGATCACCTATTACAGCAGCGTAAGACAGCACAACTCGACGTTAAAGCTATTTACCTGGCACCATAGAGGAAGAACTGGACCTGGGAAGCTGTGATCCCATCACAACCTTTCAGAACACACCATCAGAAGAGGTCTCTGTTACTCTGCCCTACGGTCTGTGTGGTGAATAGCTCCCTTGAACCATCAATTACAACACACAATTAGCTCCACTGAGCGAGAGTGTCACCGCACAGTCCTGGCAAACTGCCCTTCCTCCTACTTCTCCCTCATTAGGCTACTCCTCTCTTGCTAGATCTTTAATTAGCTTGTCATCAGCAATGTGGCCTGGATTGAATAGCCTGCATTCTCCCAAATGAAACCATATAAGACAGATGGGGCACCAAAAGCAGCAAGAGAGTAGGGTGAGAAGACATGCAAAGCAATCAATATGTGTCCATAACTTCAGGCACCGGCTTGCCAGTGGCAGTAGTAAGATTTCCGCTGGCTTGGACAAACTGGGGGTGTTCAAAACGTTGGTTGGCTGAGATCCAGCAACCTCATTTCAGCAAACCTACCGTAGGGCCAGCAGAAGGGAGAGACAAAACACAGCAAAACCAGTAGCCTTGAGGAATAAAGCTATTTGTTGTGCCATTAAAGTGAAGAGCCCAGCCATGGTCAACCTACCAATTCAGCTTGGAACAGTTTCACAAGAAAGCTTTGTTTACACCTCGCCTGACTCCCTTGCTTCGCCAATTCAGGAGCCAACACTTGGCCTCAAATCACCTTTTCCCTGAATTCTGTGGCCAGGCTGCATTCCCCCTGTCTGCCACCCACTGAGCTCAGCAGATGCTCCATGGCGCCGCTGCAAAACATTGAGCCAATACAGGGAAGGAGGAGAGGGCAGCAAAAATGCTGGATGGAGAGGGCAGCCCATAAAATATACACCTGTTGTCAATCAGAAGCCAAGGCTTATGTCAGCCTGCTGCAAATATTTTCCCTTCCACCTTGGTGACCTTTTCAATCATACTTCATGAGGGAGACTGCTCCCATTAAGTGCTACTTGATCCTCTGCTAATGCAGCAGTTATGAAAGGACCACAGCACTTGTCATTAGGATAAACACCTTTGCAGTGGGAGAAGGCTGCGGAGAAAGGGCACACACCAGCTCTCCTCTCTGCTTCCTCGTGGCCCTTTCCCTCTGTCTGCCCATCACCGCTGTTACGGCCTCACATCTGGAGAGGGAAAGCTAAGCCTGGCTGAAGCACTAAGCACTGTTTCTGCATCTGCTGTCTTGGCAGGCTCAGCTGCCAGCGCCAGTGCTAGCACACAAAGAAGAGGGTCTGATTTTCTGATAAGTGAAATGTTCCTCTGCAAGAGACCAATTCAGGATAAAATGCTAGGCGTACGGTGTCCCTTCAACACTCGGGATCACATAGGCGCAATTAACTTTCATGAAGATGGCTCCTACTGCAGCCATCCACTGTCCAGTCACGTCTGAGAGCCCATTTGAGCCTTCAGTTTTATCACGCACAGAAAAAAAGGTCTCAGGGGAAGCATGAGCCCCCCTTCCCTGCCGCAGCGCTCCTTGGCACTGCCCGCCATCTTCATACGTGCACCTGCAGCTTTTGGCGGCCTGTTTGGGTGGCACCTGAACAGGATCTCCAAGGGGCTGGGACTAATGGGTGAGTGGGGACTACTGCCCTGCAGGACTGGCCCAAGAGAAGAGAAGAGCTTGGAGGTCAGGGCAGCCTCTCCTCCAGGAGCATGCAGAACGATGGCCACAACTCTAGGTACTGGGAGAGGCGAGATCCCGGAGGACACGGATCCCTGGTTTGATCTGGTGCCATGTTTCTCTGGCCTCTTCAGAGTACAAACTAGTGCTGCCATTAATGTCCTGCCAGCTGGCTCCTTCCAGCTCCTGGTCACGTTCAGACAAGTGACCAGCACCAAGGTATTTCACCAGTCCTTTGAGAAGGGTAAATAAATTCATTTCTCTGCCCCAGAACAGGACTGTACACACACAAAATGTAGCTCTTCAGCCCTGTGGAGAGACCTAAGAACCACCAAAAAGGGACTGACTTTGGAAGAAATAGCACATATAAGCAAATTAATGTGAATTAAAATGTACTCAGCATCTGCACTGAAATATTTGTCAAAGGAGAAGAAGAAACAATGAAATGAAGTCCCTTTCTTTTCCAGCTGCTTTGTTGCTCCAGCCCTGGCTCTCTAAATTGTGGTAGAAGCCTCTCCCTTCTGGAAAAAACATTTACAGAGTGGTGTTACGCTGGTCACTGGTCCCTGTGCAATGCCTCAAATCATGTCTGTGTCATAAAACACAGAATCACGGAAGGCAAGGGACTTCGGAAGTCTCTAGTCCAAGCCTGAACTTTGCTAGAGCTGTATCTGCTAAGCTATTTTTGGCAGGCTAGAGCTCTGTCATGGGAGCAAGCAGAAAAAATGGCAGTGGTTTTACAGGATCACAGCTCTCTCCACCAGTACGAGCTGGTTATTGTGAACGCAATGGTAATCCCTGCCACTGGGACACCCTGCAGACCTGGCCACCACTCCTATGGACTATCTGGCCATCCCTGTATTACCAGTCAAGAGTATTCCCCAATACTCTTTCCCCAAGGGAAAGAGTATTCAAGACTGGCAAGGGACTGTGAAATCTGTCCATTGCACCAAGATCGGTTTTCAGGAGAATTTTCCCTATTTCTGTTGCATTTGAGGTAGAAGACCTACAGAGATCTAAGGAGGTCTCGCAGCACACCGAGGGCCCTCCTCCAAGAGCCTGGAGGAACCAGACACTGAACAGCAAGCAGCAAAGGTTCCTGCTGAGCAACTGCACTTCACCACAGTAGCTTTCTGTAGGTAAGACAAAAGAAGTAATGGAGGCAATAACGGAGACGCTCCCCACTGGCTTTAAATCACCAGGAAGAGATTTCAGCCCATCTGCCATGCTGCTGAGCGGGCTTTCCCTCAGCTTGCACTGTGTGCATAGAAAAGACAAACGATACAGCTCTGGCAGATCAGACTGTTGAAATGTAAAGGGAGAGATGTTATCTTAGCCCTCAGGAGAAATGTGACTGCCATCCAGGTGGTGATAACTGGGTATAATTTATTCAGGTAGAAATCCCTCTTCCCACTCTAACAATGTTTTGTTTGCTCTGTCCTGAATAACAAGCCCACCAATGCCCTGGAAATGACGACCCACAACACATGTGCAGAGTTCCTAGCGCTGTGCAATGACAAGAAGTTTCAACAACTCCAATAAATATCCCTGCCTTCTCGGTGACAGTCCCTCATACTTCAGATGTCTCGCTTCCCCTACCTGCCAACATTTGAAATCTATAAATAGGGCCAACAGGGAGAGAAACAGGGGATGTACGCTGCCGCCCAATAGCTATCTGTTAGGCTAAGGCATACCTTTGGAGGGAGTTAGCGGTAAGTAAACAGCACGAGGCAGTAGGGACCTGACCCTGCAAGGCTGGGGCAGTCTGGTGGATCACCCATTAATCCAGAGCTCCCTCCAGAGCAGACTGGCTCTGGGCACTTCTCCAGCTCTCCTGGCACCTCCGGAGCACAGGTCTTCAACGCCTGCAGCAAGGCTCCAGCACAGACCCCGCATCCCTGCAGCAGACTACGCTGAGTTGACGGCAAGGTTCAGATGATTGGGATGCCCAGCGCAGCGCTCACTGACCTTGGTGTCAGCCTTTCCATCACTGCCAGTGCGTTCTGAAGCAGGATACCACCACCTACCCACCAGCACCTTCCAGTAACCTACCAGTATCTTCCAGTGTTGCACCAAACACCTTCTGGCAGAGCAGCCCCCATTCCCCTCTCTCTGCACAGAGGCTGCTTTCAGTGGTTTGCAAGTCCCAGCAGCGCAGATCACCCATGTTTCCATAGAAAGGGCAAGTACCTCCCTCCACAGATGTTCTTCACTCCTACAGCCAGAGGCTGAATCTTGCTCTGCATTACACACCCCTTTGTCATGGAGCCCAAAAGAGCAATGGAGGGAAACGTGATTTTTTGCTCACTCCTGCCGCTCATGGGACCATTTCTTACACAGAGCCAGAAGCCCAGAACGATCCAGCGCAGATCTCAGTGATGTGGGAGCATTCGGTGGTGACGTGTTTGCACAAAACGTCAAAAAATACCACTTGGAATCTACTCTTGAAAACATCCTGACCAAGCAGAAAGCCAGCACAGCAGTAGCGCAGACCTGCTTCTGTGCCCAGGCCCTCTTCTATCTTCCCTTCCAAGCAGAAGGCTCCTTGACAAGTAGGGAATGGCCCTTTGAGAAGTACGGAATAACCTGCTTTCCAATCAGTGTCTGCTTGCTGGTAAAAGCTGTTAATTGCCTCGTATAGTCTTCTGTCAGCAACATTATCCCCTCCTGTCCTGCTGAGCCTGGGACGAGGGATTGTCCTGTTCAGTGGCTGCAGTGGGACACGGAGAGGGGGAAGGTGAAACATAATATGAGAAATAATACCCACGGCAGCAGGCAAGGCTAACCGAAAAGGCGTAAGGGAAGCAGGATTCCAAGGCGAGAGGAATGCTGGGGGAGGAAAAGCATGGAGTTCTCTTGACAAAGGTCCAGGATCATTTTAAAAGGGCCCAAGAAATTATTTTTTAAAGTCTATTTTTACTACAAGCTACATGTGTGATGAGAGCACTGCCTGCCACCCCGCTATCTTATTACCTCCAAGATTAGCAACAAAAAGATTAATTTAGACAGGATGGAATATTTTCTAACAAAAGTGTCACTGCCTTCTGGGGAGCAAGTCTGACCCGAAAAGATCACGTACAGGGAAATCCCACACCACAGGCAATCCCTCATGGGTTGGAGTCCCCCAGCTGGACACACAACAGTTTGGGTTAATTTCAGCACAGCTGGGGTGACTGCCGATGACAACATGTGGCTGTAATATGTCACTATATTTGATCATAAGTATATGTACTCCACTACAGCCGATAACAAAAGCCGCAGAGACAACAGTGGATTAGGCCTACACTCCTGTCGTCTGAGGAAAATTCATCAAGTAGCTGTTAAATACTAAAATGAGCCCATGGTGTGTGGTTTAGGAAGCTCCTAAGGCACAGACAGATGGAACTGCGTTCCAAACCGCGGCATGAATCCTTGTACACCGGCACGGCTCTCGTACCCTGCCCGACGCATCGCTATCACACCAAGAGAGAAGCAGGCTATTTGGCTAGGTGCTACGATGCGATGCCGTCTAGGTGTACTTACACACTTGTACTAAAGTGACCACTGTAATATGGGGAGACTTCAGGAGCTTCCCACCTGCACGTCAGTGCTTGCTTTTCTAACTTATGTTTTAATTCCTCCAAGTTATATAGAAATAAAAGGCTTATGGTCACTCCCTGTCCCTTTTCCAAGGGGACAGTCTTCCCAGTGCTGGTCCACACAGAAGATGACAAGCTACTGTAGCTGGAGCCTTTATTGCTCTCCTCCTTGAAGCTCAGCCCTGAAGTGAGAGGCAAAACTCCCATCCGCATTGATGGATACATAGGGATGGCCCATCTGAGGACTCCCGCATTAAAAGCTGATGGTTCTGCTGGTTTTGGCTGGGATAGAGTTAATTTTCTTCATAGCAGCTGGCGTGGGGCTGTGTTTTGGATTTGTGCTGACAACAGTGTTGACAACCCAGAGATGTTTTGTTCCTGCTGAGCAGTGCTGACACAGAGTCAAGGCCTTTTCTGCTCCTCGCCCCACCCCACCAGCGAGCGGGCTGGGGGGCACAAGGAGCTGGGAGGGGACACGGCTGGGACAGCTGACCCCAGCTGACCAAAGGGATATCCCACACCGTATGGCGTCATGCCCAGTATATAAGCTGGGGGAAGAAGGAAGGGGGACGTTCGGAGCGTTTCTCTTCCCAAGTCACTGTTATGCGTGATGGAGCCCTGCTTTCCTGGGGATGGCTGAGCACCTGCCTGCGATGGGAAGGAGGGAATGCATTCCTTGTTTTGCTTTGCTTGCGCACGTGGCTTTTGCTTTACCTATTAAACTGTCTTTATCTCAGCCCACGAGTTTTCTCACTTTTACTCTTCCAATTCTCTCTCCCGTCCCGCTGCGGGGGGAGTGAGGGAGCGGCTGGGTGGGGCTTAGCTGCCAGCTGGGGTTAAACCACGACAACGGCAGAGCTGAGGAGGCACAGCGTTTGGGTTGTACTGACGGAACTTGCCCACTTATTGACATTTTTGCATTCTCTTCTTTGCCAGAGAAACTGAGCATACACTTTACTTACACTGAAAATTACCTCCTCCAAATGCAGCTGAATCATTTCTCCAAGTTGCTCCTCACATTTCTGGAGAGCACCCTGCTCCAAGGGAGCCAAACACAGACGGGATCCTATAACCACAGCCCCCTCCCAGTCCCACCAGCCCTTTCACACACTGGCAATTCATCCTGCCCAGGGCTCTCCACAGAAATCCCTTCACCCTTTCCAAAACAGAGCAGCTGTTTAGCAGCAGCTCAGCATGGCAGGTCAGAAGAAGATGAATCCCATATTCAGACTTGGGAATTTTTAGGGAAACAAAATCCCAACTGTGTAAGTTGGAAGAGGACTGAAACACCTGGTCCAATACTGCTGCTCCCAGAACAGCACCAAGCAACCCTTCCAAACCACGGGGACTTGGCTTTAAACCGCCCCCAAAGCAGTGACCTCTGGCAGGAAAGATTTCCTTGGTCTCACGTGAAAAGTAGTTTCTCCCAGTCTGAACCAGAAGGAGGGATCCCTGACGACCAGCCCAGCTCAACAGCTCTTAGCTGACGAAGTTTACAGGAGTGGATCACAGCATGAGGTGGGCTGGGATGACTGCAGCCCAGCAGGAGCAGGACCTTAGAAGGGAAAACCAAGCAACAGCAGGCCTGATGCCAATAATACACTTAGGCCTAAATGTTCCAGTGTTTCATGCCATTCCATCAAAAATCTTGGAGAAACTTATTTTTGGCTGATCCAGGTGTCACAGAAAAGAGTGCCAACTTCAGCGTTTCTCTGCCAAGTCAGGAGCAGACTTACAGGGAAGCCCATGCAGTGCAGAGATGGGTGCAAAGCAACCAAACAGCAGGGGACTGCACCAGCGGCTGCAGCTGCTCAGTCTCCCAAACACGGTCTATCATACCCAGCCTGATTTTACTCCTTCCCCTCTTCCCCCACATCACACACACATTAGTGGGAGGATAGCAGGAAGGGTATCACTGGTGAGGCCGCCCCTCGAATGCTGTGCTCAGCGCTGGGCCCCTCACCCCCCGAAGGCCATGGAGGGGCTGGAGCGTGGCCAGAGCAGGGCAGCGAGGCTGGGGCAGGGGCTGGAGCCCAAGGCTGGGGAGGAGCGGCTGGGGGAGCAGGGGGTGCTCAGCCTGGAGAAGAGGAGGCTGAGGGGAGCCCTCATCGCTCTCTGCAACGGCCTGAAAGGAGGCTGGAGCCGGGGGGGTCGGTCTCTGCTCCTCAGGAACAAGTGATGGGACGAGAGGGAACGGCCTCAAGCTGCGCCAGGGCAGGTTTGGGTTGCGTATTAGGAAAAATTTCTTCATGGCGAGAGTGGTCAGGCCCTGGCCCAGGCTGCCCAGGGCAGTGGTGCAATCACAGTCCCTGGAAGTGTTCAAAAAACGTGTGGATGTGGTGCTTAGGGACAGGGTTTAGAGGTGGCCTTGGAAGTGCCGGGTTAACAGTCGGACTCAATGATCTCAGGGGTCCTTTCCAACCTTAACGATTCTATGATTCTGTGATGCTTCACGGACATCTATACACCCTAATGTGCTGTAAGCGCTACCTCTGTAGACAGTGCTCTACACTGGTGTCATAGAAGATGAAAAACCAGTTATGTGTCTGGCTCTGCAAGGTCTCTATCTGCCCCAACTCCATAACAGCGCATTCCCCTACTCCCTTAGACGGCAGCTCCAGCAGACGAGGACACTTCTCAAGCTCCTATGTGGTTCACAGCAGGGCTGCACCACCACACACGCTCCCAGGCTCCAGGACACAGCATCAGCTCTTGAAAAATACTTCTGGTCACAGGGAATTCCCTTTTCCCTCTAAGGCGGCCTCTGTTCTTTACTTGGGAAAGCACACCGAACTCAAGCAGAGGGAAGCAGTGCAGACCAGTGGCCAGAGCACTGCCCTGGGGTGTAGCAGCTCCCTCTTCTAGGCTGCAAGAGGCTTGGGTGAACTTGGACAAGGCCTTTCTTCTCAGCTGTCCTGTTTGTAAACTGTGAGTATTTAGACTGGAAATGGTTTCCAGTCTAGGGGCAGAAGCAGCCTACGAAATGGTTAAATGCAACGAAGGTGGAGAAGCATCAGTCAAGCCCTTTGGTGGCCCCTCGCCACCCCAGAGACACCCCGCCGCCAACGTGAAGAGTCTCCTCACCATCGCACTTCAAGGTGTGAGTGAGCAATTGCTGCACAGCTGTGAGCCGTGAGACTCAACACCAAATTCCATGGTCCAGATTTACCCTTCCATGGCTGTTACATTAATGGTTGTTCTCTACTCTGTTCATACCATGGGAGGTCATGGTTGACAGAGGGTCCTTCACAATGCCAGCCTGTCTGCGCGTGACCAAAGGAGACGTACTGACACTGTATCTCCTGGGTTATCAGAGTCCAGCATGCTGGGAAAGCCACATCTTCTGTCAACCCCCCCACACACCAGCTGCTCCTGCCTGTGACTGACAATGCCTGTTCATTAACATACGCTCAGAAATCTCTGTAAGGCTTCTACACGTCTTCTTAAGGTTGTGAGGTCTTTCACATTGAGATCTTAATGCACCCTCACAAGCAGTTCTTACGACCCTCACAAGTTCTTCAGTCACCCTCACAGAAACCCTGTGTACCATAGGATTGGGGAAACTAAGGCACATCACCAGAAGCCACTTCCTTGGAGTCGTAAGGGAGCCGACAGCAAAAGAGAGAAGACTTGCTATTCCTTGGTCTAACCAACCATCCTGCGCAAGGAAGAGAGCTCAAGGAGGTTGGCCCAATGCCCAAGCACCCTTGCATCCCCTCTTGTCAGTTTACAATTCTGAAAGCATTTTGCGAGCAAATTTCATTTCATGCTTAACACAAAGACCAGATCGTTTTGTTGCAGGTGAAGAATGAAGTGTCTTCCCCCTGAATTACAGGATGCCTTTTATATTGGTAGGATGTATCTCCAGGATATTTACAAGTCAAGCTGTTTGTTTACAATTTAAAATAAATTGCCCTTTAAATATCTGGCTGCCGATGTGACCCCATCGTTGTGCAGGAAGAAGATTTACAGTGTAGTCGCTAACACCCGTTTCCAGAAAGGCCAAGGACAAGCTGTTCTTGTGTGTCCTTAGCCGCTGGTCACGTTAACAAAAATGCCACCTGTCCTTCAAAGGCTGACACCGTGAATACCAGTAAGGACTAATTACATCGGTAAGGGGAGAGCGCAGTGTTAACAGCAACGCGTGATGCATTTCCCCTCTTTTATGTATTTGTGTTTCTTTGTTTCCTATGCTGATTTCCAATTCCCTCTCCCTCCATGCCAGATGAACTGTGTTTGGCCTCTGTTCCCAGGACACTGCCTATGGAAAGCTCCTCTGAGGCACCTCTCTTACCTGTCTGCTGCCAACAAAGCGAAAGGCAGAAATTGGGAATGAACAGCCCCAAAAAGTCATTGCTAATCTTGCGGTCTCCAAAGTACGATGAAGCTTCTTGCCAGACCACTGGGGGAGTCACAGACCTCTGCAGGCTGGTTTCAGTAGCTACCATCAACCCAAATTACTCAGAAGATCTCTCAGGACCCACTACTGGAGGTAGATTTTTGAAGGGACCTGCATTTAGCACACCGAGAAATTCAGGAAACGTGACCACATCTGTTGGATCTGCATAGTGGTGCACTTACGAATGAGGACAAAGCTGAGCAACAGGTAGGGAGAAATAAAGCAGCAAATCCTGCTCCCTCCAACCAAATTCTCTCTTTTTCCACTGCTGCTGGGCTTTAAACACAGCAACAGGGATGACATCCAGAAGACAACTGAGCCCACTACGTCCAAGTTACCTGGGACGGACAAAAAGGCTGCTGGGCAGGGGGAAAGCCAGTAAGAAAGGAAACAGAAAATGGTCTCCTGGAGGTGGTGTGTGCGAGATATCCCTCTGTCACCAAAATATTCAGTGGAGAATGGGTAACTCTAGGTTTGCTTTATTTTCAGGCAATGATATATCGATGGACCACCTCCGCAGAGAGTGGTGATTCAAACTATTTCACTCCGTGCTTATATACCTTGTCTTTTACCGTTATCTCATATAGATCACATGTGTGTCTGTTCTGAACAGTCAGAAATTTCCAGGGTGTTCAGGGCATTTAGAACGTCTCGATTTGTTCCTGTTTCAAAGTCCCACTTCTTCTCTTTTCTTCTTGTTTTCCTTCTTTCAGGTTGGCTTGTCACAAAGGTCATCTCGGCCAAATTTCTTATTTGATCCTCACGGTTTCTTCACTTCGTCTCGATTTCCACGTATACCTAAGTTATTTCTAATTCTTATCCCTATGTACTTAAAGGTGAATAATTATCTACATTTCAATCCTTTTTACTTATTCTCTAATTTCTATTTAGGTAGGCAGATTTTAGCCTGCCTCTGGGTTGGGGCTGTACAGGGACAAATGAGCAGTCTTGCATGAATTTAATATAAATGATTGATGTTGAACACCTGCAAGCACACAACCCATGTAATTTATATTCTACATTGTTCTTAACATAATAGCTTAAAGATTAAAACTTATTATGCATTTAACTCATTGTTAACACCCTCCATCACTATGAAGGAAATGCACACGCAGCTAAGCCTCCCTTCCAAGGAATCGGAAACCAGTCTCTTGAAAAAGGGACTTGAAACTGAAATACAACTTTCAAGCTCATCTTGTATTTGGTGGGTCTGTCTTTGAGGCCCTCACCTAAAAAACCTGATCCCTGCATTCAGTGTCTCAGCTGCCTGGGCCACTCCTTTACTTACTCCAAGGGGATTCTCAGTGTCTTGTCGCCACTTCAGGCTGCTTCCTCCAGGTGTCTATCCAGCTTACTCCAGCCCCACAAGAAGCAGCGATATGTACCTTTGGGCTGTGAAAGAAGACAGAAAAACAGATTGTTGTGACAACAGGCGCGTCAGAGAAGATAATACCTCCTCGCCAATCGTGCTGTGAAAGTTGGTAGCATAAAATCCCCGTGGTCATCTGGCTTTTAAACCTGTAAAAACTCAGTCATTTCACAGCATTGGCAGTGTCCCGCAGGCAGGCCTAAGGTTCTGCTCTGAAGTGAGAGCAGCGAGTTAGCACCAAAGAGCTTCTTCCGCTCAGCAACGCTGGAGTAGGAGGAAGGAATTAGAAGTCCCTTGTGCATCTAATACCCAGGATTGTTCTCATGGAATATTTCCTTGGATCAATCCAGCTGACATAGGCCACGGTCCCGTAACAGACTCCAGCTGAGTGGGGGGGGAGATGCAGCCGTGGCAGGGTCACATTACAGCAATGGGGTGAGAAAAGGCTTTTACATCAGTAATTCCCATACTTGGGTGCACAGAATCATAGAATCGTTAGGTTGGAAAAGACCTTCAAGATCATCCAGTCCAACCATTAACCCAGCACTGCCAAGCCCACCACTAAACCATGTCCCCAAGCACCACATCTACCTGGCTTTTAAATACCAGTGTGGGACATTTTAAAGGCTGGCAGCCTCCACAGTCTATACATTCTACAAACCCTAAAACAAGCAGCCTCAATCAATTTACTCCTTTCTAAAAAGTTAAAAGTATCTATGCCAGACAGACATTCCTCTCCGATTTACACATATTTCTGGCTGAATATATCTCACCTTAGTCTTCTCATTTTTATTTTCATCAAAGGTGCAAACTCTGTCAGGACTGGAAACGCCCGCTCCAGCCGCCAGCCGCAAGGTTCCAAGAAGTTCAACCAAAGGTTTGGGTCTCTTTTTTTTTTCTTTCCCTTCCATCAATGGAAGCTTTTTACCTGAAAGAGAATTAGATCCCGATTTTATCAGACACCACATATTGCCCACGTAAATCAGCAAAATGCCGAGTGAGCGGAGAAGCAGTTCGCCCCCCCCAGCTGCAGAGCGGAGCTTCCCAGGGAGCTGCCACAGAGCAGGGCCAGGGCCAAGGCCACGGCCACGGCCAAGGTTATTTCCACGCCTGAAGTTAAGGGTGCGGCCACAGAAAATGGGGCAAAACCGAGATACTTCTAGAGCCAGATCTCAGAAATTATCCCTTTGGACAAACACACGACCACGTGGCTTTGGAAAGGCACAATATTCTTCTTGGCACAATGATGGAGCAAAAATGAGTCGTTGGTTTCTAGTACAAGAGATTGATTGCAGACCTGCGGTCTTTGAGCCTAGAGGACCGCGACTATCATTTATAACCATACGCCAGCCAAAAAACATAGCCAACGGCACCACTGTGTTTTCCCCTTCGATGCTCAGAGCAACACCTTTGGTGTGAACGGCGCAAGGCCCGCTGAGGGGAGCAGGGCGGCTGCTCTGCGGGAGAACGGGGCTCTCTCGGGGCTCAGCCCCAGGACGGGGGGCCTGGCCTGCCCGAACGAAGGGGGAGCCAGGTGGGAGCTGCCCCAGGCCAGGTCCGCCTAACACCGCCTGGCAACAGCGATCCCACGCGGGCACCCCCGGGGCCTCGGGGCCGGTCGCCGCCGGCTGCTGCCCGCTCGCCACCCCGTCCCCTCCGCTCTGAGGGAGGGAAGGAGCCGGCGGGGCGACCTGCCTTCCGACTGGCCGCGGGTACTGCCTGTCACTGGGCATCACCCTCTGCAACCAATGGGCGCGCAGGGAGCGGGGCGGGGGTGGGGCTTGCAGGCGCCGGGGCCGCGGGTGGTGAGCGTCCCTCACCGGCGTCGCGCCGCAGGTAGGGCCGGGCCGCGGGGAGGGGAGGCCGGTTCCCTCCCTTCCCTGCTCCGCTCCCCCGCCGCTTCCCGCCCCCGGGGGCCCGGGCCATCAGGGGCCTCGGGCTGTGGGGGAGCCCGGTGGTCGGTTGCTGGGTGGGTGGGTGGGGGCGGAGGCCTGGATTACCGGCGGCACCCCGGCCCCCTGGAGCGGGGTGAGGCTGGGCTGGGGAAAGCCCCGCAGGGCCGAGCATCCTTCGGCGGGAACTGAGGGGTCGCCCCCGGGGAAAGCCCCGCTCCTTGGGGAAGGGGCCTGCTCCTGGCGTGGAACCGGGGGTCCGAGGGGGTCGGTTCGGTGTCGGGGGTGGTTAGAGCCCGGATGCCGGGGTGGGGCAGCGGCGGTGGGCGAGGTGTCGGAGCCGTCGTAGATGTAGTCTTAGAAGGGCTCCAGGTGATGTTAAAGGTGAGGAGTTTATTGGGGTTGCTGCCAGGGAGGGGGCACAGGGTGGATGCGTGCAGGTGCGCTGCGGGCTCCTTTTGGGAGGAGGTTCAATGCCCGGGAGCTGCCACGTTCCTCAGTCCCGACCGCCGAGACCTTACCCACGCATCAGCCCCTCTCCGCCACTGCCATTCCCAGCGATCTTGGGTTTTGGTCCGGATACCGATGCTTTGAGACAGATGGCTGCTGTAAGCTTGGCTGACGGTCTGGAAAACAATAGCTTTAAGGCATGTGTGCATGTGTCCCTTGGAAGGCGTGCTGTCAAATTTGGAAGGAACTACGTGTAAATTGCCCCTGGTGTTTTACAGTTCATGATGCGGGGACTCTGTCTAGGTGTCAGGCCAAGTTTTTATTTTGTTGCTGGTAAACATAGTATAACAGATCACGTGATTTCCCCCGCTTTTATTAAAAATGACACTTAAGAGTTGTTCAGATGATCTGAATTTAGTTGAGCGGGCCAAAACTAAATTCCAGGTACGCGCTCCATTGTTGAGTTAAAAATTCAAACAAGTAGTAGTCCAGAGCCACTTACAATGGGGAATGGGCACTGTGCAGCTCAGATAGGTCATACATTAACCAGCATTTTTGATGAAGAGCTAAAACCCCGATGCGCAAGGGTGTCTCCAGAGAAAGAACCATTGTTTGAGGAGGTTTCTGCTAACTGGGGTGCACAGGGTTAAGGTATTCTGTGATAAGCTGATACGACTGGAATGCATTTTGATGGTTTTTGGCAGCTCAGCGTGTTAGAAGTGGCTGGTGTTTTCTTTAGATAAAGAAGAGAGGAACTTGGTGTTTGTAATCCATAAAATCGATGCAGAATTATTTACACTAATTTTTAAAGCGTTGCCATAAGATAAAGCAAAGGGTGATAGAATATTCCAGTGATGTAAATACTAATGGAATGATGTTAGGTAATAGAATGTAAACACCTGGAGTTAGCCGTGGGATTACGTGCGCCGGACAGAGCTGATTAATGAAGGTGTAAATTGCCTTCCCTGAATAAACCCGTGCTGAGGTGGCTTTTCAGAGCTCTCCCCAAGGTGGCACCACGAGGCCTGCTGTGCCTTTTGTCTCCACTAGCTTTGCTTTTTGCGGCAAAGAAAATGAACTGGAATTCTTTCGGATTTGTGCAAACACACATCTTGAGAACAACTTTACGCGTGTGTAGCAAAAGGCATGTAATGAATTCAGCAAACTAGCAACTTGAAATATTTTTTTAAAATTAGGATTTTACTAAACAGGTATCTTGGGGTAAAGGAGGTTTAGGAGTCGGTAAATATTCCACCCCCTTGCAAGAGAGGAAAATATGCTGACCCCTTCAGAAGCAAAACCTTGAGTATCAGAAGATGAATGATTTAGCACTTATTATACAGTACAGCAATGAGGCCCCCGTGCACTTCTTTAGGTCGCTCTTGGTCTGTGGTTTTCCCCGTTCTGTATCTTTTACTGGGCAAAACTGTCAGCAGCAAAATACCCGTTGCAGAGCTCCACAATAGTAAGAGGGTAACAGAAGGTTTTGTGGAGTTGCAGAAATCAGCAATATTTTTTTGCAGGACTGTTGTAGTTTGGATGCGTGGCTCTAGATGCTGGAAGCTTTTTTGATAGGAGTGTTTCTTGGGATCTGTGTAAAGTGTTCCCAGGAGTTTCTGACTGGCATCAGCCTTGATTCAGCAATAAATTTCTACTTCCCAGGCAAAATAGAGGCAAGTGGGCCAAAAAAGAAAGCTCAAACTAACTCGTATTCAGCATTCAGCTGAGATCCTCTATCCTGGATGTGAATTTTTGTTTTCCTCAGGCTTCCATGATGTTTGCCCAGTGCACGCAGAAGTGTGCGAGCTCCGTGCTGCTGATTGCGCTGCTGTGCTGCATCCTTTCTCCTCCAGCACAAGCTAGCAAGGTGAGTGAACAGCTTCAGACACAAGCACTGAACCGTGTGTGTAGTACAACAGAAACAAAAACGGCAGAGAAGCAGCTGTTTTTCTGTGGAAGTCTGCAAAGATAAGGAGTGCTGTAGCAGATGTGTTTATCATACATAGAGCTGTGAGTGTACGTGACAGTGGCCTCTGCCCTGCCTTTTGCTGTGTTTTGGAGTTTGCATTTTAAAATTTGTTTGAAAAGTACCTGGTGTCTGGAGCAAAAGTGCTCAAGCCATTTTAAAACTGTGAAGTTATTGATGTGAAAGACGCAGTGCAGGAAGAAGAGGCATGGTGTGAAGTCCTCTCTCTGTCTTAGAGAATGTCTTCCCTTTTCCTACACCCCTGGGTGGTGAGGGCAGCAGAACTGTACGCACGTGTTCACTTACTAGCGCCGTCTCCTCTTGCTTCTGCAGAGCTCGGAGGACATCCGCTGCAAGTGCATCTGTCCCCCGTACCGGAACATCAGCGGGCACATTTACAACAAGAACGTGTCCCAGAAGGACTGGTGAGTTGTGGGTTGAAGCCTGAGGGGTCGGTCCATGAAAGTCAACACTCCGGAGTTTCCAGCTGGTGCTGAGGAAGTAATTCCCTGCCTGTGCATTGGCAGAGGAAGCTGTTTTGGTAGGTGATGTTCAACCCAGACGAGGGGCATTTTTTGAACAGAGATTGTTCAATCTGGGAGGCGTGATTTCTTAAGCCACGGCTCACAGCAGATGTAGGGTGTACCCTCCAGTCCCTTTCACCTGGACCAGATCCCTGCAGAAGGTGCTTGGACGCTCTGTCCTAGGAACTTTGGGCTAGCTGAGCTGTGAGGGGAACTGTCAAAACTGGATCGGCGTGATGGGAAAGCTGGGACACAGAAAAAGTCACCCCAGCATCCTTCCACAGAGCACTGGTTTCCCCTTGTCCTGTTGCTGATTTTGGTTTCTTTGTGTTGCAGCAACTGCCTGCATGTTGTGGAGCCAATGCCGGTGCCAGGGAATGATGTGGAGGCCTACTGTCTGCTGTGCGAATGCAAGTATGAGGAGCGCAGCACCACCACCATCAAGGTAATTGTGGGTCGACTCCCTGTGGCTGGCTCCTTCTCCTTGCCATGCCACGCCATCCCAGGCACAGCTAGACTGGTGGGTTCCTGGAAAAGAGCCCAGAAAGGGAAAATAAAACTATCACAGCTAGGACATGGTGGTAGTGCCGGGGGCTCTGAGTCAGGAGGGCTCCTGGCAGCGAGGAGCAGGCTGCGCAGGAGCCCAGTCTTCTTGCTGAGGATGTGTGACAGTGCCCAGCAACTCTGACCGGGGACCCATCTTGTTGGTCTCCTTTCACATGCAGCACGTGTCCTAAATTGGCACAGTGCGGAGAAGATCAGCACGGATTATGCAGTGATGGCACTTGCATCTCAGTGGCCTTCCTGCAAGTGCAAGAGACTTTCTAGTGAGCAAAATTAGAATGAGAGAAGAGATCAAACATCAGAGGCAGCTGTGACTGGAGCTTCCTGGCCTCTGTGGTGCTTCTTATCTACAGTACTGATCCTTTCCCACTGTGCTGTCCTTAACTGCAGGTGATCATCATCATTTATTTGTCCGTGGTGGGCGCACTGCTGCTTTACATGGCTTTCCTTGTGCTGGTGGACCCTCTGATCCGGAAGCCAGATGCTTATACCCAGCCCCTGCACAATGAGGAGGAGAATGAGGTGAGGCTGTGCTGCTGGTGCGTGCAGGGTGCAGGTGGGTGGCTGCGGTCACGGTGGAGACAGGGTGCTAGGGTGCCAAGAGGATGGCCGACAAGGAAACAGAGTGACCTCGTGCTTGTCCCCTCTGATCCAGTGTGGGACCAGCACTGTTGCTTTTTGAGCACTTACCGCAGGTAAACATTTAGACTCAGATCTGTGCAGATCCTGCTGACACACAAGGAAATATTCAAAGTACCAGTTCTGTATTAGGAGCCCAAGACAAGACCTGTCCTCTGGGGCAGGGCGTGGCTTTTTACCAAGTGGCCTGAATTTGGTATGTCTGTCTAGATGAAACAAAAAGTCAAACGGTTCCCGTTTGTGCAGTGTCCTAGGTGAGCTTCCAGGGAAGGATGGGTTTAATTATTTGCTGAGACATGGGGCTGTCCTCTCTTCTAGGTGCTTAAAAGAGCAGCCTCTGAGGTGCTGTTGTTTGACCCTGCTCTGGGGCTGGGCCATGTTGTATCCAGGCTCTTGTTCCTTGTGCTTCTCCCCAGAGCAGAATTTCACTCAGATCCCATCTTTTTGGGGGACATTGGCATACGACTTCTTGGGCAAGAAGAGCAGCAAAGAGAGCGCCTCTCCCTCTCTCCCTCTCTCTCTCTCTCTCTCTCTCTCTGGTTTTGGGGGAGGACAAATTTCTTGCTGGATGAAATTCGTGCCATTTCAGCATCCAGCATACAACATCCTTCCCTTTGGGAGAGAGGCGGTGCTTTAGGGGGAACAATTGGGCCTGATTCCAAGGGGCATTTCAGAACAAGAGCGCCCTGACTTCTAAATCTTTCCTTCTTCCCCTGAGGCTTCCCTTCTTTTGTAGGGAAATACAGGAGACTGAGACAGGGATGGTCTCTCAGAGAGGAATTGTTGGAGGCAGAGCTGATGGCTAGTGTGGAGGAGCAGAGTGGCTGCATGCACAGTGATTAGCTCCCGTGCTTGATTGCATCTGTAGCTCATGCTCTGTTTGCGAGATGCAAGGGCTGTCTGAGCCTTGCTAGTGTTCACGCTGCATGTGGCTCTGTGACACAGCTTTCCCTGGGGCTTTCTCAGTTCAGAGATGTGGAGTTTAGCGGGGCGCAGTGCTAGGCAGAACTCTCCCCTGGAGCTGAGTTCCTTCCCTTGGTGGAGCCCCAGGGCTGTGCTCCAGCATTGCCCCTGCTGCCGCTCCAGGCCCCCGGCTGCTGGGAGGAGACTCCTGAGGAGGCCTTCCCTAGCGATTGGTGGCTCTGGATGCTAGCGATTAGCTCAGTCACACTTGGAGAAGGGAAGCTGCGATGTTTGAAGGTACTCTCCTCTCCTAGTCTCTGAGAAAACCACTGGATCAGACTTGGTTGTAGGTATAAACCATTTGGCGCAATTCTTTCATATGCCGATGTGAGGAGTAGCTGCTCTGACGTGCACATCTATCCGTTATCTCCCTCTGCTGAAAAAAAGAGGTCCTGCAGGAGGAGATGAATTGTATCCCAAAAGTATGCTTTTTCTCCACTGCTCCACAGCAATAATTCAGATTTAGATCTAGGTGCACATTGTAAATGCCTGACATTAGGTGAGGTTTACCTCACTCCAGCGTGCTGGACTGTAAATTCTTTGGGATAGGCCTTGTGATTGCCTTGGTGTTTGTGTGCCAGAATGGATCCCCACCCAAGGGGCCTCCTGACGTTACTGCAGTGCAGATGTGGTGGTTTGGAGCAGTCTCTGCAGCAGGGCTGGACAGAAGTCCTGCAGCACCATCCGAGAAACAGAGGAGCAGCTACTGTGTAAGCTAGTACGCCAAGGACGACGGCAGTTGTTGGCCCAGTCTCAGCGGGGTGATGCAGTTTGCTTTAGCAGTGTGGCTCCTTGCAGACTCCTAGCAGTGGATTTCCAGCAGAGGTTTAGACTTAGCGCAGTTCCTCTCCTGGGGACTTTTTATTTGGGACCTGTGACTTTACCATGGGTGGTCCCTAAGAGCAAGCTTTCCAGCTGGAGCTGGGGGGCTGGTGTTGAGGAGCTCTGAAAATGAGCTTCTTTGTCAGCACAACTCAAGCCTTGAATTGTCTTTCAGTTGAAATTTCTCCTAGAGTCGAGCTGCCGCCTTCTGTGTTCGGGCCGGGCGTGCCTTGATCTCTGTCACCGTTTCTTTCCATTGCAGGATGCTCGCTCCTTGGCCGCAGCCCTCACCCCGTCTGGCGCTAGAGCCAACACGGTGCTGGAGAGGGTGGAGGGGGCCCAGCAGCGCTGGAAGCGCCAGGTGCAGGAGCAGAGGAAGACAGTTTTTGACCGCCACAAGATGCTGAGCTAGATCTTTGCTGAGCTATGCGGCACCACTTCCCAAAAGACAAGGTAGCTCTGCTGGTCAAGACGGACAGCAAGTCATCCTTCGGGACATCCGTGGTGTTTGACTGAAAGCTCCAACCCTCTCTGATTTACCGTCTTCATAGAGAGAAGCAGACCAAAATGCTTGCCTCTGGTTTTGTCCCCTTGCCCTTTACCTCTCAGCCCAGAGGCTCCTTACCCCTTGCCTGGCCAAGATCTGCGCTGATCGTTAGCCCCGTGGCTGCATGCGAATGGTCAGTTGTACGCAGCACTGTCGCCCCGCTTCACGGGCTGACTCGAGCAGGGGCTGCAGCTCCGGTGCGCTGGGCTCGGCTGGACCGCGCGGGCACCACTTGCTGGGACTGAAGTCTCCGTCGGCTCACCCCCGCATCAGAGACAGGGGTCTCGGTACGGAGTGTCGGAAGCTGGCTGAGTCTTCCTGGGATAAAAATAGCAGGATCATTTTTATGTGGGATAAATTACGTGGCGCTCCTCCAGGATGAAGAAGCCGCCTCCTCCTCCAGTTTGCACCAGTGTTAATTGGGTGTCGTGGTGCTGAGACAAGTTCATTGCACTGGAAGGAGGAAGAGGGGCTTCCCTGCCAGTGCTCAGCTGCTGCTTGCACTTACCCTGGTGTAAACTGCGCGGATTTCCCCTCTAGCCAGTGGAGTCTGTCCAGAGTTACACCAGCGCAACTCGGCTTGCAGCTTGTTTCTGTGGAGGTGAATGTCACAGAACCGATTAGTACGTTCACAAGTAAGAGACCAACAGGTGACAGGTTGATTTACATTTTTATCTTTTCCTGCTTTAGCAGTGGATAAAAACATACTGGGGAGAAAGCTTTCCGTTTGTACCCACGTTAGTAACCCTCGACGCTCTCACAGTGCGGGCAGGGGCATTTGTGTCCAAGAGAACTGGGGCAAAGGCTCTACTGGAGCACTGTAAACACTTGTCTGCGTCTTGGGGCCCTGGAAAGGGGACACTTGTGCTACTCAAAACACTCCGAGAGCCGCGGCTGTACTCGGGCTGTGTGGAGGAACCTGAAGTGATTCTGCAGTGTGTGTATTGATCCTACTGAGAGCATTGATAACGTCAGGAAGGTGCTGGAGTTCATCATGTAGCATCTCTGTATTAAATGCAGACAAAGATCTGTTACACGGCTGGCTTTTTTTCAGGGAAAAGTCCCATCACGCCAGGTCTGGGGCTCCCAGCCCTGAGCGCCTGCTCTCCAGGCTGCCTTCCACTGCCCAGCTGGCAAGCTGATGCAGGACCTCGAGACTGAGCTGTGGTTACAGTGCTCGGGGTGTTTTCAGCACTGCAGGTGGGTCCTCGGCCCTGGTTTGTGTCTGTCTGTGCTCAGAGGGTGACTGTCTTGCTCCAGGAGAGCTGGGCTTCAAACGCTGGCAAACCAGAGCAGTCCTGCTTGGCCCAAGTTAGCGACAGGCCGCTCCGGGCTGCCTCGCGGGAAGGGCAAGCAGATCAGAATTCCTCCTTGTTTGCTGAACGCTGAGCAATCATTGCTAAAAGCCTGACTGGGAGAGGTGCCGGTCACTGCCTTGCACACTGGTGCCAACAGCTTTTGATCAAGCTGCCCAGCAGGATCCAGCCCTCCAAGCTGATCCTGCCAGACAAATCCAAACGGAAGCGTTTCAGGGGCTTTGTGCCTGCAGCCTGCATGTACCCCAGTCACCCTTCAGCCCCTCGCCAGGCTAAAAAGTACCCAGAGCTTCGCATTCGTAGAATCATTTTGGTTGGAAAAGACCTTTAGGATCATCCAGGCCAACCGTTAACCCAGCGCTGCCAAGGCCACCACTAAACCATGTCCCCAAGCACCACATCTCCCCGGCTTTTAAATCCCCCCAGGGATGGGGACTCAGCCCCTGCCCTGGGCAGCCTGGGCCAGGGCCCGACAGCCCTTTGGGGGAAGACATTTTTCCTGATACCCAACCCAAACCTGCCCTGGCGCAGCTTGAGGCCGTTCCCTCTCCTCCTATCACTTGTTACCTGGGAAAAGAGACCGATTTCCTAACGCTTCATCACTGAATTCTCCAGTGTGACTGAAGTTCCTCCTATAGCGTTTCCTCCATGTGGATTCTCTGACACACTATAAGGGTTGAGGGCAGGCTACAGTCTTTCCCTCAAGAAAGAAATAGGTGAAAAAAGAAGTACAATAGCAGTAAGATCTTGATCCATCCCTTTTTTATATATATATTCCAAGAAACCTAATATCTTTGAGCTTTTTATCAAATTTGACGAACTACAGGGCAAACGTCCCAGTAAGTACACACCCTCCTATCTACACAAAATAGGATTGTGTAAACTTTACGTTTTCAGATCTAGGTGTCAAAAAAGCTGAAACGTCTCAGGTACCAGATCTTGGGCATTTTATTTTTTAATAAATAGTTGCATTGAGTTGGAGTTGTTGAAAATTGTTTAAAAGTACTAAGAAACAAGGTCTGTTTTTTCCTAGCAGAATTTCAAGTCGGGAATTAACGCGCATTATACCGAGGTCACATTTTCCTTCACCCAGCCTTGTTCCGTAGTACTCTATCATTGGACCTTTCTCCCTCTTGTAGAAACCCCATCTCCCCTGTCCTTCCCTCTTGGTGTGAATCCCTCACGGACACAGGCTGGGAATTGCAGCCCGCCGAGAGGGGGAAAAATCTGTTTGAAGGGTCTGACCAGGAGCAGCGGCGGGAGGAGAGCTGCCATGGCTGTCGCGCAGGGACTGAGCCGTGCGTTGGGTCCGTCTGGTCCCGCTGATCAGCACTGAGCCATCGGTGACCACCCGTGGTGGGGGTCCTGCTCCCAGCGACCGGACCCCTGGCTCCCTGATCCCGGAGGGCGAGGGGTTTGGTGGGCAGCACCCCCGTGTCCTCCCCCGGCCCCTCCCAGGAACCGCTTGAAAATGGGATAGGAGAGGAAAAAAACTGCAGGTTAAAAATCAAGAGTCGGTGGGTGAGAACACTGAGCCGGGGAAGGGATGGTGTGAAGGAGTTGCAAAAAATGCCACTGCCTGGTTAATTATTTGCTTTGTTAATTAGCTGATTAGCTCTGTGCTGTGCACCGTCCTCCCTGGGAGGAAATGTTTGCTGCTGCCCAGCCTGAAACTCCCAAGCCCCTGCTCCTCCCCACACCCCCGGCACTGCTCGCGGGGCATCCCCTGAGCAGGCACAGCCCGGGGGCCCTGCTCCCGGCCCCATCGGCAGCGCCTGCCATTCCACCGGAGACGGGTGGCAGCGCCAGCGGGAGCCAATTATTTAATTCCTTATCAAAAAAGGGAGTGAGAAAAATGAAGGACCTCTTAGTACAAACTCCAGCGGCTTTGGCAACCCGCCACGTCCCCGGTCAGGTGCCTGCCATGGTCCAGATGTCGATGCTCTGGATGATGAGCCACTCACTCTGGTCCTGGGTTACCCGGATCCTCATGCACTCCACGGGGCCGGGCACGTCCTTCTCCAGCCCCCGCTGCTCAAAGGTCCCCTTCTCGAAGGTGCCCACGGTGGTGTAGGCAGAGCAGTCCCGGCCATTGGCCTGCCGCCGCCGGCCCAGCTCCAGCACCCCCGCGTGCAGGAAATCACCCCGGCGCTCATCGGAGCCTGTGCGCACCCGGACACGGGTGATGCGGGCCGGCTGGTGGAAGACAACGGAGAAGACGCTGCCGGCTGCTGGGTCTTTCCCCCAAAAATACCCCTCTGCTGTGCTGTAAGCCTTGAGGGGCTCGTAGTTCTCGAAGACAGACATGCTGGTGAACAAGGCCGCTGGCGGGTTGTCCGGAAGGTCCAAGGCATCGGCCTGGAACTCGTCATCCTCCAGCCGGTTGATGGTGCCCTGGAAGGAGGAGTAGAGGCCCATGTGCTGGAAGAGGGAGGGCTTGAAGCGGATGACGTCCTTCTGGGTGAGAAGGAGGCGGAAGTGGACCAGCAGCCAGTCGCAGGGCATCTCCTGGTAGAAGAGGAGGAGGAAGCGAGCCAGGCGAGGAAGGTCACTGGAGCGGTAGAGCTTACCGATGTAGCCCAGCTTGGAGAACTCAAGGGTGGCCCAGTTGGAGCCTTCCTGGGAAGCCAGTGCCTTGCGGATGGCCGACAAGAAGGACTTGGCGGACCACACGTCGTCCTCAATCATCAAGTAGTAGGAGGAGAGGTTGGCGGCAAAGGCCAGGAGGAAGGCATAGTCCACGTTCTGCTTGGACCTGAACTTCACCCGCTCCTCTGGGTCGTTGTAGTTTCTCTTGAGGCCCTCCAGGGTGGGGTAAAACTCGTGGGGAACGTGGATAAGCAGAAGCCGGCCCAGGAGGATGTGGTGAGCAAACCTGTGGACAATGTCGGCGGCCACGCGCATGTTCCACGTGGGGTCCGCGTCGGCCAGGTGCACCACCACCACCATCTCCTGCAGCTCCTCCTCCGTCGACTGCTTGAAGAGGGACTGGAGCGTGTCTGGGAGGTAGTAGCCACGTGGCCGCTGCACCGATGCCAATCCCACCGCCAGGAATTCTGCAAGGCAAAGGAAAGGCATTTGCAGGCTGAGGGGTGACCTGGGCTGCACCGTGGTGAGGTTTTTCCCTGCAAGCCACAAGGAGGGGGCTCCAAAAAGCTCTCCGCATGGCCAGCCGGCACGGTTAATGGTGTTTATGGCCCTTGTCCAAGGCCGGCAGGTCCTTTCTGAAGCTGAAGCCCCCAGCATCTTAGGAGGTGCCCAAAATTGGCTCAAATGGCAGGGAGAGGACAGGATGAGCAGTCAGGGGTTCCTCTGAAGAAGAAATATTTGGGAAAAAGACCTTAAAAAAATAGCTAAACCTGGGGAAGGAACAGTGCAAAGACAGTCTGTGGGGCAGGGATGGCTTTGTGGCATGGCTACGCATCCTGGAAGCGTGCCCCTGCCCTACTCTGAACCTCGCGGAGATGCAACCGCAGTGGGCTGAGGCATCCTTCTGGCCTCCCCACAGCCCACCTGCGGCTCCATTTGCTCAGCTTCGCTGCAGCTTCTCTTGCTGCTGGTCTGTACCACACTGTGCAGGTACTGGACCGCTGGTTTCAGCGTGGCCTTGCGTGGGGCTGCCCTAAGCTCCTTCCCGTGGTGTTTGCATGTGAATTGCTTTTTGTCCACCTGTCCAAGAGCTTGACCCACATCTCCCACACTATGTGGTTGTCCCAGTGGTCCAGCCCCATCTCCACCTTCCTGACTGGGGAGCAGCCCCTGGGAGAGGGGATCTCAGCCACCCTCCCCACGGAGAACTGGGAAACCCAAAATGTCTGCGGTCACCCCAATACCAAGGTGCAGAAGCATGGACCATGCTTGGAGCACGCAGACCTTCCTCTACCCCTCCATCTCCCCAGGGAGAGCAGCGAGGGCTGGCTGGGGGGGAGGTCACCAGGTATCAGCAGGTCTCCTGTTCCAAAAAGGTTGGAAGCAGACCCCTCCCCACCCTGGCGGCAGCAGCGATGGGGCAGGTCCATGCTGGGATGTGCAGCTGTGATGGGAGATGTGCAAACCCAGAGCCCTGCTCAGTCCGGGGTCCCGGAGCCACTCACTTTTGTGGGGTGACAGGGAGCCAGCGAGGAGGTGGTAGGAGACATTGTGGAGTGCAGAGAGGTCATCCATGTCCCTGAGGATGCGCTGGGCTCCTCCCGGCTGCAGCATCTGCAGGATCGTTTCTGGGGTCAAGCCCCTAAGCTCCACCTGGATGGGAGCCGCAGGCAGCCAGGTCAGACCCCAGAGCACCACGGAGATGCGTGAGCAAGGGGTAATGACAACAGGGGGACCCAGAAATGAGGGGCAGCCCCTGTTCTGCCCTCCCAGCTCCTGGATTGGGGAGGCCCAGGTGCACAGGGCAGCCCCAGGGAGAGGAGAAGGCAGAGCTGGGGTTTGGGGATGCTGAGGGGAGGGGAAGGGAGCAGAGCTGGGGTTGGGGTCTGTGTGGGGCAGGCAGGGATGGAGGATGCTCCGGTGGCCGCTCCAGCAGGACATCACTGGTGGGGGACTCACCTCCAGGGGATCCTGTTCCTGCCGGCTGCTCCCATGGAGGAGGAGGAGGAGGAGGAGGAAGGAGGCTGCAAGCGCAGCTGTGAGGGAGCGCTTCAGGGAGCATCGCATAGCACCGGGCTGGCACGCTGAGGCCTGTGGAAGGGGCACATCAGGCCAAGCCCACCACTAAACCATGTCCCTCAGCACCACAGCTGCACATCTTTTAAATCCCCCCAGGGATGGGGACTCAGCCCCTGCCCTGGGCAGCCTGGGCCAGGGCCCGACAGCCCTTTGGGGGAAGAAGTTTTCCCTAATACCCAACCCAAACCTGCCCTGGCGCAGCTTGAGGCCGTTCCCTCTCGTCCCAGCGCTTGTTCCTGGGGAGCAGAGACCGACCCCCCCGGCTCCAGCCTCCTTTCAGGCAGTTGCAGAGAGCGATGAGGGCTCCCCTCAGCCTCCTCTTCTCCAGGCTGAGCCCCCCCAGCTCCCCCAGCCGCTCCTCCCCAGCCTTGGGCTCCAGCCCCTGCCCCAGCCTCGCTGCCCTGCTCTGGCCACGCTCCAGCCCCTCCATGGCCTTCGTGGGGTGAGGGGCCCAGCGCTGAGCACAGCATTTGAGGGGCGGCCTCACCAGTGCCCAGCACAGGGGCACCATCACCTCCCTGGTCCTGCTGGCCACACTATCCCTGATACTAGCCAGGGTGCTGTTGGCCCTCTTGGCCACGTGGGCACTCTGCCAGCATCGACTATCGCCTTGCCATAGAAGGAGATCAGGTTGGTCAAGCAGGACCTGCCTTTCATAAACCCATGCTGACTGGGCCCGATCCCCTCGTTGTCCCACACGTGCCATGTGATGGCACTCAGGATGATCTGCTCCATGACCTTCCCCGGCACCGAGGTCAGGCTGACAGGCCTGTAGTTCCCCGGATCCTCCTTCCAGCCCTTCTCGTAGAGGAGCGTCACATTTGCCAACCTCCAGTCAACTGGGACCTCCCCGGTCAGCCAGGACTGCTGAGAGATGATGGAGAGTGGCTTGGTGAGCACCTCCACCAGCTCCCCCAGTGCCCTTGGGTGGATCCCACCCGGCCCCAGAGACCTGTCTGTGTCTACGTGGTGCAGCAGGTCGCTGACCATTTCCCCTTGGATTATGGGGGCTTCCTCCTGCTCCCCGTCCCTGTCTTCCAGCTCAGGGGGCTGGGTACCCCGAGAACAACTGGTCTGACTATTAAAGACTGAGGCAAGGAAGGCACTGAGTACCTCAGCCTTTTCCTTCTCCTCTGTCACTGTCTTTCCCCCCGCATCCAATAAAGGATGGAGATTCTCCTTAGCCCTCCTTTTGATGCTAATGTATTTGTAGAAACATTTTTTATCGTATTCTATGGCAGTAGGCAGATTAAGTTCCAGTTGGGCTTTGGCCCTTCTCGTTTTCTCCCTGCATAACCTCACGACATCCTTGTAGTCCTCCTGGGTTGCCTGCCCCTCCTTCCAAAGGTTGTAAACTCTCCTTTTATTCCCGAGTTCCAGCCAAAGGTCTCTGTTCAGCCAGGTCGGCCTTCTCCCCCGCCGGCTCGTCCGTCGGCACATGGGGACGGCTGCTCCTGCGCCTGTAAGATCTCCTTCTTGAAGAACTTCGACCCTTCCTGGGCTCCTTTGCCCTTCAGGGCTGCCTCCCAAGGGACTCTGTCAAGCAGGCATGAACAGGCCAAAGTCTGCCCTCCGGGAGTCCAAGGTGGCCGTTCTGCTGACCCCGCCTTGCTTCTCCAAAAATCCCAAACTATCATTTCATGATCGCTGTGCCCAAGACGGCCTCCAACCGTCACATCACCCACCAGGCCTTCTCTGGTCACAAACAAGAGGTCCAGCGGGCGCCTTCCCCAGCCGGCTCCCTCACCAACCACGTTGGGACGGTCTCTTCCGCACACTCCAGGAGCCTCCGAGACCGTCTCCTCCCCGCTGTGTTGTATTTCCAGCAGGCATCTGGTAAGCTGAAGTCCCCTCCGAAGAACAAGGGCCAGCGATCGTGAGACTTCTCCCAGCTGCTTATAGAATATTTCGTCCGCCTCTTCATCCCGGTGGGGTCGTCTATAGACTCCCACCACAATGTCTGCCTTGTTGGCCTTCCCCCTGGTTCTCACTCATAAACGCTCAACCCTATCGTCACCATCGTTAAGCTCTAGATGATCAAAACAGTCCCTAACGTACAGGACAACCCACTGCCTCTCCTTCCTGGCCCGTCCCTTCTGAAGGGTTTAGAGCCGTCCATCGCAGCACTCCAGTTGTGTCAGTCATCCCACCATGCTTCCGCGATGGCAACTGTGTCATAGTTTTTTCCTGGTGCACAACGGCTTCCAGCTCCTCCTGTTTGGTGCCCATGCTGCGTGCATTGGCGTAGACGCACTTCAGTTGGGCTGTTGCCCCCACCGCTTTTTGGGGGGGAGAAGCCCTAATTCCTATGTGACCATTCTCAGGTGCTTCCGTGGTTTCTAACGCATCCATAGCCCTTGCATCTTCACTGCTGCATGGCTCTCCATCCCCTACCTCCACTGAAACGGCAGAGCGAAGGACCTCCCTAGCACACCGCCCCTCAAACATTGGCGAGCCGTGCCCAGGTTTCTCTCTAGTGAGGCTGGTTTTATCCTTTTCCCCCTTCCAATCTAGTTTAAAGCTCTTTCAATGAGCCCTGCTAACTCCTGCTCAAAGACCCTTTTCCCCCTTTGAGACAGGGGTACCCCGTCTGGCGCCAGCCGCCCTGGTGTCGTGTAAACCAACCCATGATCGAAGAACCCGAAATTCTGCCGGCGACACCAGGCTCGGAGCCAGGCATCGCTCTGCTGGCTCTTCCTGCGTCTTCCCTCACCATTCCCTGCACCTGGAAGGATCGAGGAGAACACTGCTTGTGCTCCCACTCCCTTAACCAGTCGTCCCAAAGCCCTGAAGTCTCTCTCGATTGCCCTCGGACTTCTTGTTGCAACTTTCTTGCTGCCTACCTGGAAAATCTATAGTGGAGAGTACTCCGAGGGCTGTACCAGGGCGGGAAGCTTTCTCTTCACATCTTTAACCCGGGCCCCAGGGCGGCAGCAGCCTTCCCTAAGCAGCGGGTCCGGTCTGCACTTCGGGCCTTCTGCTCCCCTCAGAAGGGAGCCTCCTCTGACAACGACCCCGTCGTTCAGGAAGCAGCTTTGACGCAGAGCATAGGCTGACTTAACCTCGGCGACGCCTCCACGCTAGCTGAACCACGTCCTGGTTCTTGTTCGGTTCCACTTGCAGAGCCTCCGACTTGTTAGGCAAGGGCGTCTGGGAAGGCAGGGCAGCGGCAGAGGAGACGCGCCTGCTGCGCCGCACAGGAACTTGTCGCAGTTTGTGCCGCCCTTGAGATATCTTGCTTTGTATCAGAGGCGTGGCAGGAGGCTAAAGGGCCTGGGGTTTTTCCGTGATAAATGTGACCGGGTCTGCTGGGGAAGAGGGGAAAGCGGAGAGCGAGCGAGCACCCAGCCTGGCGGGGCAGACACAATCGGCCCTGTCCAAACTGCTCACAGTGCGTTTGGGTCAAAGCGTCTTTGAATGCAAACGCGTGGAGGAAAAGCCCTCCCAAGCTGCATGGTAAAACACCGAGAAAGCTGCCGGAGTTCCTGAACGAAGGCTGGGCTTTACCCAGGACTTCTCCTTAAACACATCACTGCAGCAACTGCCGCCGTGCAGCGGATGCTCCCAGCCCACCCACGGTCCCCAAACGGCAGAGGCCGGTGCAGCACCTCTGTTGCCGCTGCCCTGGAGCACGTGCTGGGCTTATTTTAAGGAGAAAATCCCTATTTCCCTGCCTAAAAGTCCTTTGGGGGGTTGCCAGCATCTCAACGGGCCGGTGCACAGCAGGGCCCCCCCGGTGCAGCAGCCAGTGCCGTCCTTGCCATACCGACCTCACCCAGGAACACTGCTCGTTACTCAGAGATAAGCAATTAAAACAGAGCGAGCTGCTCTCTCCCAAGGAGCCTCAGGCTGAGCCATGGCCTTAGTGAGACCTTGGCCAAGGAGAGCAGAGGAGCCGCCTCCCCCGACCTTGAACCCAGAGGGTGTTGGGGAAGGGGACACAGGAACGCCCGTGGTGGCACAAGGCGGTGGCTGAGCTCTGGTTAGCGCTGGTTCTTTGAAGCACTTGGGGGCACAGTGAGCTCCTGGAGCTGCTTAAAATCTCGGTCCAGGTCACAGCAGAGAGCAGGGAGAACTGGGGGTGCTCAGTGCCGTGGCCCAGCCCTGTGGCCAGCTCTTCCCAAAGCCCCCCGGCCTCTCCTTGCCCCGCAGCGATGGGGGCACAGGCAGCTCGCCGGCTTAGCGGGGAGCAGCTCGAGGCACCCATCCCAGGCCACGGGGACATCGCGCCCTGAAGCCACTCTGGAGGTGGATTTCTGAGCCCTGACCTCTGCTGTCTGCGGTGCAGCGCTGAGGCCACGGGGCGAGCTGGGAACGGCAAGGCTTGGCAGCCGGCCACGTCTCAGGCTGGGCGTATTTATACTCTGGGTGGCCAACGGTTTTTCTGGCTGCTGGGAGGGCGTCTGGCTGCCAGCGGCCTCTCTTGGATGGAAAACAAGGTGCTGCTCAGCTCCCCCGGGCAGCGGCTTCATCCATGGAGTGCGGAGCAGGCAGCCTGTGGGGAATGGGGGCTTGCACGAACCTCGCCCCTCCGGCATTGCTCTGCGTCGCAGGCTTAACAGAACAGAAGGTAACGAACATTGCCCCTTAATTACCCCCTAATTGGGCTTTGGATTTTTGCCTCCATGGAGAAACAAAGCAGCCCAGCGGGATGGGCGCAGCCAGGGCCACGCCACCGTGGGCACGTCACTGGGATGCAGCATCCTCCCGGTGCCTGCTCTTGCTCCGGGTGCCTCCACAGAGCATCCCTGTCCCCACTCCTGCCCCAGCACCTCATGCACCTTCCCGCAGCTCAGCACCCTGCTGGGGATGTCCCCAAAAGCCAGCCCCCCATGGGGACACTGGGCTGGTGGCCAGGGCAGCTGGCTGCTGAGAGCCACCCACTCGGAGCCAGATGAATTCCTCCACTTTGCTAAGAGACTCCCGGCCAAACGGGCTGCGTGACGCAGCAGCCGTGACTCAGTCCAGCAGCGGAGGGGATAAATACACGGCCTCGGTCCCGCGAGGCTGCGAGGCAGGGCCGGATGCTCCCCGTGCGCAGGCGGCTCCAGCTGCTTCCTCCGGCGCTGGGGAGAGCGGGGCTGTTTGCCCGGGGAGGAAGGGAACAACCAGGGCTCACCGTCCCACTGCCAGAAGCACCTTTCCATGCTGGGGGAAACCGAGGCACGGAAAAAGGCTGTGCATCCCCCAGGGGGCCAAGTGCCAGGTCTCCTGCATCATCGTCCGTGCCCCTCACCGCCTCCCCGTGGGGGTCCCCAGGACAGACAGGGGCAGGGTGCAACCCAGCGCCAGAAATCGCCGCTTGCTCCGGCAGAGGACATGGCAAATTGTGGCAGCACAATGTCCCCGATGGGCACATCATGGCCAGTCGGGGCTGCACGGGACAGGGTGCTCCTGGGCCCCTGGGAGCCAGCCGAGGGTCCGGCCCCACGCTCTGTGGGTGTCTCTGCTCCAAGGGTTGTCCCGCAGGGAGGAAGGAGGGGAAAAGCCGCGTTTCAGTAGCGCAGGACTCCTGCAGCCGAAGCTTTAGGTCAACCCAGATGTCCTACAGCCCCGCAGCACAGGGGGGGCTCTGCAGGCAGCTTGGGAAGGGGACACTTGGGTCTGGTCCAGTCCCCACAGCTGACAGCACGGGGACCCCCTGCCCACCACCCTGCCCTCACCCCCCTCCGGGTCCCCAGGCAACCCTGGCCCAGGGCACCCCTTGCCCATGCAGCCCCATCCCATGACACCAGTGAGACAGCTCGTGCCCAGCACCGCTCCCGATGCACCCACCGAGGCGGCACAGACTTACGGGGTGCGCGGCAGTCCGGCACGTTGGGTGCACGGCGGCAGCAGCCAGGAAGCCTCGCTGTCTCACCAGGGTGCTTGGCCCTGGCAGCTTCCCCAGAGCTGGCTGGATTCTGGTTTCTTGGTCAGCAAAGCCCCACCCCGAGTCCTCGCCTGCCTCCCACAGAGGAGGAGCATCCGCCGGCATCCTCTGCCCCATGCCAACCAGTGCACAGTGAACTGGCCGGGCTGGTGGGGACCCCGGGTGGGATGGGGCGAAGAGCCCCCAGCCCCGCTGCAGGGGTTAGGGCAGCCTCAGCTTCCCCCCTGGACTGGGCATCCCACGGTGGCACCGGCTGCCTCCCACCACCTCCACTGGCAGCCCCAGACCCCCAGGCAGGATCAGACCTTCCCCGAGGGCTCTCGCCAGGCCCCAGGACCCCAAACTCCCGTGCAAACCTGCCACTTTGGTGGCACAAGGGTGCACGCAGCATGCACCAAGCCAGGAGCCTGGGGACACGGAGCCATCGCATTCTTTTTGCTGCTGATTATTTTCCAGCCCTTGTGCTGAGAGAGCGGAAACCTCCGGGGCTGCTGAGCCAGAACTGAACACCCAGCACCCCGGGCAGGGCAGAGCTGGCTGCCAGGATCCCAGGCAGGTTGCACCCATGAGGGTACCCTGGTTTCCCCGCACACCCCAGCTCCTCACTGGAGCATTGGACATCGCAGCCCCGGCTGGGGACAAAGCCACTTTCATCCCCACAAGCCAACGCGGGCCGCGTGGGGCCCTTCCCGTAGCCCAGCTTGTCCCCAGCTCCTCCACCCCCCCAGCCTCATTTCTCCCCCTCCGATTCCCTCCTCCAGACCCCCAGCAGCAACGCAGCCCCGGCAGCCCGGAGCACCCACCACGAGTCGCCCAACGGCAGTGCTTGCACCCAGCTCCGAGCCAGGCACTCCACCTCTCTCTCCATCTGAACAGAGGGAAAGACCCTTCCCTTTCCCTCCACCCCATCCTCCCCATTTATCCGCACTGAAGCACGGATCCCATTTCCCTCCTCTCCTCGCTGGCCTGGACCTCTCCTACCTTCAGAAAGGCCCCGACGCCTCTTCCCAGGCTCCGTCTTCTACAAATCCCCCGCGACGCCTTCCAGCCCCAGCTGCTCACTGTGGGTTCAGGTGGAGCCGCTGACCTCGGTCACATCTGCGAGGACAAAGGTGGCCATGGAGAGGTAACGTAGGGTAGGAAGCAGGCGATGGCGCCGAGACGGAGAGGAAGAGACGTCCGCAGGCTCCCAGATCCGCTGGCTTTCGCTCTTCCCACACCGTTTGATTTTTAAATCCTTACATTCCCATCACAGGATGCCAGTGGCTCTGTCCCCACGGGCTCCGGGACGGTGGAACCCAGCAGATTTCCTGTTGAATCGCACATGGTAAGGAGGGGATGTGGGGCTCGGTGACTCACATGGGATGGCGAAACAACCAGCAGCAGCTGCAGGATGGGGAGGGCTTTTCTTGCCGCAGATGCCCCGTGACCCCCACCCCTGTGCAGGAAGGAACCGGGGCTTGGTCCTTCCTGCCCTCGTGGGGAGAAAGAGGAGAGTGGGGGGCCACCGTGCCCAGCGCAGCCCTGGGGTCCCCAACGCTCGTGGGCGCAACGGGCACCCCACCATAGAAACGTGCCCTTCGGGGAACACGCAGCACTGCTACGGGTGCAGCAGAGCCCCCAGGATCCTCCTTTGGTCCCCACATGCCACCTCAGGGTGCAGAGCTAGGGCAGGATTTGACCCTCTCCAGGCACATCCATGAGCCTGCCCGGAGCAGAAAAGGAATCCACAGCCAGGATGCAGCCCCCAGCGCCCACCGCGATGCGGTCCTGGGTCCTCTTGCCCTCCAAGCAAGTCCCACAAGCCCAGCCTGAGCCAGCCCATCCCGTCACCCCCTGTGCTACGGGGAAAATCCCAAATGCTGGCTGGGGTGCTGGAAAAGGGCCCCCACCCGTCCCCCGCTGCAAGGGCCACAGCACAGCCTCAGCGCCCAGGCACAGCCGGGGCCCTGGCACCCAGAGCCGCACACAAACCTCCCTCTGGCCCAAACCTGCTGTTCACGCCTTCTGCTCATTGAATAATAAATAATAAATAATAATTATTATTATTCTTTTGCCTGGGGAATAGAGAGGTGGCTTAAATGGGGCTAAAAGGCACATTTGTGTCCCTTCCAACTGAAATATTCTGTTTTGGCTTGTTCTTGGAATAAACCGGAGAAGAGAGAGAAGCCCCAGGTGCAAAGGCCGTTTTGAGACGGGCGCACGACGGCGCAGGCACAGACGCAGCCTGGGGGGCTGGGGAGGACCAGTCCCCCCAGCTGGGGCTGGAGCCAAGCACTGGGGTGGGACAGGCACAAGGGGACCCACCGCAGGTACCGGCCACCCTCCCGGAGCACCCAGCCCTTGCCCTGGCTCGGCTCCCATCCGACACCTGATCCCCAGCAAGGAGAGGGGCAACGTGAGGCCAGGGTGGTGGCCAAGCCTCCACGTTTTCCCCAGGGAAACCGGAGAGCCGGGCCGGATCCGCTTACAGCCCTTCCATTATTCAGGAGCCCGAGCAGGACAAAGTGGAGGTAAAACAGGGCCCCACGCAGCAGGGAGAGCAGCGGGGCTCCAGCCATCACGATCCCGATCTGGGGCTCCGTTTCCACACCACCAGGGACCCTTTTGAGTCACATCCTACAGAAAAGAGTGATTATCCTACAGCAAACCCCAGCCTGCCCTGCCCACAGCCCTGGCAGGGACCGTGGAGACCTGTCGTATCACTGCCTCACCGCATCCCGCCCCTGGAGAACACAGAAAAGGATTATTTTGGCAAACAGCCTTCAAGAGGCTGGGCTCGGGGTGGAAACCCCCTCTGCTTGGGGCTGAGGTCTGGCAGGAGTCACTCACATCGCTGAGCAGATCCCGCGCAGGGTTTCTGTGCTCCGGGTAAGGGAGGAAGGGGAAAAGCTGGCACCCTGCAGCTCCAGACGCGGGGCAGCAGAGCCCAACCTCTGCAGCATCCCGGCCGCCTCGCCGGCCTCCCCGCGCAGATCGCAGCAGGTCCCCGATCCCTGCCAGCGCTGCTCATCAGCACGGCTCCGTCACTTGCGTCATTGTAAGGTTTGCTACTTGCAAAGGGAAAAATTGAAAATCGTTCTTCTACATTTTATACGTTTCAGCCTTGAAAAAGGCTGGTGTAGGAGAGGCACCTCTGGGTTAGGGGCATCTGTCCCTATTTAAATATCCTTGTTTGAAACCAGCAGGTCTGCTGGCAGCTGGAAACACCCCATCCCTCTGCTTCCCGGCGTGACAGCCTGTGCCGCCCGCTCCACTCGAGCTGCCCAGGGAGAGTAACGGGGCTGAAAACGATTCGCCATCTGGAGCGGGTGCTGCCAGAGTCCCTCTGCCCCAGAACATTAAGCATATCCTGGACAACGCCATCCGCCCGATTAGAACCTGTTCCTGCTTTCACAGATGTCAGAAACACGCAGCCCTAAGATTTGTTCTGTATTTCTTCACAGAAGCGAGAGCAAGGCGCAGGCCACCGTTCCCAGTCCCCACTCAACTGGGTCAGGTCTCCGCAGGTGAGGGCAGAGCCTTAGGCAGACACCAGCCTGCTCCGTCCTCCTGCCACCCAGCCCCGAGCCGGGACCGAACATCTCTGCTCCCACCCTCCACGTCCACATCTTGCACAAGCAGCAATCACCAGGCACACGGCACTGGCATCATCGCGTAAAGCAGAGGAGTTTTCAGGGTCTGTAGTGGAAGACGCCTTGAAGCATCCTCTTCAAAGCGCCTTGGATTCTGCAGAAAACAGGCTCTGACTGAATAGCCGTCTCCCTAGGAGGGCGTACGCCAGCCCAGAGAGCTCCCGCCCAAGACAACAGATATCCGCACAAGCTGACAATGCTTCACTTACTAAACTCCCGTGGAGGAAGTCCACCACACGACCACTGACGACTTGTCACAGTTCAGCGGTATTTAACCGCACCTCAAAAAAGGCGACTTACTCATCCGTTGTCCTGGAGCAGCTTCCTTCTGCACAGGCACTGCCACGTGTTGCACAACGCTCCGCTCGGACGGAGCGCTGCGGCTGCAGCCTTCACCCACAGCTCCAGCGCTAACTTGCTGCCCTTCCTCTCCGGCACCACAAAGGCGATCACAACTCGGACCAGGCTCCACTACCCCGGGAACCAGCTTCCTTATCACGGTTGCGACACGTTTCTCTTGCCCTGTATCTCTGCTTCAACTGATCTAGTTTCAAAGCTGACCTGTTGGCATCACTGCGTATTCAGCGGCAGTGAAAAGGGGAACTGTGAGACAGGAGGTCTCCCGAACACATTCGTTTGAAGTCACCATCACAGAGCATCTAACGTAGATCCAAGTTTGGGGTAGACGTCCTTGGTGGTGATTTACAGAGCGGCAGAGGCACACGCAAGAAACTCCTTGCAGGCAGCTACACAGGGACCGTGGGGCATTTGCATATTAAATTCAAACCGCGATGGCAGAACTCCCTCTCCTTCCGGGAGCTTCACTAAACATCACGCACGGAAAAGCGCTCGGTTACTCCTGCTTGAGACAAGATCTGATGTGAAATAGGACTGAGGAGCTAAGCATCAACAGGCAGCAGAACTCAGGCCAGGGTTCCTCCTTCCCCTGCTGCCCACCTGCACTCCAGTACCTCCTCTGCCTGCCGCCGCTCCTCCACGAGACCCCCCTCTCTCAGCAGCAAGATGTTCACCCGCTGAATTAAATCTCCAGCCCAACTCGTTCTGGACACAACGGACAGGCCCAGCCTCTGGGCCTCTCTCCCTGCTCCATCAACCCAAAGCCACAGAAAATTTCGGGGCTGCTTCTTCCTCACAGAAATGAATTTGTTTAGTCAAGAATCACATCACCGATCGCTTCTGGGCCTTCCGGTGTCAACAGGCCAACACTGCTCCACTGCTCTTAGAAAAGACACAGAGTCACGTCCTTCATCACTGCTTCAGTTATTTTAGTTTATCCCCTCCCTCCGTTTATCTTCTCTGAAAAGCACCTTCTGGTTTTAAAAGTTTAGATCTTCTTTTCAAAGAAGAAACATCAGGGTGAGAACTTGGGAGCATCTTTACATTCAAGAAAGACTTTTGCCTTACAAATCCTCTTTGAAATAATGCCTTTGTTTGATCATTTCTGCTTTTTTTCTTTCCTTAAACTCATATCTGTTGGACTGTGAATTAGTGTTATTGTTGATCACTGCTGCTTTGCTTACCGTGCTTCTCAGACACCGAAATAACACGCTGCGTTTGAATGCAATCACGCTGCAGCAAAACAAACACGGATTTTTTTTTTTTTGTAAATTGTTTCTGGTCATATTCAAGCTGGAAAGCAAAACCTCCTGCTTCTTCCCGAACAGAAAACAGGACCACTTTCATTAGCACCAAAAGGATTTTAAATGAACAGTTCCAGGGACCTCCTTTCAAATCATAAAATGTGAATTTTACATAAAAGTGTGTTTACAAATAGTTTCTGCTTTACACTCAGCTCTGCCCATCACTGACCAGAAGTTATATACATACAGACTAGCTCAGTAGCTTCAACCACTTGCAAGGAGACTGCAGAATTTATTTAAGAAATAAAAATCAGATTTCCTGGTTCCTAGAAATTCTCTTCGGCCTGCCAGATTCAGTCACCTGCCGGCTCCTGCAGACTCAGGAGAGCACTAAGCTTTTGGAGAGAAGGGGTACTGTGGGTGCCACCAATCCAGGAGCCGCACGCTATGCACAGGGTCCAGCACAACCTGCACTCCTTGGTCAAGGCGAGGTTTCTTGCCATTGCGAACTGGGGCGTCCTGGAACACCAGGCGCACGCGATGATGCCTCATGTCTGTGCTCACATTGATGGTGAACTGCAAGAGAAGAGGAGGAGGTGCTTCAGAAAATCAAAGTGATGAATAAATAGAGTTCTTCACAGTACACTTTTATATATATTATTTTTTTAATTCTTCTAAATCGTACAAGTCTGAAGCTATGCTCTGAATCTATAGCACTGGATGCAAACCAGTTCTCTCTGGCTGGCAACCCCAAATAGTAATGCCAGAAGTGAACCTGCAAGCAAGCGGCTCTCAGAGGAAGTCTGGAACCCCCCGCCCTACTCTTCAGTGAAGCCAGACCGAACCTCCCTTGGGCACAGGTCACTTCTGAAACCCAGACCTTCCAAGTACAGCCACATGTGCTGCCCCACGCTTTACCACTGCTCTTGCCTAAGCACACTTGCTCTGCTGCTGTCTGGAGCGGAGTTTGTGGAGGTTGGTTCAAAAGCTGCTCTTTCTCCCAGCAATCAGCAGTCAGGGACCAGATACCCATTGAAAGAGTTTGCTCATATAGGTTTTTGCTCTCAGAATTTATTGCTGTAAGGTAAGGAGATATTGTCTTGAGGAGTGAAGACCTCCTCTTCTCCTGCGTCCCTACCTCTTGTACCCTCCTGGGGTACTAACAGCTACTCTGCCCCCAGATGCTGCTGCACAACCACAGCTCCTTGCAGATTCTCTACGTCATCTGTATTTGCTGCACCAAATAGGGAAGAGCTGATGGAAATGCAGAAGCTAAACTGAGGAGATCCTCAGCACTTCCTCTGATCGTTAACCTTAAGATTCCCAAAATTGGTTTGTTGACGCAGCAGCGTGATTTACGCAACACCAAAGAGGTGTCCTCTTCATCTCCTTACAGAAACTGCACATGCCAAGTTTGCCTGGCAGATTTCTCAAACACTTACCAAGGTAAACGTCATACCCATGACTATTGGCACGAATATGAAGTTAAAGGTGGTGATCTGCAGTAGACAGCAATCCTGATCCGGATTTGTGTGGACTTCCTCATACTGAATCGGTGGCTGAAGACCTTTGCAACACTTGCTCTTAAATCTGGGAGACTTGAAAGAAAGAGAAACTTATTTAGCTAAGCAGGAGCCTATGATGAGAGCTTGGCTGCTTCTCACCAGCGCTGACTAGCAGGTTCCCACCGCAGTCCCACGCGTTTGGGCAGAGCGTTACATGAACGACAAAAAGCCAGCACTCGGGACAGGCAATTCGCAGGACCATTTCTTTAGAGGGGAAAGTTGCAGAATTCCCAAGGCTGCCTGAAACTACTGGCTTTTCCGAAGGCCCATTTTCATTGGCAGGTTTTCATTGGCAGTGTTGGCTTTCTTTACTTCTCTGGGAAATCTTTCCAATGGTAAAACAAGAAGTTTGAGATTTTGGTCTACATTTTGACCACTAAAGTAAAATAGTCTGGTTTTTGGTAGGAATCAGCAGCGATGACCCAAAGATTAGATTATTTGGGGTAACAAACGATCCACATCTTGCAGTGGAGAAAGGATACCAAATGAGGAAATAAAAATGTAGGATTCTAAATATCAATACAGACTGAAAACTGAGTGTAGTTTCAGAATGTGCTTTAGTTTATCATGGGAGTCTGAGTTTCCATTTATTGTCTGAACACATAAAAAAGTTTCCACCTTTCTTTCTACCACCCAAAAAAATCATTACTGCTTCAAAAAAAAGTCACAGCCATTCTGGTTCTTCTTTCATACCTGCTTTTTGAACTTGAAGTTGAATTCCCACATTGCTTCTTGTCTGTTCCCTTCAATCTTTTTGCACCAGAAAAGCAGACACTGAGGTGGGGGGAAAAAAAAAAAAGAAACACAAAATTATGAAACCCTTAGAGGCACCACTTTAAATAAGTTTTAGCAGAGCATAAAGGCTTCCGGTTACAAACACAATCACAGAGGAGCAGTTAGAAGCCATTTATTCAAATTAATTATGTTCAAAGAACACACTCAGCGATTTAGGCCTCCCAGTTTCAAGTTGGCCAACTCATCATGCAACTGGATGATACAACAGGTAGCCACTGACAGGCTAAACAGAAAAATCCTGTGGGGCAATTTGTCCCTTTCATAGGGCAGAGATGAGCGGTACAGATTCACCCGTTTCCCCCACCCACCAAGAGCTCCCATTAAACTGGACTTCAAACAAGACTAAAGCGAGGAACAACTGAAAACAGAATAAGGATCAAGAAGAAGAGAATCCAGAGGGAAATGCAAAGACCAATACATGAGCTATGAGGTGACGGATGAGAAAGTTCCTAAGCCACGGTAGTGCCAAAAGAAGGTCTTGACATCACTAGGCACTGACTGTCATACTTCAGAGTATAAAAACACTGCCAGGATAGCACAGTCTGATCAACCTACTGTGCCTTTTTAAAAGAAAATGAGAAAAGGGCCTCAAACTGCATCAGAGGTAACCAGCACTGCCCTCCCATGCAGACATACACCAGGAGTCCTCCAATTTAATCCAGTTATCACTGTGTGGTCCACAGGATCCATCCCAGGATGTAGCACTCGTTCTAGAGCAGGAGTCTCAGCAGAACTCCTGCATTAAACGGAGTAGTCGGGAAATTCCCTGCCTACCAGTGAGTAGAAGCAACTAGCCTTCAACAGCCGAGAAAAGAACCTGGCAAGCCAGTCCAGCCATCACTGAAAGTGTTTCCACACCACAGATGCCAGCCCACCACAGCTGGTCTTATCTTTCCACAGTGTCAGCAGGAAAAGGAAGAATAATATGGGTAAAGATAACTCCCCCTGACCCATACACAGCCTCTCCCACGCCAAGAGAAGGCCTGACTGGGTTGCAGGGTGAAGCACACATTTAATTTCATTCCAGAATAGCGTGACCCCAAATGAAACAAAGCCAGAGCCAGCATCCACCATGGGGGCTCCGTAATTAGAGACTACAGGTGATAGGAGACCCTTTACTTCAACTCTGAGTCGTGTCCATAAACAAGAGTCCTTAAAGGGACTTTATCTCGACAATCTTCATGAGGTGAACAACAAAGCTATGTGGAGTCAAGCTCAGAAACATGCGTCAAGTAACCTCCACCTGGGAGGAGGTGGCCCTCAGTTTTTCCTGATAAAAAACATTCTCCAGATCTTTTTTAACTCAGGTGAGCAGCAGATGCTGCTGAGTTTAACTCCACCATCAGTGGCATTTGTAGTTCACCTGCAGAGACAGCCTGGTCTAGCAACTTGTTTGGTCATGGCAAGTAGCGAAGCACAAAACGGTCAGTACCTCCTAAGGGGCAGAGGATGTCGTCCACGGGTCAGCCGTCCTGCCCTTCAGACGCGCCGTACGGCCTGCCGCTCCACCAAAAATAATGGGGGTGTCTTTAAAGGGCAAACACTTCTGCTGACACCATAACGGCTCCAGTGTCCCACACAAGCTAGGCTAGGGAAAGAAAAAAGGAAATTAAAGAGGAAAAGCTAGATTTGATAACACCCGGGTCTGGGGGCTCCTCTTGCCACATGCAGTTTATGTAGGCATTTGCCATTAGTTTCAATGACCCGTAAAGGTAGAACCAAAGCCCATGAAAGCAAGAACGTGGGGAGGCAACATCAGATCCTCCTCCATACCCACTGTGCCAAGGCATTTCTGCGCACAGTAACACAGGCGGAGCTCAGAGTCTTGCAATGCAGTAGCACAGCAAGACCAGACTCAGGATGGGTCTTTTATGCTCCAAGGGGTTAGGTCAAACCTCTACTGTTCTAACAAAGCCTCGTCACCATTTAATTTCCTTTTTTAAAAGCTGAATAATAAAAGGCTGCACATCAAGAATCTTCCCCACACCGTTAGTACAGTAGAAGCACTAGCAGTGGGCACCAAAGCCGTTATGATGTCAATGTGAATGCTTCCAAAATGCCGACCCCTGCCAGCATCATCTCAGGGTTTCTAGCTCCTACAGCCATGCTGCCAGATCCGAGCAGTGGTAGGAAGTTAGACTCAGAAGGACTAAGTTGGAATTTCCTAGAAACGTTTTGCTTTTTATTTTTTAAGAAAGATGATACCCAAACTGGGGAGTCGCAAAGAGAATGAAGAGCTCTGGATGCAGAGATAAGACTACACACCGAACTGTGTGCTCTTCTCCTGCTCTGCAGCACCACCTGCTTGTGTGACTGCTGGATGCTCCCTAAGCGGTATGACATTTTTTCCAGTATCCACCCAGGGAGAGGAAGGAAGAAAGGAGGGATGTCACACACACAGATAGATGAGATTGCTCTATTTTGCATGGAAAACAAAGTACAACTCTGAACCAAAACCACTTCAGTTTGGCTCCAAAAACCTCATTCGACAGGTTTTTGACTTTGGATTTGGAGGCTGGAGAATTCACACTGTTGCTTAAGCTGCTCACAGAGTATCAGCCAGTTGCAAGTTAAAACCAAACAAGAGACACAGAGGCATTTCAGAGTTAATGGTCAACAGCAATTAAAGAGGAATGGATATGCAAGTGCTCCAAGCTGGGATAGCAAAGAGAATTGCCTGCCCACACCAGAGACAAACCCTTTACAGCCCAACACAACTGCAGCCCGGGTCCCAAAGCAGACATCTGCTCTGCACATTTGCCATGCTCACAACCCTCACTGCCCTCCCTCGCCCAGACACCAAGGACGATGGATGACCTACAGGAACGTAGTACGAAATGACTCCCTTTCAGAGGCTATCAGTGTCACTTCTGATCTCTCCAGATGCCTGCTACAGAGAAAAGATGTAT